>NC_142096.1:32991434-33296018 GCF_054644295.1 Miniopterus natalensis | reverse complement strand
TAATTTCCTCATTGGAAAATGGAAATAATAATTCCTACCACATGGGGATTAAAGGAGATAATGCTTGAAGGAAAAGGTAGGTACCAAAAGGTAGATGTTCATTAATAAAATGGCAAATTTGTATCAATCATTTAACAACGTGCAAGCTCTGGGATTTCCTCAGTTAGAGGAAAAACAAAGATGAATTAGCCATCCTCTTGGCCTTTGCAAAACTACAGTCTATTCAAGAGAGAGGACCAAAGCATTTAAAACGAGAACTAGCAGGTGTGTCATAGGAAAAAAATTCCATAGAAGTTCAGAGAAGAGAGAAACTCCTGAGGGGAGGGGGTAAGCCACAAAGATTTCAGTACAGAGGTTGGATCTGAACTGAGCATTAGTTGGTGGATAGAATTTCAACTGCTGGAGAATGTTCTGACCAAGGAGAAAAGAAAAGTCTGCTACTCCGTACTCCTTTTTTTCCTGCCTTCCTCCATTCAGCGCTATTATCCTGGTGAATAAATGGCAAGTGATCCCTTAAAAGATATTTTAAAATAATTTAAATTCCCCCTAATAACAACTCAGGATCTGCCACACAGGGAAGCACAAGTTTTCTTTGAGAGAAAAGAGAGGATGACATGAGAAATTATCATGAATAGGAAATCGACGTAAACAGATATGGGAGACTGAAAGCATTGATAGTTCCAATTATTGGCTTCCTTGCCTCCATGCTCTTTGCCCTGTAATTCAGCCTCCTCTTACTATCATGTGCAGTAGTCTTGCTACCTGCATTGGCCAATAGGATGCAGCAGAAATGACTTGCCAATTCCATGCCCAGGCCTCAAGAGACCTGTGTGCTTCCACTCTGTCCCAGAATACCACCAACACCACCATTGGAACAAGCTCAGACTAGCCTGTTGGGGGGTCTGATACCATACGGAGGAGAGCCCAGTGGTTCCAGTTGGGGCAAACCTACCCCAGCCTACCACCAGACTAAAATCAGCAGAGCTGCCAAATGACGACAGACACATAAGTGATGTATATGTAACTATCTAACACCCATACAACTACCCAACTAATTTATAGACTCATGAGCAATCATAAATGCTGATTACATTAAACCACTGTATTTGGGGGTTATTTGGTACACATCAATAGCTGACTGATACCACAAATTGCATGCAGAAGGCCAGTTTCTTCTGACTTTTTGTTGGGTCATGTAAGAACCACCTTCTCATTTGGGACAGACACAAAACTAAGACATCCAACATATTGATGAATTAAAGAGGAGGTGAGGGACAGCTCCTGAACCTGTCTCCTGTTGCTACTGTCATTCCTGAACTGTGAGGGACATGAGGACCTTAACTCAGGGGATATAAGACTGAAAGCTGGTAGAGCCAGGAGGACCCTGGCCTGCTGAAGGCTGGCCCAGATCAAGAGGCCAGCACTGCCACAGAAAAAGCTGGACATGAGGACATGGCACTCGGTCTTCCTTAGACCCTTTGGCTCCTTGCAGAGAGTGACTAGGTGATATTCTCTGTCCCCCAGAGCCTGCAAGGGAACATGGCACAGGTGCTCACAAATGCGTGCTTGCTGCTTGTATCAACACTGTACCTTCTCTTTGGAGGAGCTGAGGGGACAGGAGTGACAGACGCATCATCAGAAATCAAACCTCCTCCCAGACCTTCCTGGTGAGAAGGGCCTGCCTGTGGTGCTTCTGCTTCACCTTGATCATCTAGAGAAGCAAAAAAGGAAGAAAACCCTGTTAAATATACACATAGTGGTGATCTGAGCCTCCACCTTGTGTCCAGTGCTATGCCATAAAGGGTGCCAAGAAACAATTAGACAGTCCTTGCCAGCATAAAATTTAACATGTCACTGACAGAACGGCAGACACAGATCTTAATTTTTTAACAGAATATGCATTTTCTGTTTCCAAAAAGAGAGTATGTTTAAATCATAGTATAATGGAGAGACAACTTTATTATGAATTTAAAGACATGCTTTCAAGTCATAACCTTGCCACAATGGGACTTAAGATAAATGTATTCCTCCTGAACCTCATTAGCAACATTCAATGTGCATAAGGATCCCCTGGGAAATGTTAAAATGCAGATTCTGATCCAGTGGATCTGGGGTTTCTATCGATGAGATCACAGGTAAGGCCATTCCTGCATCTGCGGGCCAATTTTGAGTAGCAAGGTGATGTAGGTTGAATAATGTTCCCCAAAGTTATTGGGTCTCAGTCCCTGGAACCTGTAAATGTGACCTTATTTGGAAGAAGGGTCTTTGCAGATGTGATAAAATTAAGGATCTGAGATGAGGAGATGATCCTGGATTATACGGGTGGGTCCTAATTGCAATCGTATGCATTGCAATTCCCTAGAAGAGAGAGGCAGAGGGACGAAAGAAAAATGCAATGTGACCATGAGGCAGAGATCGAACAGATGCTGCCACAAACCGAGGAATGCTGCTGACACCAGAGTTACTACTATGTTCTCGCCAGTCCACTCACCATGGAGCATCCAGAGTGACCATTTAAAAAAAAAAATCAACCTCACGCCTGGCCGGTGTGGCTCAGTGGTTGGGCATTGACCTATGAACCAGGAGATCACGGTTTGATTCCCGGTCAGGGCACAGGCCAGGGGTGCAGGCTCCATCCCCAGTAGGGGGCGTGCTGGAGGCGGCCGATCAATGACTCTCATCATTGATGTTTCTATCTCTTTCTTCCTCTCCCTTCCTCTCTCTGAAATCAATAAAAAAAAATTTTTTTAAAAACCCACCTCTTGTTGCTTCTGTTCTTAAAACTCCTCAGTGGCTTGACTTTGATTCTCTGCTCTGCCTGCCTTCCGCCTCCTCCTGGGCCACCTGTCCCTCTGTCCCTGCCATCACTGCTATCTAGTCACAGGGCCTATTTCAGTTTCTTCTACCCTAACAAGCTTTCTCCTGCTTGGAATTTGTCTTCACAGACGTCCCTCTTCTTCTGCCCACCCCTGCTGGGCTCCTGGGCTCCTTCTCTCCTGAAATTTCAGCTTAAATGTTATCTCCCCAGAGAACCCCTCTCTGACTGCACTGCAAGAGGTTCCCCAACAGTCTTTTTCAGCAAGTCTATTATCTTGATGCTACTTTTCTCAACTTGTAATGCAGTTGCCTCATGAGGGCCCCGATAGATAACAGATGGCCCATCCGGAGCAGGACCATTTGAGGACTTTTTTTACAAAGGCGGGGGTGTAGGAAAACCACAAAGGGCTGTGCAGCTCCCTGGGGCTCACAGCAGCCAAGCTGTTATCGCTCGGAGGTCCCCAAAAATGAAGACAGAGCAGTTACAAGAAACTAGATGGAGAAGTCAGGTTCAGTCAGCTTCCCTACAAGGAACAGCAACCACCCTTCTGTTGAGGGACACAGATCCTGGCCTCACTCCCTTCCCTCTCTTAGACCCCCTGCTGGGACAGCATGCTGGGGAAGGGACCCGGTCATGCATCCATAGAGGTTTGCCTCCTGGGACAGAGAACAGGTGGAAAAGGGTGCAGAATAGATCTGGAGGGGCAAACAGAAGAGTCCTACACAGAGCTGCCCCCCCTCCAGAATGCAGCACAGCACCCAACTCTCAGCAGACACTCCATTACTACCATTGAGTAGATGAACGAATGGATGATCATGGAGGGTACCCAATAAGTCTTTGTTGGGTAACTAATTAATGGAGAAGTTAAGATAACTGGAATTTTAGAAAATTAAGGCACTGCCAGCATGCCTCCAAACATATAGATATAGGAACCACAGGCTTTGAGAATCTAGAAACATTTCACCAGAAAAGCCCTAACTTCCCAGGCCAGGACAAGGAGGAAAGACCAGTGTGTGCCCAGTTCGCCGGACTTTGTTTCATCAGCCTCTACAGGGCGGCCCCTGGCCAGCAGGATGGGTGCTGTTTACTTTCTAGGAGGAGCCTGATTCTCTTTGCCCTGTTTGCTTTGTGGGCTGAAGACTCTAATTAGAATGAGCCACAGGAGCCAGCTCCTCAGAAATGCCCAGGGTTGACTGCCCTAAATCTCTGACAGCTTGTTCCTTCCTCCCCTGCACCGTAGGGGCTCTTAACTGGAGGAAGACCCAGGGGGCAGGAGAGCCCAGGCTCTGGTGTGAGACTGACCGAGGCTCAGGAGCCCGCTTCTTCACTCACTAGCTGTGTGACTTTGGGCAAGCCACTCACCCTCTCTAAACCTCTGTGAATGGGGCAAAGGAATCTATATTTTAGAGTAATGAACAATGCCTGTCAAGTAAAAAGCACCAGGGTCTTATTAAATGTGTCGTAAATATTATTTTTCATAAGGTCCCTGAAGGAGGGGATGGTGCCTTGACATGTGTCCCCAAAACCTACCACAGTGTCATGATTTCAAGGACACTAGAAAAGACCCCAAGCCTTTGCTACTCACTCCCTGATTCCTTTAATTTAACTGAGTAGACAACTACTTCTATGGAGCTGTAAGCCTTGTCCCACTGAAAATGTAATGCCCCTCCCCTCCTGTGCCACATTACTATGAATAGTTTCATTATTTGATTGTGAGGTTAGGTTTTACCTGAAGCAGGGACAAAGGCTGGGACAAAGGCTACAGGACACCTGCCATGGACAGCAGTGAAGGGTGAAGCAGGCCCCCCAAGAAGACGAGAGGGGTAGAAATCAGAGCACACCTACAGCCCCATTTGGTTTAGAAATGGCCCACAAAGCTGGCCTTGAACTGGTTGCTGTCAGGGCCCCAGCACAAGTCTCCCGGGCCCCCAGACCTGTCTAATGGAAGCAGTTGCTCCTAGTTGAGTCAGTAAAGAGGGATGTCCAGTGGACATCTGCCGGCCTCTGGCGCAGTTCACACTGCAACTCGGGCTTTGCTCTTTAGAAGGAAGTAGCCCCTTCTAAGGGCAGAAAGTCCGGAGCCTGAATTTACCTCCAACCTGACCGCTTTCTGGCTCTCGTTCCTGGGTCTGGGCAGCCACACAGGGCCCTGTGATCAAAAGGACCTCGTCTGACTTGACTTAATGCTCTGCAACCACTATCTAGAAATCCTCAATCATTTATTAACAGTGGCTTTGCCTTTTGTTTCTCACTGGGCCCTGCAAATTCCTGCAGCTGGCCTTTCCCACCTCGCTCTGTCTGCATCTCTGTCAACTCATTTGTAAAACTGGGACAGAAACACCTACTGGTACAACGATGGAAACAATATATACAAAGCCTCCCCCGTAGCAGCTGCTCCGCTCGCTCTTATTTTCAAAGTCTCGCTTGATGCTCCACGTGGCCATGTGAGGTCAACCAGCAGCCCATCTCATGTCCATTTGACAAAGGAAGAGACTGAGACTGAGCCCCTGAGTGGCTTATCCTGGGCCACAGAGCAAATGAGAACAGAAGCAGGAGCCTGAATCCAGCTGCTGCTTCCTCATGGGTCCCCTTCCCAGCAGTGTCCATCCAGCCATGCTTGGTTCAGTGACCAGGTGACAGCCATCCTGGGGCAGATGGCCTTGGGCCTGCACCTGTGATCAGCAGGCAGCACTTTTCCTGCCTCGCTCCTATGGAGAGTGAACCCCAGTCTCAGCCAAGGAGGGGTCCACCCGTTAGGCCTGCAGGCCCAGGGTAGCGGCCAGCCCCCCCCCCTCCCCCCCCCGCCCACAGATGCCTCACCTTGGGCAGCCTTGTTGGTTAGGATTAGCCCCTTCTCTGCTTTATTCTTTTTCTTCTTCAGCTTTCCAAACATCCCCTTTCTGAAAACAAGAAGAAAAACTTCAACACAGTCATAGTAACTCTGAGTCATTCAGATAAGTTAGGAGAAAATGAGTGCACATGTGCACACGCGCACACTGAGCTCTCCTGGAAGCCGAGCCAGGATGGGAATCAAAAGAAGGGTCAGGTTTGGCTCCACGAGGGATCCAGACATTTCTACTTATGCAGAAACCATGAAAACCCCACCTGAACAGAAATCAGAAAAAAAAGGGAAAAAAAAGAAATTGTGAAGTGCACCTGCAATCGCACTTAAACGAGGCACAATTCTAATACTAACAGCACTAGCTGGCATTTCCCCAGTTCTCCTCACTCACCTGTGCCTTGCATGCAAAACAAATGACATAATTTAATCATGATGGCAATACAGCAACCCTCTGCTACCCATGTTACAGAGGAGGAGCCAAGGCCCAGAGAGGGTAGGTAATGTTTCTGAGGTCACACAGCTCCTAAGCATCAGAGCTGCCACTGGAACCCAGGTCTGTCTGATTTCAGAGCCCAGGCTCTAACCAGCGGGTGGCCATGAGCCTGCCGGTTCCCCTGAGCAGCATGAACACCCTCTTCAGAGCCAGGCTCTCAGGCCATTTCCAAGGTCAAGAGGCCCTGGAACTCACTGAGGTCACGCCACAGGTACACAGCTAAGCTGACACATGGTGTGTGACCCGAATGTCAGCTACTATTGTTACTGTTACTATTAGCCCTGAGCCGGAGGCCATTTGGGGGCCTCCTTCCCATCCCTGGAAAGGGCCTTAGTGTGCTGTTTCTCAGACAAGAGGAGCATCCCCGACCCTCTGCCGGCCTCCCTAGAGCAGCCCTTTCTGGGGCTGAGAGGTTGGAGAGCAGCAGGCTCTGCGTGGAAGAACAGAAAGTCACAGCTCAGAGGGGAGTCCTGGCCTTGAGCCAGGCTGGCTGGTGGGGACCCCATGGAGGAAGGGGGCAGAGGAAAACGGGAGGCCCAGGGGAGGAGGGAGGAGAGAGCGGCGGAGGCTCAAACCCCCTCCGTGAGCTTTCTCCAGTCCTGGAGCAATGCGCAGAGGGCCGGGACCATCCGTTTCACTTTCTGCTTACATATTTAGGGCTTAGGAGGGGGTAGAGTGCAGGGACTAAGTCGGGACCTCCACAGTCGCAGCCGGACTGCCTGCACTCTCTTTGCAACCTTGAACAGGTCACGTAACATCTCTAAACTTCAGGGTCCTTGTGTGTAAAGCGAGATAACGAGTGTAAAGCTTTTCGTATGGTGACCTGAACTTAGTGGTTGGTCAATAAACATTCGTTATTCTTGGTATTCTAAGGGATAGGATTAGGGCCAATGAGCAGAAGCTTCTAGGAGACTCGCACGTCCACTTATTCATTTATCTACTTATTTGTTTATTTATTGTTTATGTTCTGCCTTGATCCAGATGAGCAATTAAGAATCTCTCCACAACTGTGCTGTCTGAACAGTGAAATGGACTGCACTGGGTGGGAGGTGAGTTCCCCATTCCTGGAGGTGTGCAAGCAGAGGCCTGAGGACCACTGGTAAAGGACATTGTAAAAAGAACAAACATCAGGAAAGGGGTACCTGAGAGCCCCTTTGAAACCTGCAGATACAGTAGAATGGAAAAAATGGGCTCTTGAACCCCCCGGGCATGGATAGATTGGGAAAGTCACTGCCTCTCTGAACCTCAGTTTCCCCATGGGTACAGTGGAGGTAACAGTAAAGTACCTACTTTACAGGATTGTTGTGGGATCCAAGTGAGATGAAGTAAGCAAAGTGCCCAGGCAGTGCCTGGTGTATAAAAAGGGCTTTTTAAAAAAAGCATCCTTCCTGGAGACAGCATTTTCCCCTTTGATCTGCCATCATCCTGTGATGAAAACATTAATCCAAGTGTCCTGGGAATCTAGGGGGAGCATATGCAAGGGGGATCTCTTTTGTCTGGAATTTCTTAAAGGAAACTTCAATAATAGTTTGTGCTACCCTGTTTTCAAGAAAAGATACCAGGCAGAGGGCCCAAGGCCAGTACTTTCCAGGCCTGCAATGCCATTGTAGTCCCCAGGGCTCACTACCATGATCATTTCACAGAGGCAGAATGTGACATTCTGGGAACCTGGCCAATAGTCTCCGCAGACTACTTGAAAAGGCCGAGTTACTTCCATCTTCAAATAGGAAGTTGCTTCTAATAAATGACTGTATGTACCAGAGGGAGACATAAGGTTCCTTTTGGAGCATCTTTAACATCAGTGGCCTCAGCATTCTGAATTTCCCATTGGGCAGCCAGTGACCGAG
Organism: Miniopterus natalensis; assembly: GCF_054644295.1. Taxonomy (NCBI): domain Eukaryota; kingdom Metazoa; phylum Chordata; class Mammalia; order Chiroptera; family Miniopteridae; genus Miniopterus; species Miniopterus natalensis. Next base: position 33,288,018 of record NC_142096.1, on the reverse strand, counting down.
GCACGGGGGATGCCCGAAGTTGCTGTCCTGTCAGGAGAGGGGGGGAGGAGTCCCACCTCTTAGAGACAGTACCCTTTCCCCTCTGAAGCCAAGAGCTCTTGGCCCTGCTGTCCCCTAGAGGCAACTAAGAAAGCTTCAAAGATACTGATGTCTGAAATCACTTTTGGAGATTTTTCATTGCTCTGGAGAAGACCAGTGCTGAGAAGGCCTGGTCTAGGCACAGCTCAGACCCCCTGCAGAGGAAACCAGAGAAATCCTTCAGAATTGTCCTAAGGATTTACACCCAGCTCAGCTGTTGTGGGTGGGTGATGTTTGTTTCACAAACACACAAGGCTGTTTGCCCGAACCCCTGAGTCAGTCATCAAGGGCACTCCCAGCCTGACTCCCAGCATGAAAAGCCTTCTTGATAAAATTGATTTCTCCTCCAGGGCCCCACGACAGCCATAGCAGAGATGACGAACAGCTCATCAGCCCAGGACAATCATGCCACTGGCATATTGGGGAGTACAGAGTAAATTGATGACACAAGACTCAGGTCAGGGGCCAGCTCTAATCCACCTGTTAGCGCTAGTATTTGGGGCTGGATGCTTTACCCAGATAAGCATGTTTCTTTCACATGTGACACAAGGACATCTCTTGCCCAACTCACAGGGTGACATTAAAATAGGAAACAATGCTTGTAAAATACAAAACGTGCTGCAAATGATTGCAATGTTGACGACAAAGAAATGGGCTAGAATGTTTCCCTGAATGCATGTAAATTTTTTTAATGTATTGAAATTCACTATGTGCCAGGAACACCATTTTACACACATTACCTCCTAAGCTTCCCACAACTTATCACTGGGCAGATGCTGTCATTATGCATTTTACAAACGAGAGGTTGTCAGGGGTTTCCAGCCCATGTATTGGGATCCGCCAGGAAGACTCACCTGGTAAGTCTCCAGGGCAGTTGCCATCACACCCACGTCTCCAGTCTGCCCAGGATTCCCACATGGGAACCCTCCCTCTTCATAAAATGATTGAGACTCTCTGGTTTAGGATTTACTGAATCTCCTCCCAGGGTGACCGCAAGATAAGCCAAGAGACACCCAGAAACCCCCATACCAACCTGGGGGGTTTCTCCTCAGGGTGAAAGCTACCATGACTCCGATATCTGTATCCAAACAATAAAAATAGGAAACAGTGCATGTGTTAGACTTGCTGCAGCACATCTGTTCGAGGTGGCGACGCTTCCTGTGGGCCCAGGGCCCTTGCTGCTGGGGGTGGGGGACAGCCAGCCTGGGGCATGGAGAGAGGAGCTGGACAACGGGAACCTGGGTCTCATCTGCACACTTTCTAACTGTCACGGGGGCACTGCTCCGAGCTCCAGGCTTCTCTTCTGCGGAAAGTGGCAATAAAGTTAACTCCGCTTTTCTCCCTGTGATGTTATATATCCAACTTCATTGACCCCTCATGCTGAACTGGTAAGAGCCCTACCAATAGCTAATTTAATGTCATGTCCATCGCTCAGTGGAGCCAGGATTAGGAAATGGCTCACAAGCAGGGTTTCCATGTGGTTGTCCACTGTGTCACTAGATTCCCCTACTGGGCTCACCATTTCTACCTTTAGTGGGGAATCAAAGGAGCTCGGGCCACAGGACAAAACACTAAGTTAATTGTGTTGATGGGTGTGAACAGTCCTGGCCCCTGCTGCTCCCCTCCCCATCTAAGAAGACACAGGATACAGGCGACCCCTGAACCTCACTTTTGAAACCCAGAGTCATACCCCTAGTACCTTAAAAAAATCTTTGGCTGATTTGTGAATTTATTTGTGAAAACACTTATAAACTTAAAAAAAATAATTATGTTTAATTATATATTTAATAAAATTTCTTTCTCCAAAAAATAAATTTGCATATAACAAGCCTATTTTAAGAACTAAACAAAACCAAGCTTTACCATCATTCTGAGGTTATCTAAAAAGCTTAGATAATTTCCCAGGTGCCTTCTGGGAAATACCTTCTTGGAAATATCCCATCTGTGCATTTACCTTACTTCTAAGACTGAGATATATTCATTAAAGGCAAACCATCAAACATAGAAACAGCTATAATGTGGATTTTGACAGAAGATTGTTAAAATATAAATCCTGCTTGCCTTTGTCAAGACTCTGAAACTTTTTGCCCTGGCCAGTGTGGCTCAGTTGGTTGGGCACCACCCTGTGCCCCCAAAGGTTGCCAGTTTGATTCCTGGTCAGGGTACATGCTCAGGCTGCAGCTTGATCTCCCACAGGGGACATGCGGGAGGCAGCTGATCAGTGTTTCACTTTCACATCAATGTTTTTCTCTCTCTCCCTCTCCCTTCCTCTCTCTCTAAAAATCAATTAAAAAATCTTAAAAAAATTAAAAAACTGACACTTTTTCTTCCTCTCTCCATATGATCTTCCTACCACAACTTACCTGTTTGATACCGTTTCCTTAGGGCAGTGATGCTCAGCTGTGGCTGCACATTGGACTCGTACAGGGAGCTTTCCAACACTGTCCGCCACACATGGCCAGGCCCCACCCCAGAGAGTCTGATTTCATTGGTCAGCCAGGCGACTAAGGCTCAGTCATTTTTAAAGTTCCCGAGGTGATTCTAAGATGCAGCAGGGTTACAAACCCCTGTGGTTAAGTAATCAGCACCAATGAGTTGTCTTCTCAAAGAGAAGATTTATATTTTTTAAAGAAAGTTCAAAAGATAATTTTATAACCAGAAGGAACAATGAAATTTAGGAAATTCTGAATACTTGGTAGATATATTTGAGTAGGTTGAATAAACTTTACTGTCTAACATCTCTTCCACTCAATCCCCATCCTGGCAAAGAGGCCACAGAGCTGGTTGACTCTTCTACTTATGCTTAGGATCAGCCCAGTCTTGGAGGAACTGAGTCTGAAGTACCCCAGGCCTGAATGGATGGGGCACTGACTCCCCATCTCACGGGAGACATTTGTTCTTGCCCCACTGCCATTTGGAATCCCCTACCTCACTGGGTAAGTGGGTGTTTCTCTATTAGGTCCTCATTTTGTACATTCCCGCCCCATTGTCCATCATGGTAAGATTGAAATGTCACCAGCTCAACAGACCATCATTGAGAACCTTGATTTTCCATTGAGAGGGTCAACCGAGCCTCGGAAATACACCTCGGAGGATGCTAAGGAATCCCTCCTCCTGCGGTTTCTCTGAATGGAGGGCGACTCTGGAGCAACCCAGAGCTGCATCACGTAAACCACCCAGGGGGAGCCAGTGCTTCGAGGTCTTTGCCAAATGCTCAAGGGCAAGGTGGTAGGATGGTTCTGCCCCAGAAAAATGGGGACTTTTCCTGGCGGGCATCTCACCCACCTTGCAGCACACTGGAAGTGCCCGCTATTGATGCCATCTTCCAAGGCGTGGGCTCCCTTCCCAGCCTCTGGTCACCGGCCCCCCTCCTCTCCTGCTCCTCCTCTATGGCTGAGATCGGGACGTGACCAGGTCGGTCAGGGTGCAAGGAAAACAGAGCAATAACACTGGCAGTACGATTAGGGCTGCTGGATCCTCCCCAACCGCAAGCTTTCTCTTGCCCCGGCCCCTAAGAAAAGGTTCATTTTTCCTGTCCCATCGTCTTTCCAGCCAGGCCAATCAGAGCCCTGACCTCTGTTCTCCTAAAGACAGAAGAATCGACCTTCAAGCCAGAAATAAACTACAGGCCGCTTCCCAACATTTGGAACAAGCAGCTCCCTCTTCCTATCTCCCAGCCTAAACAAGTCTTCAAACCTCCACCCTTTTAAGCTTTCTGCTTTTTTTTACTCCCCAAACCTTTCTCTTCCCATATATTCATAGATTATCTTTAGGCAGACACTCCTCTTGGGTAAGACTAAGGCCCAAGGCTCCTATTCCCATGCGGCCTTCCCTCCCTCGGGTCTACCTTTCCACAGAACTTCCATATTCTACTTTCTGCCCCCACTCCCGAGGGCAAGTAAGTCGCTAAGGTGGGGCTTCTCCTCCCCGCAGCCGGGTGGGTGAGTCCATCTGACTCACAGGGAAGTATTTAAAACCAACGTGGACTCCAGTCCACGCAGCTTCCTCCCATCTAGCTTTGCCAGCAGTAAAGGTGAGGTTTCTATCTCGATTTCTCAATGGGTTTTGAACATATAGGGGGAAGTAAAGGGCTTGGTACTAGCCGTAGTGCCACCAATACACTGACATATAACAGATTTTTGTTACAAGTGAGAATCAGTAAACTCCACATGGGTAAAAAGAAGGTCTAATGAAACTCCTAAACCTCATTTTTTGGTGTCATGGATATTGAAGACAGGTCCTGTGTGAAATTAAATTACTGTAAGTAACTACCCTTGCTAAAATATGTTCTCAGAGCCTTTAATATGCTGATGTTCATTGCGACTCTCTCAGAGGGTAATACAGTACTCATATTTTTCCAAATTAATTTGCTCACACTTTATCACAAAACACCAAATATCTTTATACTTTTGGAGATACCCAGAGAAAGAGAACCTTGGCAACTTTCAGTGCTCTCTTCTCTTTTAAAATGTTTATGAGGTGAGCAGTGATCAAGGAAGAAGCACTGAGGAAACAGAGATCCCAGGACATGTCTCCCATGTCCTGGTTAATTCCTCCTCTGCATCCACACGGCTCCTGTTCCAGTTCAGTGCCTAACTGGGCTTTCTGTGTCCATCCTCTCTCCTCCCTGCAAACTATTCTCCATTCTGCAGACATCTGCAAACTAAAAGAGCAGAGAACTTCCTTAATATAATAAAGAATATCTGCAAAAAGCCTTAAAGTTAATATTATACCAATTGTAAATATTGAAAGACTTCCCCCTAAAATTAAAAAAGAGAGAGACAAGGATGTTCACTATCACTCCTTCTATTCAACACAGTACTAATTCAATAAAGTTTGACTATTTGAATTAATAAATAAGTTTAGCAGGGCATCAAGATACAAGGTCAATATACAAAATTCGATTGTACATCTCTATACCAAAAACAAAGAATTACAAAGTAAAATTGTAAATAAAAGGTCTTATAATAGCATCAGAAAAATTCAAAAATGTAAGAATAAATCTCAGAAATATGAGCAAGACCTCTACACTGGAAATTAGAAAATAAGATAAATGGAATGATATTCCATGCTTGTGAGTGGGAAATGTAATATTGGGAAGACGTTGGACTTCCTTGATGTGATTTAGAGATTACTATTTACTATAGCCACTCTGAGAAGTTTCAAGTCATAAGTTTGTGATTTGTATGTGCATATTCTGTGTGTATGTCAAGATTCAACAAAATGTTTTGTTTTTTAAAAGCATAGGTTTTGGGACCCAAAGTCCTGGCTTTGAGCATCAGCTCAGCACCTGCTAATTATGTAACCTTGAGCAAACGCCTATCCTTTCTGCTCCTCAGTTTCTTCATCTGTAAAACGGACTATAAGTTAAGTCTCTCTCCGAGGGCTGTCGTGAAGATCAAATGAGATAAATGATGTAGCAACCTATTTGTAAACACTAAAGTGCTATATCCTGTACATGTTAATTAAATGAAAAAATAAGATCAACATTCTGTGAACGTCCCTTAAGGCTCCCCACAATGCACCCTCAGCCCACCAGTCCAGCACTTGACTCCCCAAACCTTGTGCTCCCCCCGGTGGACAGCTCCTCCCAAATTCATCACACTTTTGCCCACGATCCCTTTCTCACTCCAGGCCCTCCATGAAGGTGACTTCTCCCATCTCGACCTGCCAGCACCCAAATCTGTATTCTAGGCCCAACTCAGCTACACCCTTTTATACGATGGGTCTTCCAATTTTGCAAGAAGGGACGAGGCACTCATCCTTCTGGATCCCACAAGCACTTTGTTCCTATCTCTGTTGCAGCATCAGCCACATGGACTACAACGGTCTAAAACGATCATTCTCTGTTATTAGGGGCTGAGCTTTTGAAGGCAGCAGCCATGCCTGTTTACATCCATACCTTCAGTGTCTTAGGTATGCCCGGCACATAGCAGGGCTCAATGACTGTTGGACACATGGAGAGTTAGTTGGGCAGACAGAACATTCACGTAGAAAGCTCCACGAGAGTGTACTGGAAGTTCTTTGGCTCTCTTAGAAAATGTATCATAGCAGACAGAAAAGAGCTAGGGCCATTCCAAAACTGAAAGCATAGTGGGAGAAGGGAGCAATCAAAAACATCAGCTGCTAAACCTTGCACTAACAGTTACCTTGGAGCTGCTAAAAAAGTGGAAATTATCCTCCCTGGGGCCCGATGAACTGGTTAAATGGTGCATCAGCTCTGGCTGTCGCCCAGCCTTGGTCTCCATCCGTTTCTTAAAATCATTCCCTTTTCTAATGCACCCTCCTTTTCCTTTCTCTTCATCACGACTAAATCCCTCTTATTGGTCCGTTATTTCTCTACCACCGTTCCTTAGGTGGCGATTCAACAGAAGTATATGGAGCCTATTTGTGGCCCAGCACAAATGGGCCTGGTGAACAGAGATAAAACTAACAGGGTCCTTAGAGGCCCTCCCAGTGTGGTTGCACTATTATAAGCACAGGAGAGCAAAGCTATCATGGGCAGGCATGGAGTGCTTTTGGAGAATGGGGGAAAGAATGACTGACATGGGACAAGAAGAGCCAAGGAAGGCATCAGAGGAGGTGACACTTTAGTTTGATCTTCAAAGAATAATAAGGTCCTGAGAAGCAGAAAAGAGATGACTGGAAAGAACAAACATGTATTCATTAGTATGGGTCAGATTCCTTTACATATGGTAACTCATTGAATGACCACGGCAACCTTGACCTCTTCACAATATTAGTCTGTTTAAAAAGGAGAAATTGACTTAGGGAGATTAGGCCATACTATGGACTGAATGTCTGTGTCCCCAAAATCCATATGTTCAAGTGCTAACCCCCCAATGTGATGGTATTTAAAAGTGAAACCTTTGGAAGGTAATTGGGTTTGGATGAAGTCATGAAGGTGGAGCCTTCACAATGGGATTGGTGCCTTTATAATGGAATAAAAGGCCTGGTTCCCCCCCTTCTCTCTCTCTCTCTCTCTCTCTCTCTCTCTCTCTCTCTCTCTCCAATGTGCTCTCATCAGATTGTCATCAGATACGTCTCTCATCAGGCACCTTGGATTTTCCAGCTTCCAGAACTATGAGAAATAGATGTTGATTGTTTAAGCCACCCAGTCTATGGTATTTTTATTATAGCAGCCAAATGAACTAAGATGGGCCACTTGTGGTTGTAGACAGAGTTCAGATTCGGTAAGCAAACAAGGGGAACAGAACGTACAAAGACACTCAAGGAAACTCCCTCTGAATACCGGATGATATTAAGGGTCTTTCCAAGAATTGAAAATCTCAACAAGCCTCCTGTATTTTCAAATCTGAAAAAACAATAGGTACCTCTGGCTATAATAGATACCCTAGTGCCCTATTCTACTGGGTATATTTTCCACATCTGTCAGGTTTCTCTGAGGTTCCAAAACAAGACACCAGAGCAAACTATATTGTAAAAGTCCATGCATTCTGCTTAATCTTCTGGAAATTCATAACATCTCAGAGCTGGAAAGTTTCTTTAAAACCACCCATTGTTCCATCTGAGGATGGAATTCCTTTACACCCAGCTCCATTAACTCCAACCTATTATATTGTTTGAATATCTCTGGGGATGAGGAATTTACTACCTTCCCAGCTACCCAACTATTTTAGTAACAATTTTTTTTCAAAGTAGATAGAGGTCCACGTGTAACTTTAGTTACATGTTTGACACTCAACCAAGAGAAAGCTCTAATGTTTCAGCAGCTACTTGATGTTGTAAGAGGGATAAAGTAGAGGCTGGTCCTTCAGCGAAAGGCCAACAGCGGGATGTAGAGGGACAGAAAGCCTTGGAGCAGCAGTGAGTGACAGGCTTGGAAGGGGCTTGGTGAAACTCAGGGTTGGCAGCATTTCAAATGGCACTTGGCTCTCTGCCATGCGGCACCACGCTCAAGCATGAGGTTCACAAGGCCTTCAGCCACTCTCTTCTCTCCGCAGGCCCTGGAGAACACCGTCTGCTGCCCAGCCCTTGAGGTGGCATTTTAAAATAAGCCTCTCACTTTGACAGAGTTCTAGAATGAGGGAACAGCACGTGTGAAAGTCTGGAGGCAAAAGTGAATGCGATATAAAACGTACCCCTCTGCATGCCTGGAGCAAAGAGTGGAGGGAAAGAGAGGAGAGCAATGAGGCCAGAGCGGTGGGCAGGAGGCAGATCACACGGGAACTCAAGCCGCAGGGAAAGGACTTAGGTCTCACCGTAAGGGCAACAGGAAGTCACTGAAGGGTCAACAGGAGTAGTTCGTTCTCCCCTGCCTAGGGATCTTCTCTCACAACCCCACCACTCTCGCGCAACAGCCACACCTTGAAACACTCTCTTGAAGTTTGATCTGAGTACTTAGCCCCGGCAAATGTCACTAAGCTGTCAGTTATAAGTTGCCAGTTGCTTCTCCGACTAGACAGGCCCAGCAAGGCCCCTGGCAGCGGATGCTCCTCGAGGATACATGGCTTGACCAGTACCTCCTAGTTCTGCAGCTATAAGGGGAGGAGGCCTCAGGGGAAGACGCTCTTTTTTTGTGTGTCTTGACCAAGATTCTGTCTCACATGCCCTTCAGAACTTAGATTTCAGAAGCTGCTTGGGAGGAATCGGTGAATCTGGATGAGGGCCTGGGAGATACTGGAAGGAAAGGGGTGGAGTCCTTTTGAGGCCCAGTGTTATTAGAAATACTCTGATAGATCATGTTTGTCTCTGACTGAGGATCACTGGCTGGAAAGAAAACAAAGAGCCCAAAAAAGGGATGATGGAGGGCTAGGGGGATTCACCATGAGGATCAGTGAGTCTGGATTGGTGACCAGTGCCCAGTACTAAGGCTAGACAGTCACGGAGAAGCCCAGCACCTGTCCAGGCTGTGGCTGAGGCTGGAATCCCCTCCCAACTCTATGGCCTCGGTACTGGAATGGCTGAGCATCCAAGTACAAACCAGGGTGTTAGAGCCTAAGGAGGCCCTAAGACCATCCGTTATCAAAGAAGGACTCCCGTTCAATAGGACTGTAATTCTGAGTGACAGGAGCAAAATCTGGGACTACAAATGGACTGATCTTGTCTCTTTGTGCTTCCAAAGACACTTGAGAGTAGGAAGGCAGACCTTCATAAAAAATAAGCTGAACACTCTTCTAAGTTGCTTAAGCAATTACTCTGAATGGTAAAAGACAATATGACTTATCTGTAACTTAAGCTAATGAAGCAGATCATGTCCTCACGTATTGCTTGTGTGTCTATCCCTCCATTAGGCAAGGTGTGACACATACTTCAGTGTTTTGCACATACTGGGTATTCAAGAGGTGTTTATTTAATAAAATGCATAAAACTCTGTCAACTGACAAGGCAGCCCTTGTCCTTGAGCCTCCAGTGACGAGGAGCTCACTACCTAACAACTCAGGCTGATGACCACAAACACTTTCCAAACATGCAACAGGGGAAGTGAGAATTTATATTGGTTCCTTGAAGACAAAAAAGTTCAGAGTGAATCATAACAGAACTATGTAATTTCAATCATAAAGGGATGAAATAATAAATATGAAATTATTTCCATATATATTTTTGGCAGAATGACTAGAGAAAAGAGGTTGAGCAAAAATAGGGGCAGTAAAAAGAATTCCAGATACTTGATGGGAGGGATTAGCAATGATCTAAAGCCCAGGTGTCTGCTCAAGGATTTAGGAGTGAGAGGAAGTAAGAGAAGAAAGACCAAGTAGAAGTCAAGGTGGCCCAATATGCACCCCCACTTTTCCCCTACCCCTTCAACCTAAGGGGGTCAATTTCTATCTGTTTCATATATGGAGGAGTTTGAGTAATAAATGAACTTTTGAAGTTTGAAAACCATTTATCAAGATCAACCTGTTCATTCAACAAATAGGGAAACTGAGACTCAGGGGAAAAGCAGGAACCAGATCAAGGATCACAGTCATATATCTGTCTATGGACATTTCTGTGACTTCTGGATGCCCACTTATCCTGTGTTTCCCCCCAGGAATGCTAAGCCTCCTACAACACATCCTGTCCAATCCCAGTCCAGGGTCACTGATAACGGATACACATGAATCCCATTCTCCAAAAATTAACTCTCTTCTTCAACAACGCTTTCCTTCAGAACTCTGGAGCATTACACAAAATGCTCCCAGGGGTTAAATATGATGGCCTGATTAGCTTTCTCTGTATACTCAAAAAGGAAAAAGGAAAGGAAATTCACATCTGTTAAAAGCAAAAGCAGTTCAATATTGTACAGGAAAAACTATGATATTTCAATTATGTTCTACAAAGGATTTTATCTTTAATCATCACCCAGGACATGCCGAGAGAGGGGGAGTGGAGGGGGAAAGGACCATCAGTGTGAGAGAGAAACATCAATCAGTTGCCTTCTGGATGGGCCCTGACCACAGATAGAACCCGCAACCCAGGTATGTGCCCTGTCAGGGAATCGAACCAGCAACACAGGATGAGGCTCAACCAACTGAGCCACCTGGGTTGGGCTGCAGAGAATTTTATATCCTTTACATGTCTGAGTTCCTTCATGGCTTCTGCCACCAAAAGGAGGAAAAACCTACTCCCCTGAACTGATTACTTCCAAGAATAAAAACTTTAATAATGCAGTCAAATGAAGCTCTTTCATCAGTCAAAACTTGAAGTATAATGAGGCAACTCAATGCAGTTACAAACACCTTCCAGTTATCCACACCCCAGACGTGATCTCAAATTTTTTTTTTCTATTCCCACCAGAAATTCATTGCTTCAGTTTTCACTGATGTCCTGCATAGAAGGAAGTAAATCCAAAGGCTCATGTGTCAACCCTAACTCTGAAGGCATTTTGGAGAGAGGCCTGATAGAACAGCTTGCCTTGAGGGAGCCTTTTGTGTGAGACTTACAGGGCCTCAGAAACAACAGAATCCCATCAAACGCTCTCCCTCACTCAACCAAGATGACTTGAGAGCTCCGCTCAGTTTCCTCTGAAATTACTTTGGCAAAAGCTGGAGTTTGAGCCCGTCCGACGGGAGGAGGCAGCTCTCTTGGTTCTGCTGAATTCTTTAGGGGTAACTGTCCATGGAGTTTCAGCCTCAGCCAGAGTCCAAATGTGTGGAGTCCCAAACATGCAGAGGCATCCCAGTTCCTTCCCTTCCTCAACTGGGAAACACCAGAGAGAAGGGTCTGGTCTTGGGCCTCAAACTCGGAGACTCTAGGTCAAGATTATTCCACACAAACAACGAGGAGGGCCTCATTGATCCCAGTCTACTATAGCAAAGTCAGAACTGGAGAAGTCTGTATACTGAACTTATGTATGGACACCATGTATCTATACTTCTATCTGCTTAAAGTCCCAGCTTACACAATGATGAATGCCACACACTTTAAAGAGACAGGGATGCATCCAAGACCTGGGGAGGTAAATAGTGACTGCATGTTCTTTCTGTAAGACATTCCACCCTCCCAGAGCACTTAGCACACATGAGACCCTAACAGAAGCCCCATGTGGGAAAGGAGACTGTGGAATTCCCAAAGTATACAGGGTAAGACACAGGCTCAGGTCGAACTTTGGCTTCATAATACAATTTATAATCTGTATGACCTGGAGCAAACTGTATAACCTCTCTCTGCCTCCATTTTTTCATCTGTAAAATGGGTATCAAATAATACCTGCCTCAGAGTGTCAAAAATTAAGTGAGTTTAGATATGTAAAGCACTTAGAACAGCTCCTGGCAAATAAAAAAAAATAGCTACTACTACTTTTATTTTAAGATGAGAAAATGGAGCTCAGAGAAGTTAGGTAACTTGCTCAAAGTCACCCAGCTACAAATTGGCCATACTGGGGACAGAGCTAGGTCTCCTCACAGCTTGCTGAATGCTTTTCCATCTAGACCACACTGGGATCGAGCCAATAAACAATTATCCATCGCACAATGTCCCCAGTACCAAGAAACAGAGCAATGGGCCTCACCTTGACACGAGGGCTCCTAACCGTGCCTGGAGCACTCGCCCTCACGAACTTCTTGGACCCGAGGCAGGTCAGCAGGGCAGGAGACACAGCGACCAGACTGGTCTCGGAAGAGAAAGGCTCCTGTCTAGAAGGCAGTGGCCCAGGGGGTGGGTGTCAGGCTGCCCCATCCCCAGGGGCAGGGCCTCCCAGGAAACGCCCTTTCTGTGTGTTCGCCCAGCAGCTCCCTATCTCTGTTTGAGATTCTGCGCCCTCTGCTTGGCTTGGCCACCAGAGTCCAAGACTGATCAGCAAACACAGCAGCTCAGAGCAGGTCCTGAGAGGAGGGGCCACCAACCAACACGTTTTACTCCAAGTCAGGTAGCCACAGGTAGGTTGAGACACAAAAGAACCGTAGCTACAGACAGTGCGAAAGTCCGGGGCGCTTTCAAGCCTCCATCCAGCCACCCCACCCGGCTCCTTAGTCTTGCTCACTGCTCCCTCCTCATTTGCAATGCATTCTTGTTGTTCATTTTAATGATAATAACAACAGTTAGCATTTGTTACTTGGGTCTGGTTCTAGACGCTTTTACAAGTATTATCCTATTTAAGGCCCACAACAGCCTCAGGGGTAGGTATTGTTATTATGCCCAAAGTAAAGATGGCAAAACTGAGCCTCAGGGGGTTGGTAAGTGCTGGGATTTGAACCGAGGCCCTGTGACCTCAGACAGCGCCTGCACTCTCAGGCTGTCCAGCTGCCTGCCTCCACTCTGTGACATTTCACTAGGACTTGTGTTCTGATGCTACTTCAAAGACAACAAGTTTATGAAAAAGAAAAAGGAATAAAATAAAAGAAGGTATTTCGGTAGGTCAACTGCCTCAGAACTCACTGCCTGTAGGGGGTTGAATGGTGTTCTCCACCCCACCCCCCAAAAAATACATCCATGTTCTGGAAACTGTAACTGTGCCCTTATTTTGGGGGGTCGGGGGGAAGTCTTTGCAGATGTAATTAAGTTAAAGATCTCAGGATGAGAACATTCTGGATTACCCGAGTGGCCCTTAAAGCCAATGACAAGTGTCCCTACAAGAAAGAGAAAAGGAGCCGGCCGGTGTGGTTCAGCAGTTGAGCATCGACCTAGGATCCAGGAGGCCGAGGTTCGATTCCCGGTCAGGGCACATGCCCGGGTTGCGAGCTTGATCCCCAGCAGGGTGCGTGCAAGAGGCAGCCGATCAATGACTCTCTCATCATTGATGTTTCTATCTCTCTCTCCCTCTCCTTTCCTCTCTCTGAAATCAATAAAGATACATTAAAATAATAATAATACTTCTTAAATTTAAAAAAAAGAAAGAGAAAAGGAGACACAGAGAAGGGTGGTGTGAAGACAGAGGCACAGACTGGAGTGATGTGGCCACAGCCAAGGAGCACCCGGGGCCACCAGAAGCTCGGGAGAGGAAGGAAGGACTGGGGTCCCGCCAGCACCTGATGCCAGCCTCCTGGCCTTCAGAACTGTGAGAGGGCACATTTTGATTGTTTTAAGCTGCCAAGTCTGTGTTCAGTTGTGTAGCAGCCCTAGGAAGTGATACACTGCCCTTTGTCACTCCCTCTTGCCCTTCTTGATGACACTGTAGGAAAGGAAGGAGTGTTGGGCCCACCCCGGGGTCACCCCACGGGAAAGGCTGGGAGGTTAACACTTGTGGGCCAGGCAGTGGCGTAAGAGCCTCTGAGGGCAGAACAGTGAGGGAGGAAGGCAGCCCCCGTTGTCGTCGCCCCCCCCCCCCCCCCCCGCAGGGCAGGCGGCTGGGGAGAAGGGTTTGAGGTGAGGACTGAGCAGTTAAATTGCAGTTCACCAGGCAACCTCCTTCAGGATCCCCAACTTCCAAAACAGTGAGCAGTTCGGGCCTTCGCTCATCTCTACTGCTTCCTCCATGTTTCAACTTACTATCATCCTATCTTTTTTTTATTGGGGTGACATAGGTTTCAAGTGTACAATTCTATAATACATCGCCTGTATATTGTATTGTGTGCGCACCACCCCAAGTCACATCTCCTTCCATCACCATCTATCCCCCCTGTACCCTCTCCTATCTCCCTCCAACCCCCTTTCCCTCTGGTAATCACCATACTCTTGTCTGTCTATGAGATTTGGGGGTTTTTTTGCTTAATGCCATCACCTTTTTCACTCAGTCCCCCAACTTCCCTCCCCTCTGGCAACTATCAATTTGTTCTCTGTATCTATGAGTCTGTTTCTATTTTGTTCATTAAATTCCACATATAAGTGAAATCAATATGGTATTTTGTCTTTCTCTGACTAGATTATTTCACTTAGCATAGTTCTCCAGGTCCATCCATACTGTCCCAAAGGGTAAGATTTCCTTCTTTTTTATGGCCAAGTAGTATTCCATTGTATAAATGTACCACAGCTTTTTTATCCACTCATCTGCTGATGGACACTTGCTTGCTTCCAAATCTTGGCTATTGTAAATAACGTTGTAATGAAATAGGGGCAAATATATTCTTTCTGATTAGTGTTTGGGGTTTCTTCAGATATATTTTTGTGGCCTAGACTTGCTGAAGGATTTGTTCTGGAGGGAGTGAGAAAGAGAAATTACAATCGCCTCTTACATGTAATGCATTCATTTACTCTCATTCTCTCATTCAACCTAGGTATGCCCAGAACAAAGCTTCTTAGGGTCTAGGCAGGGAGTTGGGAGAAATGGTTCTTGTTTTGGGGTGCATTTTTTTACTTGCTGTTTTATTTGCCTGGACAAACTCCTTCTTGCTCTTTAATCTTTGTAAGAAAATGAAAATAGCTTCCACCTCTTACCTTAGAAAACTGGCGAAGGGTGATAAATTGATAATATTCTCTGTAACAAAATATAATGGGGACACAAGATATTCTTCTGGCTAAGTGATAAGTCCTGAGCATTTGAATTTAATTAGACTGTAGCATATTTCTTTGACCTTAACAATGATGATGACTAACTGGCTCCATGTGAGTGAGTTATACTTTAGACAAAGGAGGAAATAACATAATCCTAGGCTTGGGGCAGTTAATATCACTTAATTGAGTCATAGCTACATAAACCACAAGTGAATGTGCAGAGGACTGACTCTCAGGAAAATTTTTTACATCAAAAGAATGTTTCTGTTCCTTTGCTTTTTTGGTTCCTTTGTTAAGAAAGGGTCTTCTATTGTCTCCAGATTTGACTCATGCTGCAGAAAAGAAACTCAAAGGTTCATGTGAGGATACCAGCTGTCATTTTCTACAAGCGAGCAGACACTTTAGGCCCCAGAGATCATGGAATTAAAGCAGAATTACAACTCACCCTTTCTTACATAAGAGTTTTGAGATTCAATATCATTTACTCAAGATTGCAGGCAAACTTTAGTAATTTTGTGCAAACTCTTTATTAAATAACTCAGAGTTGTAATTTTATTCTTAGACAGTAAATCCCTCCTTTTAACCCCCTTTTCTAAGACCACTGATGAATTTCAAACTCACAACCAATCATTGCACCCATATTAAGTCACTCTCCATTTCCCTTAGAAATGCCCTGCTTGGGTGTGTGTCACTCTCTAGATTGCTGTTCTCAGCAGTGAATCAGCTTAAGTAAATGATGACTGCTCTAAGAATGACCTGGCAAATGGTCTTGTTCTACTGGTATTTTTCAATAGCTGAAAGAAACAAATAAAAGAGTCCTATTTCCTTGGCTAGATTAAATAGAAAAGGGATGTTAAATGATATGAGGCAATTTTCAGATTTTTGAGAAGGCCCAGAGAACCAGGCTGAGGACTACAAAGCCAGAGGTTGCTGCCAGACCCTCTGACACTGCCCTCTCACAGAAAATAGGCCCCTTTGCTTATTCTATGCTGCACCTGCTTATTTGCATCACTAGCTTCCAATTTAAAATCTCAAATGCAAGCATCTGATTGGTGCAGCCTGGGTCACATGCCTGCATTCTAGCTGCAAGGGAAGCTGGGAAAGCAAGTTTATGGCTTTTACCTTGGGAAGAATTTATAAATGGTAAAGGAAGTCAAAAGGTGCAGAGCAGTAAATAAAAAAACAAAAGTCCATGCTACCAGCAATAAACAACTTCCCTACCAGCCTGCTGTGATCTTAGTTAATCTAAGTATTATTTTTCTTCCCCCAAATTGAACCTTTTGGAATATTTGTCTGTGATACTCTTGTATGCAAAGGTAAGAATTTATTAAGAATGTGTAGAGAAGATATGATGAGAAACCTTTTTTCCAAGTTTCATTAGTGGGTAATTTACCAATTGACAAAACCCTTGATACATATTCAAGCGTCAACAGAGAAATTAATATTCTTGTCTAACCTTGGCCATCATTTGTAGCAATTATATAAAGCCATCCATTATGCATTGCATCCATTTCCAGAAACAAAAAAAAAGACAGCGAAAAGAAGTCATCAGACAATAACTTCAGAAATACAGTGACATGGAGAGGTATATGGCAGCAGTCAGAGAAGCTTCATAAAGAGCAGAAACTAATCTATTCAGCTCTCTAATCAAGTGTACAACATTGAGAAGAGGCAATAAACGTGATATATTTTTCTTTTGTTAGGGTTTGGAATTGTCTTGAATGATGCAGGCATCTATAAAGTAAGAGAACACCAGCCTGCCCACCAGCTATTACCCAGAAGTACAACTTTTGAGAAAAGCACTAACGGAAGATTTTTATGAAGACAAATGGTGCTTCCACAAAAGCTGGTGTGAAGATTTTCAAGATATAGTATATTTATTACAATCAAAGCCAAAAAGTTAAATCAAAATTGGCTGCCTTTGGACATGTAAGAAGTGTGATTCCTATCAAGGAATCCTTACCACTCAAAGGTTGCTTGGTTTTCCCAAAAAGATTAGTACAGATTCTACTGTTGCTGAATAGTTTCACTACAGACCTCGACAGTGGGAAGAAAATTTTTCATTAAGCCTCTTACCCAACAACTAGAATCACTATTATGACTGACTTGCCCAATTGTTTCAGACAAACCATGAGTTTGAATAATTTTGTTTTTTTGCCCTCAAGTGAGATTGGTTGTAGATGCCTCTTGAGCTATTTGTCTCAATTCTGTGACACAAAACTAGGCTCCTGCCATTTACTGATTTTCTATGACCCTAGGCAAATTATTAAACTTCTCTGGGCTCCAGTTTTCTTACCAATCAAATGATACCAATATTGGAACCTGTCTCCTAGGGTGTCATGAGTATTAAATAAATTCATACATGTAAAGTGCTTAGACTAGTGCCTGACACATGATAAATGTTCAACAAATGTTCTATAAGCCCCACATCTTTGGAGTCCAATGTGTTATGAAATTCAAAATCTTTCTGATTTTAGAAAGAAAGAGGAAGAGAGTATGAAATATCCCCCATTAGAGTCTGGGCCAGCATTCCCTAATCAAATGTACTAATATTTCACTAAAACATGTGACTATTCACGTTAACTCCGATAAAGACAGTAAGTAACCTCATGTCAGGTTCTACAACAGAAGAGGCTGTGCTGGAGGAAATGTTCAGTTTGCAGAGCTGTGTGGACTTGGGAATTGCAAATAAGGCACTGTGGCCCAAAGTGTGGCTAATCACAGCTTCTATTCTGTAGCATTTGCCTTATCCTGTATCTCTTCTGCTCCTGCAGTCCTCCACATCTGGGTTTCTGATTCATCACTGTATTGCCTTTTTGCAGCCTTGGCCTAATACTTGATAAGATTTCCCTCTTACATCTTGCCCAATATGGACCTCCCAGATCTGGCCCCTCAACATTCCCTCTGTGTACACTCTGGTCGCCTGCATAGAAGAAGACAATTTCGCTTGGCAAACTGAATGCGCCAACTATTTCCAGGGCATATGGACATCGCCTTTGTCCCAGAAGCCACCTTTCTGTCACCCCCCAGTGAGAGCTGAGCAGGGTCAGCTCCATCATGGATACACAGCTTATGTAGTTGCAGTAGGCGCCATGCCCAGACAAGCCCCCCGCCTGCATTATGCTTCTGCTGTCACCAGCTTGCAATTCCTAATAATTGTTGAACAAGGGGTCTCATCTTTTCTTTTGCAGTGGGCCCCACAAATAATATATCTGTTCCTTGAGCTAATGTTTCTAAGCACAGCGTCCTATTATTTTCAGAGGAGGCATTCAGATGTGTCTGGGAAAGACCAGACAACCCTGTAGGGCAACTACCTCTAAGGAAAGGTAGATACACTCTGGAGCCCAGGCAAGACCATTTATTGAAGTGTAGGAAGGAAATATCAAAGTTTCTATTTATATATTTTTATTTCATCATTGTTCATCTCTATTTTTGAAGTTGTGCCCTGCTTTCCTTTTTTCCTTCTATCTCATAGTAATAGAAATACCAGTTTTTAGCTAGGCACATAGCCATGAAAATTACAAAATTACATTTCCCAGCATCCCTTGCAGCCTAGCCTGGTGCCTTGCAGTTGGATGTGGTTATGTACCAACTTTTAGCCAATAGGATGCTGGCTATTGGGATGTTGTAAATTCCAGCTTTATCCTTAAATACAGGGGTCCAGCTCTGGAACCCTAGGAGACCAGAAATTCTTGCTCAAGCCTCTGGCTCAGATAACTTTTCCTCCCTCACCATTCTGCATATTGGCTCATAGGATAGAAACACACTGAGCAGTAAGTAACCCCGCCCCAGGACAGGAAAAGATGTGGCCAGACAGAGAACAGAGAGGGCAAGACAGAGTGGGGGAGTCGGTAGAAATCTCAGATATTGTGTCCTGGAAACCAGGACCAGCGAATGGGATTTAGTGGAAAGGGGGCAAGGGAACTTTGGATGGGTTGCTCTGGGTTCAAATCCTGCCTCCAGCACTTAGGAGCTGCAGACTCTTCACCAGTGTCCACTAATATCTGCCCACCGGGCTGCTGTGAGTGTCGGTGTGATCAGCAGGAAACAGGGAGGTGTGTACCATCGGCATCCTGGGAGCCCGAGCGGGTTTTCCAGCAAGTTCAGGTGGGAAGCGCAGCACTCGCTGCAGCCAGGAGATATTTTCTCAGTCAGAAGTTTTCCTCGCTTCCCTGTTGCCTTCTGCCCATCTGCCCTCCAGTGACTCAGACAGAAACCCTGCTGTTCTCTCCAGCCACAGAAGTTATTTTCTCTCACGTGGAACTAATGTCCCCGCCCCCAGTTGGCAGCCAGCCCTGAGAGCAATAAATCCCACAGCTTCCCATGCCTGCAGGTGATGTAATGTGAGCCACCAGCCATTGCACACAGGTGGCAACTGCTGGGAGCAAAGGCCAGCAAGGTGGCGAGGGCACAGGAAGGAGGTGGCTTATTTCAGGTCGCCATGAAAAAGCCTCCATGCAAGGGACCCAGAGGCACGGGTCAGACACGAGTCCCTACCAGCACCAGCCCCTCGGCTGCCTGGTCTGTCATCCACTATGTTGCCTTGAAAGAGTCCTGAGGGGTCCTTACTCCAGTTGAATTGGGACTCAGACATGGGTAGTGAATGAAAATGACATCTGTGGGCCCCAAGATCATGACCTGCAACCAGTACAGTCACACAGGGGTCCAAGGTTCAGAAAGGAACCAGCACGTGTGGTTTAATTCTCTGTGGTCACCATCTTGATTTCTTCATAATTTTGTCTTTGAGTTCGCGTTTTGTAAGTGAAGTCCAATGGGACAATATCCCACTGAGCCTCTACCCATGAGTGCTCCTCCTGCTGCACCCCTGTCTCCCCAAGACAGACTTTTGGCCACCTGCTTCCCTTCCAGGGGGCAGACGAAGCCCCAGGCACCCGTGAGCATCTACGATTATCCTGTGCCAGAGAGAACATGCTATTAAATAACAAACCAAAAAATACCACGACAGGTTGAGAGAGGGACAAATACAGAAGGAATGTTTTTCCTGTTTTTTGAACAAAAGGCCCTGCATTCTCATTTTGCACTGGGCCCTGCAAATTACATAACTGGCCCTGCCCGAGGGTTTGGGGTTTTGCATTCCCCAGGCTCTGGGCCTCGAGCAGAGGTCTCCAGCCACCGCCTTGCCATCGCCTTGCCATGGCAGCCCCTTGAGAGAGACTATCTGCGTGGCAGCTGGGAGGCACTGGCTATCCTTGCAGGGAACTTGGCAAGTGGTTACCCTGCTTAGCCCGGCTTGAGACAGAGTCCAGGTTCATCACATGCCCCCGGACACTTCTACCTTACAACAGAGTAGATGCAGACAAGCCCTCTCCTCATGGAAGCCCAGCCTGGACCAGAAAGAAAAGAGGAGGCCCAGAGGATGTGACAAGACTCATGGTCCCATGGGGGAAAACAGCCTCTGGGGACCAAACTGGGCCACACCCCACGCGCTCTCCCAGCCTCCAGCCTCTCCCAGCGGAGACGTCCAGGAGCGCTCCCCAACTGCCTGAGGAGTTCCTGCTCATTCCCTAACCCCTAGCTCTAAACCTCAAGCTCCCAGAACATCTCTTGTCTTTTCATAGCCCCTGATTCAAATATGAATCAAATTTTTTAAAACTTTGACCTCAGCCTTCTCATTTCCAGGAACTTATCCTGAGGGTGTGATTGTACAACTTCGCAAATGGGAAAAAGTTGAAATACAGGGATTTTTATTATGGAATTATTACATGAGCCAAAAATGGGAAATAACGCAAGTATCCATTGACGAGGGACTAAGTGCATAAATGGACTTTATATAGACAGTGGGATATCATGGAGTCAGTAACAATGGCGGGGCTGGCATCTATTTATGGAACTGAAAATGTGCCACCATACAAACTGGGTTAGTTCAAGGGGAAAATGCAAGAAAAGGATCCAACACTCAATTCTGTGATGAAAGAAACCGTAGACACCACAGCTCCTTCTCATGTTAAACTCTTCTTTCCCAGCACCCAGCTGATGACAGAACCTTCCGTCTCTGTTGATAATGTTCAGAAGAAAAGTAGGTTACACAGCAGCATGTATAATGTGATGCAGTTTAAATTTTAAAATGTGTAAATCCATAATAAGGTGCCTGCAGGGATGTTTCATCAAAAAGATGAGTATTCATCTCTGAGAGGTGGGATTTGGGATTAATTTTACTTTCATCTCTATGCCTTTTTCTGAATTGTTTTACATTTTAATAAAAGCTGCGTATAATTTTTACATTCAACAAAAGCTATAAAGCTCTTATTGTTTTTTGGGGGAAAATAGCATCGGGAACAAGGAGAATGTCATCAAATACTATTTAAAAGAAACTTACTCCTAGTCCTTTTGGCACTATGCAGGATTTGAACAAATAAATAAACGAAGAACTGAAGGGCCTGATGGAATGTTATGCTGCACAAAAATGCCCTGGCCTGTTCCCTGAGTCAACATGGAGAAACTGAGGCTGCTGCTGACGTGGGGACCACTCTGACATCAGAGATGTCCTTCACTGTTTTGAAAGGCTTCTGCTTTCAATGTCTCATTTGACCTTCCAAACTCAAACTGAATTCCCTAAATGTTGTTCTGGTCACCATTAGGCAACATTTCTGGGTTGATGTTGGCACGGTTGTTTGTTGGATATGATAAATGGATGGATGGATGGATGGATGGATGGATGGATGGATGGATGGATGGATGGATGGATGGATGAAGGAATGAGTTATTTCCCCTCTTTTACAGACAAAAAACACAGACACATACAAAAAATAAGCAAGAAAAGATAGAAGCCGAGGCGAAGCAACATGCCTAAGGTGATGCCGTTAGTAAATGATGACATCAGTGGTTGGAATCATGACTGTACATGGGTCCCTAGTCAGCTCTCTTTGATCCATAATGCACCCCAAAACCTGTTTTTTTCAGGAAGAAATACTTCAATATCACTGACATATACCTGATCATCAGAGGTAATAGTCAAAATACCAATGGTATGGGTATTAACCAATCAAAATGCCACCAGCCATGGCACCAGTGCAAATCCTGGGAAATGGGCAGACTTCCTGCTCTGCCTGGTATGAATCCATTAATCGCTGGATGTAAGTGGGTCCCGGGGGTCAGAAGGGCACTCAGTGGGCTCAAGACAGGACCTACTCATCAACTGGTGTGGTACTATTCCATTATTTTAACAACGAATACAGCCATACAAGTGCACAATGGCTGGATATGAGCCTGTTAAAAACCCTCCACAACACCGGGAAGGTTGCTAGTCAGGTGAGCAGCGCTGCTCTCTCTCCACTCACAGCAGAGCCCTTCCTCCAGAAACTATTATGATGCCACTTAGAACCTTTATCCTAATGAATCCAATCTGCATGAGTACGTGAAATCAAATGCATTATCCTCTCCTGATAATTATCCTGAGCCTGACTGTGGCAGGGTACAAGAGCAGGCACACGGAAGGAAAAACTCATTGCAATGAGCCAGCTAGTGTGGCTCAGTGGTTGAGCATCAACCCAGGAATCCAGAGGTCACGATTTGCTTCCCAGTCAGGGCACATGATCCCCAGTAGGGGGCGTGCAGGAGGCAGCTGGATTGATGATGTTTCTCATTGATGTTTCTATCTCTCTATCCCTCTCCCTTCCTCTCTCTCTAAAAATCAACTTAAAAAAAAGAAAAAGGAATCATTGCAACAAGAGAGAGAATACACTAAATTATCAAAAAATACAGCAGCACAAAAGGCCAGTTCTGCCTTCTCTGAACACACATGTACCAAGTGCATCCTGCACTAGGCCCCAGGTAGGATTCTGGAAGGCGGAATAGCACCCAAACCATAGCCATCTATTTTATTATTGATCTTCAATCTTCCCACAGGTCAGGAAGGCAGGAGAGACATTCATAAATAACTGCCGTGTAACATGTAAGTTCAGAGAGGACAAGAGCACTATGCGAATTCAGAGGAAGGAGGGTTCATTTCCACCAGAGGAAATCTAGGAAGGCTGCCTGAGAAAGGTGGCCTTGACCGGGGCTTCTTTACAAACAGTGGCATCTTACAAACACTTGGGGAGGAAGGGAAATGGGCTCTCAGGGATCAACACAGCTCAGTATTGGAGGAAACATTATTGTCCAAGGCATTTACCAGCAAAATATGCCTCACGGATATAGTATCTACTTTACTGAACTTGTCATTCTGCGATACCTCACGTTTTCTCACCGCCCAGCCTTCACTCACACTGTCCCCCTGCCTGGAACACCCCCGTACCCCACTTCCTCTCCACACTGAAGCCTGTTATTTCCTATTCCTTCTCTTCTTCTCAGTTTAGATGCACTTTTTCTAAGAAGCCTTCCTTGACCCCCCAAATGGATGAAATGTCTCTCCTCACCCAGGCCCCCACAGCACCCCTAGCATATCCCTATCATAGCACTCAAACCATAACCATCTATTTTATTATTGATCAATACCACTTATCTGTAAGAGCTCTGAGAGAAGGGGCTGGTCTGATTCATTTTTGAGGATCCAGTGCCTAGGAAGGTGCTGTACTCATAACAGAAATATTTAATAAATAATTGAATTTTTTAAATGATTCAGCAGCCCAATTCTGTACCAGCACCCCAGTCCTGTCCCAAATCTGCGCTGATGATGTACCTGTGTAATTCTACCAAGTTGTTTTGCAGATGAAAAGATACGAATGTGCCCAGACCCCTTTTATTCAGCCCCAAACAAAATGAAAACCCAAGGCCTGCTCTGAACCACACGACTAACCCATCCAGGGCCATTGTGGCCACAAGGGTACAGTGTGAGCCCCAGCAGAGCTCCCTCAGCAAGTCTGCGAGGGAGGCCAGTGAGCACCATTCCCATGAAAAGACTGGAAAGACCTCACCACTCTTCACAAGCTGAGAGAAGAGACTTTGAAGTAGGAGATGGCCAGAAGGAGAAAAGAAACCACAGGGTTGTGCAATTAAATAAGAAAAACCCCTGGTTTCAGAAAATAAAAGCATTTAATCACATAATCTTAAGTCTTTATAGTCAAGTCTTTATAGTCAAGTCTTTATAGTTAAGTCTTTATAGTCAAGTTCGAGGAATTAAACGAAAAAGTGTTTGAATGTTTAAAATATTTACAATAGTTATTTCCAGTGATGTCATAAGTGATTTTTTAAATCCTCATAGCTTCTACATTTCCCATATCTTCTATAATAAATATTACTTTTTTTCAACAGAAAGGGTAAACTCTTTTAAGCGCATGATCAGACCCAGTTGTCCCTCCTGGCCCATGACCTTTCCCTACCAACCCTTAGGTCTTAGTTAACCCTTGAGGGTTTTAAAGGGAGCCCCTCGCCCCCCAGCTCTCAGCCCTTGGCTCTGGCTACACCCAGAAGCCTTGCTGTTAGGAGAAGGAAATATGTTACTTGGCTTTGGATGGCTTCTCCATTCTTCCTCTTCTTAGAGGCTCCTCTGGGCTGGGAACCAGCAAAATCCTGGTGTCTGGCTTTATCCAGATCCTGGGCACAGGCTTCTGAGTCTCAGAGTAATCTGGTGGGTGAGGTTATTTGGGGGTGTGGCTGAACCAACACTCATTAGTGTGCATGGCCAGCCTCAAGCATCATGTTTCCCAGAGCAACCAAATGTGCGAAAGCAAACTGTCCCACGAAAAGTGGACCCATCTGTCAGGCTTCTTAACCACTCCCACCCAGGAGTATGTACTTTTACTCCCTTCAGTGGCAGAATTAAAGGCTAAATGCCTTCAAGCCCCAAACTCATATTCTTCTGAGGATTATGTGATAAGACCATCTCATCTGAAGGAAAACGCATCACTAGGATCATTCAATTCTCCTAGAACGGGCTGCCTAATAGAACTTCTGTGATAGCGAAGTGTTCTACTATCTACACTTGACCAATAGGGTAGCCAGTAGCCCAAGTGACTACTGAACATTAGAAATGTAGCTAATGCAACTGAATACATTTTTAAAAATTAATTTAAATTTAGGTGGCCACATGTGGCTAATGACTACTGTTTTGAGCACTGCCATTTAGAATCCAAAATGTTAGACCTGGAAAGAACCCAATAAATCATCTGGACCTGTGATTTTCAACCTTTACAACTGTGAAACCCATTCCTAATATCAAAGATGTATTCAGATCATTCTCATATTAACAGAATGTTCAGTATCTGTTGATTAAGAACATCATCATGACCAAATTTAGAAAAGATTCAATAAGGTTTTAAATTACACTTTAATTGAGAAAATTGTGATCATCAAAATTCATAAAAATTTTAATTTCTGAGTTTTAAATTGCATTTTAATTGTAAGTTTTAATTGCATTTTAATTAAGAAAAGCATAATGACCAAAATTAGTAAAAATTCAATACCACTTTGAATTGCATTTTATTACTTAAGCAGCATCTTCATATACGTATATAATAGACTTCTATGAACATATTAATGTGTCATCCCAGCTCCCACCTGAGTGACGTACCGTGTAACACTCATGCTAGAAGTGGCTGGTAAACACGAATTGAGGGATTGATTTCCAGTGAACTCCCTTATTTGTCCACTTTGTGCCAAGCAGCTTCCCCACTGCAATTGAAGTCAGGGGCAAGTCACCATAATCCCAGGGTGTGGCGGTGACAGATGCCACAGCACACATGCCAGCTGTCCCCTCAGGAAGGGTAAATTTGTCCTGTAACTCTGGAACGACCCCTACAACCTGTTTGCAGGAGTGCATGGACATTAAAGCCGCTGTATGCCAGAGACGCAGCCTGTGTGGACATCAGCCGCCGCTCTGAGTCACAGCCCTGGGCCTGAGAATCTGATCTCCCCAGGAGCTAGCTGTGTGCCCGTGGGCAGACCACTTACTGCTCTGGGCCTTGGTTTCCTTTTCTCTCGAAAGCAGGGACTAGGCAATCACCATGGGTCATTGCGGCCCCTCTGTCTCAGGGTCCTAGGAGGAGCTAATTAGGCCAACAGGAAGGTGGCACAGAATGCAGAACCAGAAGGACCTGGGTTCCAACCCCTAGCTGTTGGACTTTGATCAAGTTTCTTAATCTCTCTGAGCCTTGGTTTTCTCATGAGCAAGTGGGGGTAATAACCTGGGTGCTGACAGATGTGAGATAGTGAATATCAAGTACTGCACCGTGCCTGGCCCACTGGAGATGCTCAGTAATTGGTGGCTGCTGTGATGATGATTATTAGCATCATTATCATTGTCATCATCATAATTATTAATACTCCTTTTAAAAAATTAAAGCCCCAAATGATTTTATTGCGTAACTATCATGTGCAGTCCAATAGGAATATCGACCCTTCACTAGTAATTCATACGAAATTAATCAATTTCCTTCTCATGTGTATAACTGCTATTGCTTTTCAAATTCTCACTTTATACCCTTCAATTTCTGGCACTTCAGTTCCTTAATAATAATAAACAACATAGATGAGTTTAGTCTATGAAGAATTTCACATACGCTATCTCATGACTCCAGGGCTGCCATCACCATCACCGTCATCATTACTGTCACCATCACCATCATATCTCCACTTTTTGACAGTTGGGGTCCTGCAGCGCTGAGCAACTTACCTGACCATCCAACTAGGATGTCACAGGACCATGGACTGAAGCCCATGACTATTCCACTCCACCATCAACTTTATGAATTAATTCAACTTTTCCCTCACTGCCATCAACTTGACTAATCACAAAACATCTTCCTTCAGTAAAGCAACGGCCCTTCTATATAGATTCCTTCCTCCCTAAGCAGAATTTTCAGCAAATCACTTCCACAGTCGCAGGCCCCTCACTGCCTGCAGGGTATGGTCTGAACGCCTTCAGAGTGTATTATTCAGGCCTTGGGAGATCCAGCTCTATCCAGCTCTTTGTCTTATTGCTCCTACTCACGACCTGTCATGTCCACATACGCTCCGGCAGTGCTCACTCCCCAAGCATGGCTCACATCTGCCCCCCTCGACGTCTTTATGTAAATCATCACCTGAAGACTGGCTTTAGATGGATTTGGATCCCATGATGGTATGGTGGTGGTTGTGTCATAATCCACTGGCAGCATTTAAGAAGATTTCCAGCTTCTTTAGAAAAAGTACTAGATCAAGGTAGCAGTCAACTGAGCCCAAGAACGGCTGATCCCTTTCAGCGGGGCGCACCCTCTCCAGTTCGCCACAGACCTCACTATTCCCTATTTTCTTCCATCCAGCTTGCTCACTCATGGTTGTGGAGTGCCTGGCTTCTTAGACATTCAAGTTTGCAACCTTTATTTGTTCTTCCCACCACCGGAGTTGTATCTCCCCACACTCTCTCTCAGATCTTCCCTCCTCCAGGAAGTTTATGTTGATTCTCTAAGTTGGATTCACCCCTTCCTCCTTCCCTCCTTTCACCGTGTCACTCGATGCCTCCACCTAGAGTACCTGAGGGAATTCACCAGATTATAAGTGGTTTGAGGGCAAGGACTAATCCTTTCTTGTCTTTGTGCCCCCGCACTGCTAATACCATAACTTACACCTGGGAAATATTCAAAGGAAACCTATTCTCTAGAACTTAGCTCTATTTGCTTTAATCAGTGGTGACACTTGCCAGTGGAAGCCAGCTCCTCCGTGACAGTATTTTCCCCTTGCACATCTGGACTTGAACCCTTATTAGTGCTGATGGCACCTGCGTCTCACCAAAGGCCTTATCTAGTGAGGAAACAATTTCCCAAAGTTCTATAGGTTTCACAGTTTAAGCTCTGAAATAAATCATCCTCCTAAGAGAAGCTAAAGCAGTAATTCACTTTAGGCCTAAGCCAATATCACTCCCACCTGCAGAGTATTTTGCAAGAGCCTCGCAAGAGAAGAGAAACATCCAATCTCCACCCCCGGTGAGGATTACAATCGCCTTGCAGTGTGGTCTCTTCACAAACTTCAGTTTCCCTCAAAGACTACAGGTTCCCTCCTGGCCTGTGTGGCTCAGTGATTGAGCATTGCCCCATGAAC
Source organism: Miniopterus natalensis (assembly GCF_054644295.1). Lineage (NCBI taxonomy): Eukaryota > Metazoa > Chordata > Mammalia > Chiroptera > Miniopteridae > Miniopterus > Miniopterus natalensis. The sequence continues at coordinate 33,260,157 of NC_142096.1, read as the reverse complement.
CAAAAGGTCCCGGGTTCGATTCCCAGTCAGGGCACATGCCCGGGTTGCAGGCTCAGTCCCCAGTAGGGGACGTGCAGGAGGCAGCCAATCGATGACTCATCAGTGTTCCTGTCTCTCTATCCATCTCCCTTTCTCTCTCTAAAAATCAATAAAAACATATATTTTAAAAAATAGTACATGTTTCTGACACATGCTACTTGCCCATATGAAGCTACTGTTCTCTTATTTTATGTGAATTACATTTTTATGAGTTACTTCCCCATCTTTTTGGATGTTGACTTATAACATTGCCCTTTAACATGCACTTTTCCAGCATCTAACAATTTATCAGGCACTATGCTTGGTTCTGATCAAAGCAGATATGTTCTGTTCTGACAAAAACAAGTATGTTCTGTTCTTGACTCCTGGGAGGTTCACAGCCTAATGGGGAAACAAACCATTTAGGTACATTTTGTCAAACGCTACACTTAAATAGAGCAGGTCCTCACCACTTCTGTCGTGTGCGCCTCAGTCTTTACACGTGTCCCGCTGCTCGGCCACCCAGCTGACGGAGCCAGCATTTGTGACCTCTTTCTCTGCCCACTGTCTGAACTCCTTTCCCACGCTCTGAGTGCCAAGGAGAACTAGGGGCAGCTGCCCCGACAGGGTAGGAAAAATATGATTAAGACCCTGGGCCTCCCTGTGTGCCTCTAACACAACCACGCCTGGAAAAAGCTACCGGAAACCACTCCAACCCCATGCAGGCAGAATTACCAAACCTTCAGGCACAATGGAGGCTCGGGCCCCCTGATAAAATAATGAACCACAATTAGTTGAGTGGCTGACTGACAAAAAGGGGACACAGCGTGGGCCCTGAAGGAAGGCAGTGATAGCGGCAATATGGCTTTATGGACAAAATGAGGCCCAGAGCCCCTCCCTGGGCCTAGATGGCCTTCCTTTCTGCATTAGGTACAGTGTGTGTGTGAGTGTGTATGAGTGTGTGTTCACAGCAACATCCTCCTTCCCCTTTGTGTTGCCTGGTTATTATACACAGGGTGGTAGCTGTGAAAAGTTGGCATAAGTGCAACCATTTTAAAATGGAGTCGGGGCAGCCGTTCCAGATGAACTGCCTCACATGTCTTATTCCTTAAACCTTTGGAAGGTTTGAACCGGGCAAAATAACCTTGGGACTGGGCCACACCAACGTAGCCTTACAAACCACTGTGCAGAGCTAACAGGAAAGCAGATCGCCTGAACACAAGAAGTGATAATTAAGGACATTCTTCAGAATCTGTAACCAGCCATGTACAGCTAAATAACTTAGCTTATTAGCACCAATAGAAATTCCTGTCTTCTATTCATGTAATTATTTCCCTTTCCTTTCTCATAATATCCCTTTGCCTTCACCCTATAATTAAAACACTATTTGGGTTTCTGCCTGAATCAGCACTTCCCCAAATTGAGTTCTTTTGGATCTCAAATAAATGCTTTTTGCCCCTCACTTTGAATTTTTATATTTAGGTTAACATAACAAACTTCATAATCTAGTCCAAGGGTTGGTAAACTACAGGCCAAATCCAGCCCACTGCAGATTTTTGTAAATAAAGTTTTACTGGAACAGAGTTACACCCTCTCACTGATGTATCACCAATGTCTGCTTTCATGCCACCGTGGAGTTGAATAGGCTAAACAAACACCTCGTGGGTTGCTATAATTCTGACATTGATTCCAATGTGTGTTTTTTCTACACCACCTGGAGATTCTCCCACACAAGCTGGGTACCCTACAATTCAACTCAATTTGACACTGTCTACATGGAGACAGTGTCAGATCTCAGAGATTAAGGGTTCAGTCCTCCAAGACTGTTCCTTCCCACCCCCATTTCAAATGTCAATCACAAGTCCAGGTCCACATGTCCTTCTGACTGACTGGCTATAAATCAAGAGGTTTCCATGACCCCCTTCTTGGGTTCAATAATTTGCTAGAGCTGCTCACAGGACTCAGGAAGCAGTTTGCTTACTGTTTAGCAGTTTATTGCAAAAGGATATGATACAGGACGCAGATGAACATCCAGATGGACAAAAAGCATGGAGCAAGGTACGGGGAAAGGGCACAGAACTTCCATACTCTCTCCAGGTGCAGCACTCTCACCAGTCTGGAAGCTCTATAAACCCTGTCTCTTTGGTTTTATGGAGGCTCATTATGTAACCAGCCCCCAACCTTAGGTGACCTAAATCACCTGATTAACCTAACAAAAGACACCTTTACAGCTCTCATCACTTAGGAAATTACAGAGGTTTTAGAAGCTCTATGCCAGGAATAGGGAAAAAGAAATATATGTTGCTTATTATAAATAGCAATATAGCAGTAGTCTTCTTCCAGTTTCCTGTATTCTTATACTAAAGGAAGTGATGCTGATTTAGTTGTATAGTTCTTAGCAAAAGTAAAGTTCACTGTCTGGACCAACTATGTATTCAGAGGTGTACTGGTAAACCAGCTCCCCAGAGAAAAAAGAAAGCCGTGTAGTGTCTGCCAATTTTGTAGTGTCTGCCAATTTTGATGGTGTAAATACTCCCATCATATCTGATTTCCAGCTACCAATGGTTTGACGGTTTACAAATTTCCTGAATGCTTAATAATTGACTCTTACAAGCCAGTGTGAATTGGCTCTGGCACATCACTGTATCAATGTCTTGTTTGTGTCTGTGTGTGTTGTTTGTTACTTCAAACACATTCTTGGTACCTCAAAGTGGGGTGAGATCTCAAAGACCAGTTAGACCCACCACATACCAATAGAAGACTCCCCTCCAGGTCATCCAATGCTCAATGCCAGTGTCTGGGAGCTCATCACCTTTCAAGGTGCCTTATTGATGTTGAAATAGACATTATTGTTCTAAATAACTACCCTAGTTTTAGGAAGCAGTTGCCCTACTCTATGTTTTAAAGGTAGGCTTCCCCTCTTGACCTAAGAGTGCTCTATCCACATCTCTCTACTCAATGTGGCTCTTATAAGTAGTTGCCTGTCCAGGGTTCCACTCTCCTACATCATAGTAGAAGGGGTGGGAGCTCATGGGTACGCAGTGTAGGCCATATTGGCTATGGAATTATTATGTTCCAAATTGGTGCTAAGTGGTTTCCGAACTTGCCTGTAGACTCAGCAGGAAGCAACTTTCCCTGGGACTTGTGCTTAGCCCCCCCCCCCACACACACACACACATTGAGTCTATTAAAAAATATCCAAATGCCTCTGTCATTCAGGACTCAGCACCCAGTGCTGACATTGAAAGGCTCATGCCGATCACATAATTTCAAGCCTCAGGGCAACATCTCTACACATTCACTACCTTACATTCTTGAAACCAAGGCTGACTGTCTATGACTCAGTGTTCTGTACTATCACTGCCTGCATCCGGAAAGTCACTGCTTTAGAGTATGGGGAGAATTTGGGTGGCAGTAGTGCTTAGGGAGGAGAAAAGATAAGTTAATTAAGTTGTCAATTCTTCCTCTCAGACCACCTGAGATTCTTGCATAAAGGCATATCATTTCCAACTAGTGCCCAGTATCCCTTGTCTTGCTTCTCTTTGAGCTATGATTTGCCATTCTGGGGTCCTTGCTGACCAGTGCAATATTACCAACACAACACATGGCTCCTAGGAAACGTTTTGTAATATGAAACAATCCACAACACACTTAAATTTGTAAAGATCCAAGTGTAGACTCAATATTCCTGAAACACGATGCTGATTCTTTGCATTGGCAAAAAGATGGACATTGAATGCTAAAATTGCCCACAGTTTCATTTTTATACAAATGTTTAATAATAAGATATAATTACTTTTCAAAGAGCTAAATTAAAATTTTCAACTTTTCTTAATTTTGACTTCAAATTTGGATCATTAATTATACTTGTATTATGCTTCTTAATTTTCAGTTTTGGATATTTTATTTAAAAATTACTACTAAAAACATATGAAAACTTTTTTATTTTTTATGCTTACTTTAAATTACATTTTGATTAAAATGTATTCAAATTTGTATATTTCAAATACAATCACATTTTATTTTTTAATCTTTAAAATCAGGCATCCACAGTGGCCCACAGGCCCAATGCAGCCCTCTGCCTATCTCTTTAAATCAAGTGTCACTGGAACAGTGACAGCCCATTGGTTCATGCTTCGTCTATGGCCCCTTTCCTGTTCCAACAGTAGAGTTTAGTAGTTAAGACAAATGGCTCATAAAGCCTAAAATATTTATTATCTGATCCTTTACAGGAAGTTTGTCAACTCCTGTTTTACTGTCACTAGAAGGCAAATTACATGAAAATTTTTATTGTAACAATAAAGTTAGTGAGTTTGTTGACATGAAGTCAGAAAACCTAAATGTTATTGAGTAAATAGCTTGCTGCGAGTCCTATATTCTTACAATGATCGTTCATGCAAACATGGCTGGCCTGTCAACAAAACACCTGGACATGTAAACTCATCATTACAGTCAGCTGTCCCTGAGACTGTGCCTCTCCCAAAAGCTCTGTCCCGGCGACAGAGGCAGGGAACACTGAGGAGGGGGTGGCGGATCTCTGGGAGGAGGCAGGGGGCAGAGGCTTAGGCTGTAATAACATAATCCAGGTCTTAATCCATTGCCCTGTTTTTAACTTACTCCCATCCAAAGACCCCTCCAAGCGCTCCTTATAACTTTATTCTATGAACTCCAGCTTTCACTGGCCATTAAAAAGTTAAAAAGCAGATTTGGGAGCAAAATGCTTCCAGTGAGCTCCCTAAGTGCCCCGCTCCTCAGCAGTCTTCCAGAACTGCCAGCTTCCTGCTGTCTTTTTCTGTCCTGCCCTAGAACTTGGATGGTGACTGTATTGTCCCCATCCCCTCCCCCAGCTCTTTTCAATGGTCTGGAAGACTTTTGCTCTCTGGGAGAGTGGCACAAGATGGACTAACAGCTTTGAGCCTGACTTCTGAAAGGAGACCCTCCATTTTATTAAAAATAATGATAATAAAATATGTCAAAACCATTACAGCATTAGATTCTTCACAATACAAAACAAGGCTTCTCTAGAGCGAGCAATCTCTCTCTCTCCCTCCCCCTCCCTTTTTATTGAACTGAGAATGATACATCTGCTTAAGCAAAGAACCAAAATAGTTAGTCAACCTCTACTATGGCTGGTAATTATTCTTCATAATGGTAAAGCTTTTTTAGGAAAGAATCAGTCCTGTTGGAGATAATTCCATTTTCTTTGCAGGAGCATGTAGAGGAAACAATGTTAAAGGAAGCTTATTTCACATGCCTTTTCCAGTGAATTTCCTTGCATAATATGTGATGAAGTTTCCTGTCATTGGAGCAATCTTATAAAAATGTTAATTCAAATTTTAAGAGATGTAGGTTCACACAAGATGAGGCCTCCAATGAGGATACTCACAAACCAGGTCCAGAAACTGCCTGTCACAGCAGCAGAGTGACAAGTGGCCCTTATCATGCCTACAGTTGTAAAGCGCTCTGCCATTTCCCTCACTCCATCTCGTTTGATGCCAAGCACATCCAGCTGCTGGCAGCGGAACCCCCAGGCATCCTTCAACACCCCACCTGAGCCCAGAGAACTCAGGTGTGTGAGCCCATGAACTTTGGCATTTTATACAGAGAAACAGCATCAATCATAGAAAATTATATTGTTATTTTGGGAGCACAGAGGAAATGGGATATGTAAAAAATATGCTAAATAAACAAGGGTTGGATAACACCATAGCAGTGAAGGAAAAGAAGGCTAGCCATTCCAGACAAGTTTAATAAATCAACTATAATTTAAAATCAATAAAAGAATAGCTCTTGGGTGAATGTACACCAAGTGCTTTCACTTGAATTATATCATTTTTGTCCCATTTTTATGCACCAAGTAGGCACCAGGGCGCTGAGGAGGAGGGAGACTGTGCCTAGGAAAGTCTTACAGACCAGTGTAGGGTGGGGTTGAGAGGGGCTGGGACAGAGAGACCAACATGCAGTGGCAAAGCCACAAGCACAGAGGAGCAGAGGGGTGGGACTGGCCAAAGGGGAGGGTGGGCACATGTGCAGCGAGTCAGGGTGACATAGGGAGGGTGCTTTCCTGGCAGTCAGGCCTGAGGAACCGTGGATTGGGGGGAGTATGCGGGGCCATCGTCCGCCTGTTAAAATTTGAGAATACATAATCCTGCAGACAAAGGACTTTGCTCTCTTGGCTCTTAGCTCTTGGCTCTCTGGTTCCTTCGGCTTTGCCCCTGCCCATGTTCCCTCCAGAGCCACGTAGCTATGTGGACCCCACACACAGTGGACTAATGGACTGCAGCTGGGAACTCAAACTAAGCGAGCCTGATGCGCCAACATGGAACAGAAACTCCGCACACTGGCTTTGATCTTAGCCCTGCTAAGGGCAAAATGGGGCTTCGTCCTTCGGGGGACAAAGGGAAATGGGATCTTGGAAACTCAAGGGTTTGATTCCACAGAAATAGAGCTTTCTACAATGTCTCACTCTCCCATTTGAGTCTCAGAAAATTCTTTTTCTTGGGATATCACAAGATGCCCATTCCCAGCAGCCACCAGTGAGGATAAGGCATCTTCTCCACCAATAACAAAACCAGGTAAGGCCCTTAAGTGCAAGTGTTAATTTAGAAGTAGGAGAGAAAAGAGGAGGAGGAATGTAACTTACATCCTGGATGTTCCAAAAATTTGAGGTTGAAAAGAGAAGAAGGAATAACAAAGGAAATTGAGAAAAAGTGGTGCTGAGCTAAAAGGAAAACAGGCTCCGTGGTTCCCAGAAGCCAGGTGAAGAGTGAAATGAGAACTGCTGTTGGGATTCAGCAACGTGGAGGCCGAGTGGACCCAAGAGAGAATTGGAAAATAGAAAGTGATGATAGTAAGTATAGAAAACATTTGAGATTTGTTTTAAAGAAAAGCAGAAAAATAGAACAGTAACTGGAGGAGCACTCAGTGTCAAAAGAAGGTCTTTTAAGATGGAAAATATTGCATGTTTCTATGTTTGGGAGAGCAATCCACTAAAGAAGGAACGTTTGATGATGCAGGAGAGGAAAGGTACAATTGTAAGTAGATGAGCTTAGGTAGGTGAGGGAGCGTAGCAACTGACACACAAGTGGAAGGGATCCACCTAGAAAAGAACATGTAGCAATCATTTAGTTCGTATAGACAGAGGAGAAATGGAGTGTGTATGGCGTTATTACAGATGTATCTGTATTCGAAGTGTCAGAAGCATGTGAAAGTTCTTTTCTGATTCTGACTGCTCTCTGTGTGCAATAGGAAGCTAACTACCATTTATTTAGCACTTACTATAAGCCAGGACTGCTCTGTGTAGCGCACATGCATGGTTCACTTAAGCACAACTGTTTGAAGTGGTTACTGGTATTCCCATTTTGCAGATGAGTAAACTGAGGCATGACGAGGTTAAGGAACATGCCACAGCTAGTATTTGGCAAAGCCTGGATGTCATCCTAGGCAGTCTGATTCTAGATTCTAAGATTTGAGGAAAAGAAATATGAAAGAGACCCCTAGGAGAGTGAAAGAGTCAGTGGACTAGGAAAATATACCAGTAAGGGCTCACTTGAGATTAGTAATCATGGAGATAAACTAAAACTGATCAATGTGTTTGGGCATTTTTATCTAGCCTCATTTAACTGTCTGGAAGCAAGCGAAGATAAATGGAAAGTTGTAATTAAGCATGGTTGGAATTTGGCTATGTTAGTATAATAAAGGGAGAGAAGAGCAAAAAGAGCCAAGGGTATGTGCAAGGTGGCAATTATAAGATGTTCTACAGAATTAAAACTGATAAAAAAGGAAACTGACAATATAAGGGGCATGAAGAGCAGTGAAAAGATGATCAGACGGCGGTAAGTAGGTCCCAGGGTGTTGAATAATTTCAGGCTCTTCTTGTATATTTCCTGCACCCACCTAGAATCAGCCACTTTTCCAAAGAGCTCTGGTTGCTTCTTTGGAGACTGCTTTTAGATCTGAGTGCTAGCTGTGCTTGTTAGTCCCGGGGTGTTGCTCTTTCTAGGCCCTTTCTGCTGACAGAGCAGGAAATGTATTTATGTAAACTAATGCACATATATACACATATGTATAAATATGTTTGTCTGTAAATTTCTGTACCTATTTTAAATATGAGTTCATTCTGATGTCTCAGGCTCCAGCTCTGATTCATAACACATGAGAAACTGTCACAGCTAAGAAGAGCCTAAGGAGAAGTGCCAGCAAAATGTATTGCGCTTTTCTGGACAGGATCCTGGAACCAAAAAAGGACATTAGGAAAATCTTAAGGAAATATTGATAACGTATCAATATTGGCTCCTTAATTGTGATAAATGTAACATATTAATGTAAGATATGAATAATAGGGGATTCTGGGTACTGGAAATATAGGAATTCTCTGTACTAACTTTGTAATTTTTCTGTAAGTCTAAAACTATTCTACAATTTAAAAATTTAATATCCAAAAAAAGCATATCTGATAGGGTCATTCCCCTGCTTGGTAGCCTTCAATGGTTCCCCTTTCTACTGGGCAGGACGAGCTCCTCACATGGTGTCCAAGGCCCTCCATGTCCAGACCCCTGGGCACCCTTGTAGTCCCTGTGTAGCTCTTGTGCGCCTGCCAAGTGAGCCCGTACTGGGTGCCACATGCATGCCATGCCTGTTCACACTTGCATGCTGCTGGACATGATGCTCCCTCTGAGTGGGACTCATTTCCCCATTGTCTTCCAGAGAGCCACAGAATCCTGTTAAGGGCTCCTATTGCCTGGCCTCCATCTCATTTCAGTGAGAATGAAGACATAAGGATGATGCCGCACAGTTTTTATAATTATGGATAAAGCTCCTATAACATTCGTGTGCTGTGATTTGTGTGCAGATCGGTTTTCGAATCAGTTGAGTAAATACCTAGAAGCTCGATTGCTGGATTACAAAATTAAGATTATGTTTAGCTTTAGGAGGAAATGCCAAACTATCTTCCAAAGTGGCTGTACCATTTTGCATCTCACCAGCAATGAGCGAGAGTTGCTGTTCCTCTATGTCTTTGTAGGCAATTGGTTTTGCCTGTTTTTCCGATTTTAGCCATTCTAATAGATGTTTACTGGAATCTCATTTTTGTTTTACTTTGCATTAATGACTTTCTACACTTTTCATTGCTTGACATCCATACATCTTCTACAATGAGATGCTGTGAGATCTTCTGCCCATTTTTTAAATTGTGTTGTTTATTTTCTTAATGTTGAGCTTTAAAAGTTCTTTGAATAACTTGGATACAAGGCTTTTATCAGGTATGTGTTTTGCAAATATGTTTCCAGGTCTGTGGCTTGTATTTTTATTCTAACGGTGTCTTTCCCAGGGGCAGAATTTTTTAATTTTAATCAAGTTCAACCTGTCGATGTTTCCTTTCACAGATCACACTTCTGTTGCTGTATCTAATATTTCATCACCAAAGCCAAAGTCACGTAGATTTTCTTTTACAGTTCCTTCTAGAGTTTCTGTAGTTTTGCCTTTTACATGAAGTAAAACTTTCCAAACCCTATAGTTTCCATTTCTTTGTCTTGCATTCCACTGGCTAGGAGTTCCAGTAGGGTGTTGAACAGGAGTACTGAGAGAGGACACTCTTGCCTAGCTGCTAATTTGGGGGGGAAGTGTCCAATCTCTCATCATTAAGCATGAATGACGTTAGCTGTAGGGTTTTTTGTAGATGTTCAGTATCAAGTTGAGGATGTTCCCCTCTATGCCTAGTGTTCAGGGACTTTCTATCATGAATGGGCATTACATTTTATCTGAATCTTTTTCTGTATCAATTCGCTATGATGACATAATTTTTCTTCTTTAGCCTATTGACCTGGTGAATTACACTGAATGATGTTTGATTCATGAACCAGATTTTCATACCCAAAATAAATACCACCTGGTCGTTATATATAATTCTCTTTATACATTGTTAGACTCGGATATGCCCTTGAGATTCACCATCAAGGCATCAATGTTCAGGGTAGACAGACAAGACGGCAGACCAAATGATCACTTGGAAGACTACTGGAATAACTTGGTTAAGAAACAGAGTAGGTTAGGGGAATTCTCAAAATGCCTAACTCCACAATGAGCTATGACAGTAAAAAGTAAATTCTTGCAAAACTGAAACAGATATTAGTTAGATCCTTTGCTTTTTCTACTTTCACACCTTACCCAACAGCAACTTCCTCCATTGTTTCTTTAGGGAAAATATTCTTGCCTATTCTACCTCAGTCACCTTGAACAACCACTCAGCCTCACCCAGCAGCAATCCCAACTCAGCCACAAACTGTATCCAGTTGTAGCTGCAGACCTTGGGCTAACTTGACAAGTTACAGCCTACAACCCTCCCTCCCCGTCTGAATTGTTGACTGAATCACCTCTGAATCTCTCCCTGGAGCTAGGCTCTTCATTTATATTTTTATTGTTCCTCTCTCAAAATGTCTAGCAACTCTCTGGTGACTTCCTGCCCTGTTGAACCATTAGCTCAGAGAAAAATTATTACCTCCATGTCCTGAAACTAAGCAGACAACGGGTCCTACTGACGTGTAAAAATAAAGATGGAGATCAATTCAGGTCAAGAGCCATTTACTTTTCACACAAACAGGCCAACAGGTCCAAGGAAGGTGTGCCTGGGGAAAGAGGCAGGGGGTCACTCGGGGCCACCTCACAAAATGTGTGCAGGCAGCAGAGATCAATTTTCCGAAATGAAAAACATCTTGTACTTAGAGTGTGCTTTCATTTTATAAAGAAATGAACCTGAGTTATGAAAAATAAAATTACCAGGAAAAAATTGTAGAGGGTGATGAAAGAGCTCTGTTGAACTCTGTGCATCCAGCAGCAGGCCTCTTTGAGCAGTCACCCTAGGTAAGATGCAAGTAGGTTTTTTATTTATCATCACTCCCTCTCTCTGATCCCTTCCTCAAAACCCAGGCCACTAATTCAAACCTTCTTACAGCACTTGGGATTCTTCTAAGTGTCAGGATTTTAATAAGGCAGAATAAGTTCACCAAATCCTAAATTAATCTAAATAACATATTTCCTTTTTAAAAATTCCTATTAAGTCACCCACCCATGTACTTTCCCTCCATACTGGCACTTCATTCCCTTCCATAAACAGGAGAGAGGGGAAAGGGGGAGGAGAGGAGAGGGATAGATGTCATAAGTGCCATGTTGACTAAAAGAAGCCAGATACCCAAAAATGCACGCTATATGATTCCATGTATATCAAGTACACAGATGGGCATAAAAGAGTCTATGCTGTTGGAATTTAGAATAACGGTTTACCCTTTGGGGGGAATAGTGATTGGCAGAGAGCACAAGGGGCCTTCGTGGGTACTGGTGATGTTCCGTGTATTGACCTGCATGCCAATTATGAGGGTCAGTCCAGTTGGTGGAAATTCATTAATCTGGACACTTACGATACATGAAGTTTTCTATAGGCCCTTATAGAAACTTTCAAAAGTAAGGGAAAATACCATCCCTCTTCATGCAAACCACATGCAGATATAGAGGGAAATAACAGCAGATGAATTAACTCCATTTTATTCTCAGAAAAAAACCTGAACAAGCAAAGCAAAAAACTACTCTACCAAGCAAGTACTAAGCTTATCCCCATTTCACAGGTGAAGAAACTGAAGCTTAGATAAGTCACTTGCCCCGCATCACACAGAACATTCTGGAGTCAGGATTTGAATAGGAGGAACACACAGGATTTTTAGGGCAGTGAAAATACTCTGGGTGGTGCATAATGGTGGATCCATAGAATGTTCAACACCAAGAGTGAACCCCAATGTGAACTCCGGGCTTTGGGTGATAATGTGCGTCAGTTGTAGGTTCACCAATTGTAACAAATGTACCACTCTGGTGGGGGTGTTGATAGGGAGGCGGGGTATATGGGAAATCTACCCCCATCTACTCAATTTGCATGTGAGCCAAAAACTGCTCTAAAAAATAAACTCTATCTAAAATACTATGCTCAAGCACCAATATGGATCAGTCTAACATACACATAAGTGAGCAAAATAAGCCACGTACAAAAGAATGTGAGCTGCATGATTCCATGCAAATAAAGTTCAAAGATACACAAAGGTAAGGTAATAGAGGCGAGAATAGTAGTTACCTTGGGGGGGGGTGGCATTAGTTAAGGAGCACAGGGGAGTTTTCTGGGGTGTTAGAAATATTCATTCCAGATGTCTGTGAGTGCGCACACACACACACACACACACGCAAAGAGTATTTGAGTCTTGCAATTTCATGAAGAGGTCAGAGAGAGGGAAGAGGTCAGAGAGAGGGAAGGGCTGAGGGTCTGTCCGTAAGCAGGGCTCAGCTGGATCAATGATTTAAGGGAGGGTACAGCCTGAGTGACGAGCCAGGGTCCTTTTAGTCTATTTTCTCTGCACTTTCTCATTAGAAACACATTTTATCTTGATTCTAAGAAAAACTTCATTTATTTCAGCATTTTTCCTACCCTTTGAAATGGACTGAGTGATCTCAACGGCCCAAGTTAATTTAGAGGGCAATCTTGGAGGGAAGGTAATTATCAGCCTAGGTTTCAAGTTACTCAAACCCCACACATGAGCCTCCTGAGAGTCTCACAGGTTTTCCTGTTTATATTCAAACAGAGACAGTGGGGCGATGCCAGCTGAGGTTCTGACTAAGCGGGGACCAATTTGTGTCCCCTGCAGGCCACACTCGCTCCGGAAACTTGATTGCCACCCTATCTCCAAAGAGAAATGATATGTGACTGAAAAGCTGAAGCCGCTCTTCATGAATCTCTGTTTTCAGAAAAGGGAACGTGTGGGTAGGTGACTCTGCGGCTGCAGAGGGGATAGTGACAGGAAGCTGAGCTGCATTTGGCAGGACTTACTGAAGGCTCACCTGTGCATCAGATGCTCCTGCTTTGCCTTATTTAATCTTTGCCTCAGTCTACAGAGTAAGTCTTATTATCCCCGTTTTCCTGGTAGGAAAAGTGAAGCTCAGAATGATTAAGCAGCCTGTCCAAGGTCACTTAGCCAGTATCCTCAAAACTGATGTCCCTGCCTCCATTGTCCCTGGCTCCAAGAACATTACAGCTAGGCTGCTGGTGGGGGCTGCTCCCCACTGGGATTATCATCCACGGCCTGAAAACTGGAAATGGGTGACGGCTGGACTGAAGCACTGTAGCAAGATGGAAGGAAATGACCAGCCCATAGACATAACTGAGTGATCCCCATCGTCTGAAGAACTCATTGAACTGACGAGCTTCGTTAAGTAAGAGAAACAGTGAGACACTCAAGTGTCTAAGTAATTTCATAGAACAAGAAACTTATCAAACACCAGCCCTTTTCAAAGAAGACTAGTCTCTTTCACAGCAAGGAGTAAATGAAAACTCCTAAGAATAAAAACACAAAGAAGACAAGAAAGGAAGAAACCTACTGAGCACCTTCGCGCTGACCTTTCTATCCACACTATTTCTTAAAATCTTTCATACACCATGGAGAGGGAAGAGGCACATCCTCACTTTACAGGTAGGAAAGTCAACGTTCAGAGAAGTGGTAGAATTATACAATAATATAAAAAAAACAGTAGAATTGGCACAACAAAGAAAGCATTGAAGTCAGACAGCCCCAAGTGCAAATCACCCTCAGTAATTCCTTATTCGGTGATACTGGCTAACTTGTCTCACCAATTTGAACTTTAGGTTTCTGGTCTAATAAATAATTTATCATTTAGGATGCTTTGGGTTTTGTGTAATAGAAAACAAATCAAAATGACTTAAATAATAAGGAACTCTTATTATCTCACCAAGTAAGAAGTTCCAAGGTCAAGTATCTTCAGGCTTCAGTAACATCATTAGCCATCCAGGTTCTTCCCAACTCTCTGCCCTGACAATCTCAGAGTGTCAGCTTTGTCCCACAGTCTAGCTGCCGTCATGGTCCCAAGATGCCTTCCACAGCACCAGGTGTTGCATTCAGACAAAAATATTCAGAGGAATGAGTGGCCAGTTCTTCTCATATGTTTCTTTCAATTAGCAAAGAAGCCTTTCCCAGAATCCCGACACCAGCAGACTTGTTCTCAAATCCCATTTTCAAGAATTGAGTCACATGCCCGTGTCTAAACCAATCATACCAAGGGAAATGGAACTACTATGGTTCACTTAGACCAATCGGGATTTAATTCTGAAGTAAATCCACACAGGGAGTGGTAGATTCCCAAACAAAATCAGGTCATTTACTCCCAGCAAGAAAGAAGCCTATTGGGTTTCTTCTAGCATGAATGTCTTCTAGAAAGAGCAGCCAGGTAAAACACAAGAAACCCAGTTAAACTTGAGTTTCAGATACACACATACACACATATACACACTTATATATGTATATATATATTTGAATTTCAGGTAAATGGAACATATATAAAAAATTATTTGTTATTCATCTAAAATTCAAATTTAACTGGACATCTGTATTTTTATTTGCTAAATCTGACAAACCTACTTTTAGAGTTACCAAGAAGATTAAAGAGGAGAAAAAGGTATGGGGGATAAAATTCCATCTTCTGTAAGAAGTGGCCCTGGGTCTTTGTTTAAATTTAGTGAAAGGATGGCAGGGCTTTTATAAAAACACAAGCAAAAATGTGGGGGTGTGGAGCAAGACTAATGCACAACTGGTATCTGTCATAGACTGCGATCTCTGCTCTTCATTCTGATCTCAACTCAAAGATAAACTTCTTTATTTCACCAACAATAACAGCTGTATTTGGAATGAATTTAGATATTTCACTTGAAATATGTCATTTTAAAGAGCAATATCCAAGTTAGCAATTCTTTCAAAATATTATGTGTAAAACAAAATATTTTCTTTTTCTTATTCTTAATTGATCAACAAAGGTAACTGTTTAAAGAAATCATAGAAACAATGTACTGGGCAATTATAGCATATAGATATGTGAAATAAATGCCAGCAATGTCATCAAGGGCGAGAGGGAGGAATTGGGAATGTTCTGTTATAAGGCACCTGAACTACACATGACGTGGTCTAGTTTTATTTGCAAGTGCATTTATATTAGTTAAAAATGAATGTTGTAAACTCTAGTGCAACCACCAAGATTTTTTTTAAAAAGTATAAGTGATGTATTATGAGAGGAAATAAAATAGAATCACATAAAATGCTCCAGAGAAAGCTGAATAAAATGGGGGGAGGGTAGGACGGTAAGGGCATAAATGTAATAAATAGAAAATAGTTTCAAATGTGATATATATTAATCCAACTATAACAATAATTACTTTAAATGAAAATGATCTAAATACATCAATTAAAAGACAGAGATTATCAGAGTGGGCAAAAAGAAAAAATTTTAAGTAGACCTATCTGTTGCCTACAAGAAATTCCCTTTAAAGATAAAGACTCAGATAGGTTGGAAGTAAAGAGATGGAGAAAATTATACCAAGCTAACAATACCAGTCAAAAAAAAGCTGGAGTAACTGTGTTATTTTAAGATAAAGAAAACTTAAGAACAATTACCAAGAACAAAAGGAAATTACCAGGGACAAAAAGAGTGACATTACATAATGATAAAAGAGTTAATCCTCCAAGAAGACATAATCCTAAGTATATATGCACCTAACAAAGGGGCATCAAAATGCATGAGGCAAAAACCGATGGAACTGAAAGGGGAAATAAGCAAATCCACTATTATAGGTGGAGATGCCACCACTCACCTTTCAGTAATTGATAGGTCGAGCGGACAGGAAATCAGTAAGGATATAGATGACCTGATCAGCTCCATCAACTTGGTCTAATTTACATTTATAGATGCCCCATTGAAAAGCAGAAGGATACACATTCTCTTCAAGCTCACATGGAACGTTCACTAAGACTGATCACATTCTGGACCATAAAACACATCTTTTAAAAAAAATTGTAGTAGAGCCCTGGACCTTATGGCTCAGTGGTTAGAGCGTCAGCTTACGCACCAAAGGGTCTCGGTTCATTCCTGGTCAAGGGCATGTACCTGGGTTGTGGGTTCATTCCCCACCCCCACCCTCACCCTCACCCCCGTGGGCCTGTGTGTAGGAGGCAACCAGTCAATGTGTCTCTCTCACATGGATGTTTCTCTCGCTCTCCCCCTTCCCTTCCTCTCTCTGAAAAACAATGGAAAAAATATCTTCATGTGAGGATTAACAAAAAACTAAAAAATAAATTTTAGTAGAAATTATGCAAGGATTGTTTTCAGATCACAATGGAATTGAGCTGGAAATCAATAACAGAAAGATAGCTGGAAAATCCCAAATATTTGGAAACTAACACTTCTAAATAACCCATGGGTCAAAGAATAAGCCTTAAGATAAATTTTAAAAATATTTTGAACTAAATAAAATAAAAATACAACTTTCGGATACAGTGAGAGAGGATAATTTATAGCATTGAATGCCATATTATTAAAGAAGAAAGACTTAAAATATATAACCTAAATGTCCACCTTAGGAATCTAAAGAAATAAGAGGGAATTAAGCCTGAAGGAAGCAGAAAAAAAGAAATAAAAATATTACATGTGTTGTAATTCCTACAAGGTGGTCAAAGGTACCGTAATTTTCTCAAACAACGTTATATCCCAGGCTCGTCTTGCATGTGCTCTTGGGCTGGTGTGCCAACTACATTGTAATGGATTGAACGTCTGATTTCATGTGCTGAAATCCTAACCTTCAGTATGATGATATTAGGAAGTGGGGCCTTTGGGGAGGTGCTTAGGTCATTACACTGGAGCCCTCGTGAATGGAATTTGTGTCTTTAATAAAAGAGACCCTAGAGCACTGTCTCACCATCTTTCTGCCATCTAAGGATGTGAGAAGAGGGCTCTTACCAGAGCCCAACCATAGTGACTCCATGATCTCAGACTTCCAGCCTCTAGAACTGGGAGAAATAAGTTCCTATTGTTGAGTAGCCACCCAATCTACGGTATTTTGTTATAACTAAGACATACATTCACCTCACAAAGTTCACCATGCACTTCTCTCCAGCACCCCTCGTCAGTGAACTCAGCCCAAGACGATCACATTTCTGCTTCTCTTGCCCCCATCCTGAGAACGTCCATGCCAAGGGTGCTTTTGTCCCAGAGCACCCAAGCTGCCAATCTCCACTCCACATCTCTATCCACCCATGCCGACCTACTCCCTCCTCTTTCTGCCAAAAAAAAAGCCCTTCCCTGGACCTTCAGCCCATCAAACATGTCCTGACATGTTTAAATATCGGTTTAGGCTTGTGCTGTTGTGATTTAGAACAAGAAACATACATTTGCTCTTTAGCCTGTTCCTGCACAGAGCTCCCAAAACCCTTGGAATTCCTAAGAGATGAGCACAATGAAAATGTCTTCTGTTATATTAGTGAGGTGACTTTGGGAAAGCCCCTAGGTCACCTAAGGATGGGGGCAGGTGCCCAGAGATGCAACCACATGATTAGAGGGTTGAAAGTTTCAAAGAAACTGAACTCTGATAGAATTCAGTCCCACCCCCACCTCCAGGGAGGGAGAAGGGCTGCTGGTTCAGTTTTATCCCCAATGGCCAATGATTTAATCGATCATGCCTGTGTAATGAAGCCTCCATAAAAACCCAAAAGGATGGGCTTCTGGTGGGTGAACAAATGGAAATTTGGGAAGCGTGGTGCACATAAAAACAAGACTTGTCTCATTTGCACTAAAATTTCTAAACATGAATTTTACTGCCTCAGGGAGTTTGGAGTTTCTCGGATCATGTTTCTAATGAAGCATTTCTTATGCTTCTATAAGTCTTAGATTTGAAGATTGTCAAGATCATCACCATGACAACTAGAATCAGTACTGGTATTGCTGCCTGGTTTCCTTTTTGAGAAAACCTAGTCTTAGGAAAACATTGAGTGCCTGACTTTTTTTCCCCATTGGCTGCTTAATATCATTCTGGTCAGCTATGGTTGAACCACAAACATCAGGTTTTTAATTTTCTTTCTCACAGCTCTTCTGATAGAATTCAGACGAATTAAAAATTAGAGGCATTTTTTGAGTACTGTAGATAATTACACTTGGCAATATGAAACTGTCCAAAATACTTTTATATAATTTAAATTTCTTGAAAACCTCTGCAGCATGAGACAGCAATTATAAATATCTCTGTTAAACACCAGATGCTATATTAAGCATACAAAACAAATGACTTAACTCTAAATTGAAAAAAAAAATGCAGAGAAAGAACATTTGGTTTTTGTTTAGATACAGCTGAAGTGACTAACAGTGGTAGACTACACCGCTGCTGTTATCTCTTATACTAGACACGGTTTATGAGTCTTAACATGTAAATTATCCTTCACAAACCCAGACGTTCAGCAAGCGTAGACGTTCACATTTCAGAGGGGTGAGAGAGGGGCCCTGAAGGAAAACTATTTCACAAGGGGATCCTTATCTCTTTCTATAAAATATCAGGAAACATAGAAAACGATGAAAAACAGACCATGGTTGAGTTTAATTACAAGAGCTTTGTCTCAATCTGGCTTATTTATCAAGTAGGCTCTTTGACCACCAACAGCGAGTCAGACTCTCAGCGGGACCGAGCAGCGTTACAAACAGTAAGACTCACCCTGACCTCGAAGGACTCGACGGGCAATGTGACCACACTGTCTCTGGCTGTCCCACGGGATGTCCAGATGTAGACGGCACAAAGGGCTCTGCCCTTAAGTTCCCACCTTCTTGTACTAATGATGCAAATACAAGAGCCACCAAGGTTCTGGTGACACTCAGAATATTGAAGTGGCTTATTCTTCAAGCAGAAGAAGACCCCGGGCATTCTGCTGCCTAACTGCAGAAAGCAATGGGTTTTTCTTTTTGTTATAGCATCAGCCGTGTAACTTATATCTCTTGAAACTTACATACTAGGTCTTGTACGATAGATACTGGACACGAAATTGAAGGATCAGTGCTCAGTTTCTGGAAAAATAAACCTGTATTTTTATTTATCTTCAGAAAAAAGACTTCGGTTTAACAGGGCTAATAAGACAAGAGTTCTTTGAGTGCTTTCACTGTGTCTAAGGATAAGAGGATTCAACACATTAGAAACCACCCGTGCACAATAGGAGCAGCAATTGCTATTCCCGTCACCCCAGGCTACAGTAATTAGCATTGTTCCCATTTTCACAACCCTCTGCATCAGATGACCCCGGGCTCCAATCTGATGGCTCACATTTGGCTATTAGAAGCTAATTGCTTGTTCCATCCTCAAAGGAGCATGGGCTCTTCCACGGCTGCCCCACTCTTTCCACCCTGCTCCTAGCTAAGTGGCTTCTCCCACATGATCGTCCAAGCTTCTTATCACTTTGTTTCCTTCTTCTGAAACTCTTTTGAAGTACCAGTTTTACCAAACAAGTTAATCTAACTTAAGGGTATAAATATGCCACCGCTACTCAACCACTAATTGTTAGAGCTGGAAGTTCTCAGAGAAGCAATGAGGTAGGCAGTTGCCCAGTAGCCCCTAACACCTAACCCATATATCAACTCCAAACAAAATAATTTAAAAAATAATAATAAGTGATCAAAAACAAGCAGAAAGTGGCCCTGGCTGGGTACCACAGTTGGTTAGAGTATCATCCCAATAGACCAAGGCTGTGGGTTAATAGCTGGTCAGGGCACACACAAGAAGCAACCAGTGAAAGCATAAATGGGTGGAACAACAATCGATGTCTCTCTTTTTCTGTCCCTCTCTCTCAAGTCAATAAAAAAAACAAAAACAAAAAAACACACCAGAAAGTGGAGAAGATTGAAACTCAGGAGAAGACAATGCACTGGATGAATTTTCACAGCTTTTTACCTGAGGACATGTAAGGGAATCAGGGTCATCCCAAGGGAGGGTATATTTGGTCAGGGTAGGTTAACTGCGGTGACAAACAACCGCATAATCTAGTGGCAGTCACATGCCAGTGCAGGTGATGAGGCTTCTCCGTGACTCAGGCTCCTTCCATTTGTTGCTGGATCTGGCTGGTAGCCGAGGGAAGGAGAGACAATACGGACAAGGCTTTCCTGCCCTTAACCGCCTTGGCTTGGAGGCACCACCCATCTCTTCTACTCACACTTCAGCAAGATGGCCCCACCCAGATGCAAAAGTGCTAGAATATTTAGGCTAGTGATTTTCCTGGAAAGAAGTGGGTTTGGGATCATTTATCCAGCCTCTGCCAAAGAAGGTGAGGAGATTTTAGTATAACCTTACAAAAATTAGATGCATGGGCTTGTAAAAATGCGTTCATTCAAAAGGAAGAGTCTGGTGGCACTGTGTTGGGATACCTCAGAGTTTTCTGGAAAAAGAACTGTGTATGAGACGAGTCCAGGTGAGTGGAGCTTAATACACTCACTCACTCCCCAAACATTTATTGAGTGGCTACTATATCCTGGGCACTGGGACAGCATTGGTGAGCTAACCACAGTTCCTTATCTTCATGGAGCTTACTCTCTAGCTAAGGCTATAGACAAGCAAAGTAGAGGATGTAAAGTGCAGCATAGAGAATATAGTTAATAATAATAATTACATATGGCATCAAGTGGTACTGACTTATCAGGGGGGTCACTTAACAAGTTATGTAAATGTCCAACCACTATGCTGTACACCTGAAACTAATACAATATTAATAGCAACTGTAACTGAAAAAAACTTTTTTAAATTTAAATAAATAAAATTGATAAGCCTATTTCCTTGAATAATGATCAATTTAAGTTTAAGTTAAATTAAATTATTTAATATAAATAATTTTATTTGTAATTTTTAATTATATATTTATTTATATTTAAAATCAAACTCTATTATTTAAATTAAATGATGATGAACTTAAATCAAATTAAGTTTTCATTTCTTTAAAATCTTAAATGTTTATATACCAGGATTCTTTATTTCCTAATCTGAATCTTTTAGAAATACTTTTAGCTACAAATAACAAGGACCTAATTTAGAATGACTTAAATGGGGGTTATTTTGGCCACATAACAAGGAATTCAGAGGCTGTTGACATTGGTTCAGCTGTTTGACAATAATACCAAAGACCTGGCTCTATTTTCTGCACTACCATCTTTATTATTTTTTGTCATACACTTGACACTCATGGTTATGAAATGGCTACTGTACCTCCAGACATCACATCCAAGTTCCAGGTAGGAAGAAGGGGAGGGAAAAAAATCTCTCCTCACAAGGCTTCGTCTTTTCCTTTGGGAAGGGAAACTCTCCAGAGTAGACGCCCTACATCTCATCAGCCAAAGGCAAGGGGATGAGATTACCGAAGCAATTTGCATCGATTATGACCAACTCCCTGGGGCTGCAATATGGGCCAGCTCATGCTGAGATTCCTTCCCCAAGTGTGCCCGCAGGCCCATCAGCATTCTGTTGTCAGAGGGGAACAGCCCGAGGGGTAGACCACAGGCTATGGACAGGCTCCGCCACTCCAGGCCTGGGCTGATTAACCCGAGGGCCTGGTCTAGGAGCACAGTGTGAGGCTTGGTCACCAGATCTGTGACACGTGGGAACAGGGAAGTCACCAGGTGGCAGTCTGCAGGTGTGAGCAAGTCTGCTTAGTTTGTACACACACGCACACACACATGCACAAACATACACAAACACACAAGGATGGAGGCCCTCTGCTCAGGCCCTCGCACACCCTCAAGGGCACAGTGAGGGAGGACAGGCTCCCTCTGATGAACCTTCCTCCCACATTGCTTGAGAGGGGACTCCTGGACACCTCTTGGGCCTTTTTAGGTCACCCATCAGAGTGACCATAAGGACTGTAGTGGGTTGAATGGTGGACTCCCCCAAAATACATGTCCACTCAGAAGCTGTGAATGTGACCTTATTTATAAAAAGCGCCTTTGCAGATGTGCAGTTGTCCCCTCTTATCTATAGGGGACACTTTCCAAGATCCCCAGTGGCTGCTGAAAGCACAGACAGAATTAAACCCTATATGTACTGTTTTTTTTTCTATATACACACACCTATGATAAGGTTTAATTTATAAACTAGGCACTGTAAGAGATTCCTAACAATGACTAATAATAAAATAGAACAATTACAACAATATACTGTAACCAAAGTTATATGAATATGGCCTCTCCCTCTGTCAAAACATACCCTTGTTCATGTGATGATGTGAGATAATAAAATGCCCACATGAGATGACATCGGGTGAATGACCTAGACACTGTGACCTAGCCTTAGGCTATGCTGACCTTCTGACAATAGGTAACAAGCACTTTAAAGCTCTTGTGTGTATCTGAGTTGCCAGCATCACCACGCTGGCACTTTGAGACCATTATTACGTAAAACAAGGGTTACTTCAACACGAGGGATTCGATCTCATAACCGAGATGCTACTGACTAATGGGCAGGGAGTGTCTACTGCTTGGAGATGCTGGATAAAGAGCTGATTCGCATCCCCGGCTGCAAGAGATTTCATCACGCTACTCAGAACAGCACACAATGAAACTAATGAAGTGTTTTAAAACTAATGAAGTGTTTATTTCTGGAATTTTCCACTTAATATTTTTGGGCCTCTGTCACTGAAACTACAGAAAGTGAAACTGCAGATCACAGAGACTACAGTAGTTAAAATCTCCAGATGAGATGATCCCGGGTTAAGATGGACCCTAAACCCAATAATAAGTTTTCTTTTAAGAGAAGAGAAAGGGTTGTGAGAATCGGAGGCAGAGACTGGAGTGATGAAGCCACAAGGGGAGGAATGCCTGGAGCCACCAGAATCCAGGAGAGGCAAGGAAAGACGCTCCCTAGAGACTTAGAGGGAGCACAGCCCTGCTGACACCTTGGTTTCCGACTCCCAGCCTCCTAGGGAACCAATTTCTGCTGTTTTAAGCCACCCAGTCTGTGCTGATCTGTTACAGCAGGCTCAGGAAACGAACACAAGGACCATGTTCCTCTAAGAAGCAATTTGGGCTGAAACGATGGCCTCTGGGAAGACCTCCGATTGGGGCAAGAACCACCACACTCTCCAAGCCAGTGATGAAAGGAAAGGCTCTGAGACAGAGGGTGGCCCAGACCTGTGAGAGGAACGTAAGGACCAAGGAGGTTGCTCCCCCGCCTTGTGTTCCTGCATTGAGTTGAGCTTACTGGCATTTCCCAGCACCAAAAAGTAAGGAGCCAGCCTGCACCCTATTTCCTGCACCATCTCTATTGATTGAGCCTGGAGATGCACCAGGAACTGTGCTAGGAATTGGGGCACAAGGGCGAACAAGACAAGCCTATCTTCAAGGACACACAGTCTAGTGAGGGGACTAGACAGGGACGTGGGCAAGTGGACTGCAGTGTGCTAAGTGTTATGGGACCCCGGGGGTGGGCAACCTGGAGGCGTACGCTGGCTGTTGGGAAGACAAGGCTTCAAACTGCATGTGCAAAGTCACGAAAACAAGAGATCATGGAGCCCGGGTGACCCCAGAGTGTTCAGAATGTCTGCAGGCAAGAGAGCAGAAGGCCGCGGGTGCTGGGATGCAAGGGCCAGCTCTGGCCCCTGGCAAGGTGGGGGCCTTGGATTAGGGGGTTTGAAAGGAGGCGAAGGAGGGAGGGAGGAGGGAGAAAGAAAAAATGGGATAGAGCCCCTCTACAGGAACTGGTGAGAGGAAAGAACAGGGACCACATTGGGGGGGGGGGAGGTTAGTGGCAGAGGTAGGAGAAACTGAGAAATGAGAGGGTAAGTGCCTTCTGCCAGGGCCCCGTGGTGAGTCAGTCAGGGTGACTAGGGTACATGCATTGGTGATGAGCATTTCCCAAATCTCAGGGGTTAAAACAACAAAGGTCTCTCACTCAGGCTCCCTTCCACCCGTCACAAGTTGGCGGGGGCTCGGCTCCGCAGCACCCTCACCCGGGGACCCAGGCTGATAGCTCCTCTGCCACCGCAGCCTCATTTGTGACCATGAAGGGAAGGAAATGAGCAAATTGTGCACTGGCTGGACTAACTTTAAGGAGGTGGGAAATACAATCAGCCATGGGCCAGAAGAGGAAATGGGACATTCGGGGCAACCCTAATGGCTACCACTTTGGTGGCGCCACAATTTGAACCCAGGCCTCTTAAATCCTCAGCCCCACACCCTCTGCTCTTACTCTCTCCTCCTGTCAATTAATCATTTTGGAGACAAAAGAAATAGAGAACAAGGGAGATTTTATTATTTGGGCCCTCCATTCCAGGCTACATGCAAATTAGCCTAACTAAATGACTTGCAAATTTGGTCTTAGACCGCAGTGAGGATCACTAATATATTGCCCCAAATATCTGACTGTCTCTCAAACCCTGGTTCTAATGTGGCCTCTTTTCCCCAACCAACCCCTACAGGATGTGTTGCATAAGTCTTTATAAAATGATCCCCCATTTAGGTCATTTTTACTTTGCAGATATTCATTAGTTTGGATTTTCAGTTGGATTTAAAAAAGAAACAATGGCTACTCAGAATATATTTATTTGGCACATTTGTTCCCAAGCAAAATAAAATGTTTTAAATCCTCAAGATAGTGGGGGTTTTTTTTGGGGAGGGGGGGCGCACAGAACACATTAATTTTAACAACAAAATTAATCGAATGTAGTTAAACAACTACAGGAATACGCATATCTCCCATTTATCTTGCACTGTTCCTATGGGGAACTGAGAATTCTTTAATAACCCTCATCTCCAGACACAGCTATTGGCAGACAGGCAGGCTGCATTTGGGACTAAGGTTCCTATGATGCATTCACCCGCTGAACAGCTTCTTAGGGACCAGTCACCGAATTGCCTTTCTCAGCCATCTTCAGACTGGGATGTGGTGACAGTTGCATTTCTAGAGCTAATGCTCATTTCTCAGAATAACTTCTTTCACTGAGTGGGGAATGGAGTCCCACCATGGTCTCAAGGCCCAGCTTGAAGCCCTGGTTCAGTGACATTCCATGCGACTTCAGTGGGGCACGGTGGGAGCAGCCTGGACTTGATCACACAGATCAGGTTGGGTGTGTACCAGCTGTCACCTTAGGCAACTCACTGACCCACTTTGCCACCAGTTCTCCTTTGCGGTGTGAGGGTGCCACCATCCTGGGGCTGTTGCAAGGAATACATTTGATAATCCTAGTATAGTCCCTACATCAGGGATGACCAATCTGTTTGTTATTGTGAACTACAATTGCGTGGAGCACAGTGTTAAGGATTCTGATGACAGCACAGGTGGGTTCAGGGAAAGCGTGCTGAATTAGGGTGAGGACAGGGATAGGGGCTGATGGCCTACGAGAGTCTCTGTTCTCTTTTCCTTTCCCTTTCATACCTCTAGGTATGAAACCCTCCAGTTATGAGGCTTAGGCCCAATTCCGAAATTTATGTCGAAATGGGGCTTCATTTGGAAGGATGCTGGAGTATCTCAGAGAACTGAAGGCCTGTAGAAACAAGGAGAACAAGTCCTATGAGCTCAGGGCAGGAACCAGGAACCAAATCATCGTCAGGGGTCGGGATGCCCAATACCTCCCTCTCCTCTCTCCACTTCTGTCTCCCCTCTCTCCTGACCTCTGGACATTTATTCATAATCAACCTATAACAGTAAGTCCTGATGTCCTCAAAGTAGTTTTCCAAACTCAACCCACAGCAGGCCTGGGGGTGGTGGGTGAAGAGGGAGGACTATAAACAAATTGTCCATTCTTTTAAATAATTTTTTATTCTTCAATTACAGTTGATGTACAATATTATATTAGTTTCAGGTGTACAACCCAGTGATCAGACATTTATATAACTTACAAAGTGAAGTAACCGTCTGACACCATAGAGTTACTACAATATTATTGACTATATTCCTTACACTGTAGTTTACATCCCGTAATACTCTGTAACTACCAATTTGTTTTGTTGTTTTGAAATGAAAATCTGTGCTGTCCTCCTGCAAGCTGAGAAGTCCCTGAGAAAGGATTGCGAAGTGAAACACCGCCACCCCCAGGAGGAGCGGAGCCTGCAAAGGAACTGAAGCTCCTCGGGCCTCGGCAGCCTGGATCCGGAGCTTAAACTAAACATCAGGGCTTGGCTGAGTCCTGTCGCCAACACTCCAGGGACGTGGGTGGCGATTTTTAAACACCAACAATACAAACGCTGGCCTGTCTCCTTGTTTTGTGTAGTTTGTGTAGCAGGCCCAGAGAGGCAGCCGCAGATCCCGCTTCAAGGATGGACCTGCTCTCGAGCTGCAAGGACACGGTCACCGGCAGCCTCCAGCTGTTGGCTCCTACCGGTGGCCTCTCGTCCCCACCTGGGCAGCTCCTCAGGGCAGCCGCCAGCCTGTGACTGAGCAAGGACATCGCACAGAGCGCGACACGGCCATTCCAGCGAGGTGGGGGGGAGAGGGACAGGGACGAGCCCACAGGAATGCCAGCTTCCCACATGGCAGCACCTTCGTGTCCTACACCTGCCACCACGGGGGCTGCTTTTGTGGGTGGCGTTCTTTGTCCCCTAAAAAAAATAAAGGGAAAAAACAAACAAAAGAAATAAAATATAAACAGGCTGGGCGGAGTTTTTATTTTAAATGATCAGGTTTCACCCTTCTCTCGGCAACCAGCCATTAAAACCGCAAGGAGACTGGGAAACAAATGAAACTAAGAGGCTTAAACCAAACCACAGGCACGAAGAGGGAAAGCGGGCAGGTGGCGGGCAGAGCAGACCAGGGATTCGGCAGAAAACAGGGCTCATTATAAAGGGCCCTGAGAACGAAGCTGGGGCAGCTTAAACCATATACAAAACCACCAAAACCCCCTTGAAGTGGATTAGACATCAAGGGGGAGGCGCTGGGGGGACGGGTGAAAGAAAACCCTGGTCTGATTACATTTTAGAAAAGAAAAAGCGCATCGCAGCCACCAAAGTCCCCTCTTCCTCATTCGGCTGGGACACCAAAGGAGACACTGACTCCGCAAGGCGAGGGTCAGAGAGGATGGGTGGGTGAGAGCTTGAGGCCACGGTCCTTCCTGGCGCCCCGAATTTGGTGGCCACGCCCACAACGCCTGGGCAGGAAATGGAAGGCTCCTCTGGAGCCTCTCCTTCAGCCAGGGACAGCCTAAGGGTCCCCACTGGGCCACTAGGGCTGGCACTTAACACTGTTCACGCCCAGAGACAAGTCCTACAGTACAACTCAAAGAGGTTATAAATAAATGGAGAGATATTCATTAGGATATCAACTTTCCTCCATTTGATCTGTAGAGTCAATAGTTTTGATGAAAATCCCTGCAAATTTGTGTGTAGATATTGCCAAACTAATTCTAAAATATATAAGGATGTGATGGGAGAACATGACTTTGGGTGGTGGGCACACAGGGCAATATACAGATCTTGTAACATAGGAACCCACACCTGAAACCTGTATGTTCATGTTGACCACTGTCACCCCAATAAATTTAACTTTAAAAAATGAAAAAACAAAAATAAATATGTAAGGAAAAGCAAAGGAACTAAAAGAGCCAAAACGAACTAAAAAAAATACACACAAAAGTTGGAAGGCTCACACTATCTAATTTCAGTGTGGTTTTAAAAGGACAGACACATTAATCAATGGAACAGAACAGAGAGCCCCAAAATAGGCCCATATAAACCATGACAACTGAGTTTTAAAACAACTTATTGAAGTATGATTTACATAGGATAAAATTCACTTAAGTATACAATGCAGTATTTTTTTATTTTTGTAAACTCAGAGCTGTACAACCACCACCACAACCCAATTCTGGGACATTTCTGGCACTCCAGAAAATGCTGTATGTCCCTGAGTCACTTCCCCATTTCCACCTCAGGCAACCACCAATCTACTTTGTCAACAACTGATTTTGATAAAGGTGTAACATCAATTCAATGAAGAATGGATAGCCTTTTCAAGAAATGGTGCTTTATCAACCTCCACACCCATCTCGTACCATATATTAAAATTAGCTCAAAATGGATCAAAGACCTAACCATAAACTATAATACTTTCAGATGAAAACAGAGAAAATCTGCCTGACCCTGGGTTTGGTGATGAGTTTTTAGATAACAGCATCAAAACACAATTCATTAAAGAAAAAAACTAATAGACTAGGCTTTATCCAAATTAAAAACCTTTGTTCTTTAAAAGATACTATTAAGAGAATGAAAAGAGAAGTCAAACTTGGAGGGGGAAATGGGCAAAACACTATCTGATAAAGGACTTGTATTCAGAACCTATAATGAATTCTTAAAACTCAACATTAAAGCCCAATTTTTTCAATATGGGCAACAAATCTGAACAGACACTTCACCAAAGAAGGTATATGGATGGCAAATAAGCTTATGAAAAGGTGGCCATCATCTTTCATTACAGAAGTGAAAACCCCACTGCAACAGACACTGTATCGAGTAAGTACTATAGGGCTAAAGGCAAAAATGTACTTAAACACTATATTGTAGTTGGTCGATTTGTTTATCACAGGCACAACTTAACTATCCTGAAACCACTTCATAAGCATTCCAGGGCTGAACAAATAAGCAAATAAATTGCAGGCGAAAGGAGCCAGGTTTCTCCCTCAGACAAAGAAGTACAAATAAGCACAGGCAAAACTAGAATGTGCCTGGTGGGGAGGGAGGATTGGTTTAGCTTAATGTTTAATATACACAAAGCTAGATCTAGAAATAATATAGAAATGTCTACCTACACATTGGTTAGTATACTTATTTCTCTCTCTTAGCGTGTTTCACCCAAGAAGCGTGAAAGCAGTAGCAACAAGCACACCCAACCCCCAGCTCCTGGCTCCTAAATACCATTCTCCAATGAAAGGAACCAGGGCTGCTTGAAGAAATAGCTCATTCCTGGGCAGATGTCCGGATAATACTTGTAGTGCTACAAAGTAAGAATATAGTCTTAAAAAAACAGATGATGGCATGTCAAAAGAATTTAAGAGAGGATCTTAAAGTGTTCCCAATAATCAAAGCTGAAACAATTTGCACAACAGTATTGGATTTTAACCTAAAGTATAAAATAAATACCCAGGGTCACATACTAATAAAAAGAAATGATCAAACAAATAAATACGAGAAAGATTTTTAAGAAAAAGTCTAAATTATATAAATATTGCCCCCTCCCCTTGAGTGTGGGCTAGTTAGTGATTCACTTCCAAAGAACGAGTATGGAGGGTGGGGAAATGGTAACTTGCCAGTGGAAAAACCTAGCAGACACCAACCACCTCAAACCAGAGGAGGAGCATCACCCCGTGACGTGAGAGTGGGAAAGGGCACGTCGCCTCCGTGCTCGTCTTCTATAAAGGACCACCTCAACTCTAATCACGAGAAATCATCAGACTAACCCACAGAGAGGGGCATCCTACAAACTACCGAACAGGTACCCTTCAGTGTCAAGGTCACGAAAGACTCTGAGAAATTGTCACAGGCAGCAGGAGACTAAAGACACACTAATGACTAAACAAATGCAATGTGGTGTCCTGGACTGGATTCTGGAACAGAAGAACATTAGCGGAAAAATGGGTGAAACCAAATCAAGTCTGTAGTTTAGTAAACAGTTTGCATCAGTGTTAATATCTGAGTTTTAACAGGTGTGCCATAAGGTGTTAATATTAGGGGGAGCTCAGGGAAGGGCATAGGGAACATCTCTGGACTATACTTGTAAAGTTTCTGTAAATGTGAAATTATTATAAAATGAAAAGGTTGTTTAAAAAAATGTACAGGAAAGCCACAGCAGCATGACTACATTTAAAAAGGGACTTACAGAAGATTATACACATTTTCTCAGTAACTTGATCAACACCAGTTTATTTGTAAACATATGTGTCAATAATCAAATTGACAACACTTTATACATTTCATTGTATAGTATTAACATCATACCAGAAAACAATCCACTGTACTTAGTTACAGTTTTGGTACTTTAAAATCTTTAAATACAAACAGTATTTGAAATACTGAACATAAAGAGAAAGATGAATGGCAGAGATAACTGAAAACATCAAATAAACCAATATTCAAAAAAAACACAAACATCTGATTACATATCTTTTTTAATGACATAAAGTTGTTGTTCTTCAGACCCACTTGAGAGGTGAAACTGTATTACACAAAATTCCGTGTCCTTTTTGATATCTTTTTTTCTCTTGGTTTCTAAGGAATGTTTGCCATGGTTTAAGCTACATTACAGGGGAAAAGAAATGGGAGGTAGCAAAAGCCAATAAAATTACTTAAAACATCTGCAAAAAAATTATTTCACAAATCATCTTTGGCAAATAAAAAAGTCTATATTTTAAATTTACTTTTTTGTTGAAATCGATCAACATTTAAGATTTAAGAGATGCATTTTACATGAGTTAACATATGAGTGAAACAAAGTCAAATTCATAAAGGAAAGCAAAAAGCAGCCTTCACATTTTGCTAACAGCTCTCAAAATGCAGACTGCCTGCCCGGCCTGGTGTGGCTCCGTGGTTAGAGTGACAGCCCTCAAACCAGAGGGTCACTGGTTCGATTCCCCGTCAAGGGCACGTACCTGGGCTGTAGATTTGATCCTTGGTCCGGTTGGGGCACATGCAAGAGGCAACCAATTGTTGTTTCTCTCTCACATAGATGTTTCTCTCTCCCCGCCTCCCTTCCATTCTCTCTAAAAATCAATGTCCGTGCGTGAGGATTACAAAAAAACATGCAGACTGCCTTCCTTAAAAGTGAGAGGTCTTCAGCTGGGAACCAGAATCCTTCCTCATTCATGGAAGAAACCAGAGCAGGCCACATGCCTTTTCAGTACTTTCCCTAAAATTCATGATCATTATTAGGTTCTATTTCTTCCTTCATTACCTCTCAAAGGAAATGCAGCAGCAAATCACTCCCATATTTTAAGTTTTAAATTCACCAACAACTGGGTTCACTGACAACAAGTACAAATATTTGATTCTTTATTAGTGTACATGTCACTACAGTAGGCATAGATCGGTAATACAGGAATAAATAAAATAACTACAGTTAATTGAAACAAAGCAGATAAAAATGAGATTAAAGAGCCCTGATCAAAAGAAATGCAACTTTCGGTTGAAAAACTGTAAAAGTTACATACATACCTAATAGCACTAGGAATGTACAATATTAATTATTGGAAAAATAAATGAGTGATTCACAGTCATAAGAAATTATTTTAATATTAGTATTTTTCCTTTTATAGACAAACACATATAACATACACTGGTTTCTACCTCATATAAGAGAAAGTAGAAAACTAAACATTAACTGCATTTACCCAAAACATGGCACTGACTGTGCCACAGGTAATCTGCTCAAAAAGATCCAATTCTGTAGGTAGGCCATGGTACTGAATGCATGGTTATGTTAAGTTTTTAAAAAGGCATATATTTCCAGAAGTATGTTAAAATCCACAAACATCAGTTCTATAAGTAACAAAAATCATCAGCAAAAATGTTTAGGTTTTAACATTCCCAAATTTCCTAATGCCTTAAGTGTTTTAGATATATGTTCTCTGACCAGTTAGTTTGGTTACAGTATTAAACTAGCAATTATCCTAGGAGAAGAGCTAAACTAAACTATAACACTGCACAAACTTCCCAAGATAACTTAAAAAATCTAAAAAGTGATTCCAATTATTCTAATTAACATCTGAGACACTAAAAGAATCAATGACTCAAGAAACATTTTGAAATTACTCAATTTTCCTTTATCATTTCCTCCCAAACTATTCACATAAATTTAAGATCCAAACTATCTAAGAATATGTCTTCAAAGTAGGCTTTTCACTAAAGTATTTTGATCAGAAGACATAGCTTTAATGCTTCTATTATATAAGTCTAACCTAAAATCACAACCCTTGCTTTACAAACATCAAATTCAATTTTATAACAATTCATTGGTAAAGCTACAAACAAAAAATAAGTCATGGTGAAAACGTGCAGCAGCCACAGCTACGAGAACAGAAAATAAATTCTCTTTTTCCAGAAAGAC
This sequence comes from Miniopterus natalensis, assembly GCF_054644295.1. Taxonomy (NCBI): domain Eukaryota; kingdom Metazoa; phylum Chordata; class Mammalia; order Chiroptera; family Miniopteridae; genus Miniopterus; species Miniopterus natalensis. The sequence goes on along the minus strand of NC_142096.1, from coordinate 33,228,233 downwards.
TTTATGAAACTATAAAGCCCAAAGTGAGTGACAACAGAAGTCCACATATAAACAGTGTTTAAAAATAGAATGTTTTCCAGAACTTCTCATGAGATGTCAATATATAGCTGGAGTCAGAGTTAAGACCTTATAAATCAAGGGTAAGTTATACATAACTATGCTGATTTACATACCTTCAACAATGTTCAATTGATATACATAATTTACAGAAGCCACAGGAATTCTTAATGCCCCATCATGTCATCTCTTAATACCGGATGTTTACTGTTTCATAGTTTTGCTACTTTAATACCAAGAGGCCTTGCAGAGGAAGAGTTACCTTCTTCCCTTGATTCCCTAAAGAGTAGGTAACAAAATACAAAACTAAACAAGATTTATGTTTGATAACCTAACATATAAAATTACCGTTGCAATATTTGTAGTGACTGCTTATAAACATAACAGTCATCATAACTATAAAGTATATCCTGTTTTATAAAAGAAATGCAGATTGTCTCAAGGTAAAAAATACAGTGCAGGCTGCCAAAAAGCTCTTTGTTGCATTAGGAGGTGCATTGATGAGGAAAACTTCAGAAAACATGAATAAGTTCCCCAAACTTTGAACACCAGTAAAGCATGAATCTCACGGTGGCAGCAGGATGCTTTTTAGTGGCTGGCACTATAAAGCTAATGTTAAGAAAGAAAAAAGGCAGAAAGTGTGAGCAACAAATGGTGTAACTAAATTATTGCAAATGGAGACTAGCAATGCGCAGTGAGGAAGGTAACCGTCCACTCCATTCTGATAAGATGCCATCTTTAAATATTAAGTTTTTTGCCGGAAGTGGAACTCCCAGATCGGCATAGGATGGCTGGGAAAGCAAACTTGAAAAGCTGGCCTCTGTGTGAATATCCAATGTTGAAGCACCTTCCTAAAAGATCAAGAAACAAGAGAAAAATCCTGTATTCAACACTTTCCCAAACCACTTAGTATAGGTAATGAGAAAAATAGACCTTGATTACCCAAGATATGTTTATGGTATACAAAGCACTAACGGAGATGCAAAGACCTACCTCACAAACCCAAAATAATCAATGAGGTATTAACATATGCATAAATGGCTAAAACAAGTTAGACTATGATAAGGGCTTTGCAATAAATAGAAATAATAGGCTATGAGTCTATGGCATAAGAAAAGGTTAGTTCTCAGACAATCTCTAAAAACCCTCGCACAGCATTAAGCCCCAGAACAACCCATCCACTCCCAGGGCTCTCAAATTCACATATTCAGCACAGACCTCTCCCCAGAACTCCAGACTCAAACATGCACCTGACATTTGCTCTCAGATGCTGCACCGCACACCCACGCTTACCATGTTCCTAACGAACTCTCAAATCTCCCGCCTATGTTCCTCCCCAGCCTTCCCTACTCCCCCCATTAAGCTGGTCAGAAATACAAGCATCACTCTTGACCCTTCCCTTCCTGCCACACCCTCAATCTCTTCCTCACATTTAACTAATCACCAAATTCTGTCAATCTACCTTCAACATGGGTCCCGAATTAATTTACCTTGCTCACCATAGCCACGGCCACAGTTTAGGCTAGTGGTCCCCAAAGTGGGGTACTCACTCTGAAGTGGGGTATGGTACTACAAAAATTTTAAAAATCTTATATCTACTTATTGCACCCTTTAAAATTTTCTATTTTTGCGTAGGTTTTATAATACACATAATATATTGGTTTAACAGTATATATGTGTAATAAACAAATCTTTATTGTGGATACATACAAAACTGTCATTCTGTTTTGTTTTTATGTGTGTTTTTTAATAAGAAAGGGTGCTCAGTTACCAATATCTGTTACTTGGGCTATTACAATAGCCTCCAAACTGACCTTACTTCTATACTTGTCCATTTTTAATCTATTCTCTAAACAGAACTAATCTTTTAAGAAAATGATGTCATTCTCTAAGTCTTTAATAGTTTCTTTTTGCACTCAGCACAAACCAAATTCTTTAATACATTCTAGAAGGCCCTCCCCTCCCCTCTTGCCACTACCCCTCTTTCACAAGGCTTCTGCAACACTGGCCATCTGTTTTGTTGGCATAGGACCTTTATGCCTGCTAAGCTCTGCCTGGAACACTCTTTTCCAATCTTTAGGTTTCAGATAATACATCATCTCTACCTATTTAAAATAGGTCTACCTTTGGAGTCCATCAGATTTGAAGGAGTCTGACTCCTTCAAAGTACTTACTGAAATCTGTAATCACTTACATATTTCAATGTTTACTTGACTAGTGTTTCATACAACACTATAAGCTCCACTAGTGTCCTAGACATCATTGTTTCTCCAGCACCTGGTGAAGGGTCAGGCATGGAGTAGACACAAGTATTTATTGAAAGAATGAAACAAAACTCCAAAATACTGACTTCATAATGTTAGATCAGATATTCTGAACAGAAATATTTCATTCGAGAAATTTATCTACAAATCAAGTCTAGGTATCCTTCCTTTCCTTCACTGGGAGGGGCACAGGACACAAAAAGGTCTAGAGCACTGGCTTTTACTACCACAACAGACGGTGGAGGCTCACTGCAGTTACTGATGGAGTACCAGACTCAAGAACTAGCACCTCATAGGGTGCATGGCCTGTAAAGATGTTTAACACCCTTCTGCTGAATGAAGCACTAGCACAGAATAGAGTCCAAGCTTCAGACCCAGAATACCTGAACTCAGGCGCAAGTTCCTTTATTTCCTGAATCTCAGTGTCTTCATTTATAGTTTAAAGTTAATGCTTATTTCATGTCTTACTTCTGTGGAGACTCAAAACAAATAAGGAAGTGTTTTGCATTTAAAGTTCTATACAAACACCATTTGGATCTTTTGGTTTTTGTTACCTGGAATGAGTGAACAAAGTTAAGGACTTGTAGAGAAAGTTTTCGACTGGAATGTAAGAGGTTTTGAAGGCTGAAAAAAAGGGAGGAAAAGTTTAGAACACATATAATAACAAGGACTAAACCTAACAAGAGTTTAATTTTAATAATTTAAAAACATTTATATCTGCATATAAATCATGAATAACCACATTAAAATTTTTTAAAAACCAATTTCAATGGTTCTTGTCAATGAAATTTTTCCCTTTTAGGGGATAACAGTTTATAGAAAGACCATTTTAAAGATAAAACATCATATATTATCAAAATTAAAATTTATTGTTAAAATGGTTTAAACTGTTAGCAAATATAAATGTTAATTAAATAAACCTTTTTAAATAAAAATTTATGCACTTGGAGGGATGGGAATTATTAAGTTTGACAGATTTAACATACATCAACCCACCAAACTAAATATTTCCAAATATGTAAATAGGTAACAATTATAGTGGCAATCTTTAAAGCTGCAGTATTTCTACTTTTTTATTCATGTCTGTTATTTTGGTTTCAGAGGACAGTTGTTAAAAATTCCTTGTCAACTGAATACTTTTAATCTTCTGATAGAAGCTACATTATGCCAATTAAATGAGTGATTTATTACCCAAGTTTGTTTTCCTAAATAAGTCGAACAGATCAGTGGGTATCACCTTACCAAGTTACCCACTATGACAATCAGATTCAATGATATTCTTTTCCACTAACCAGACAGTCTCAGACCTTTACAATACCACCTCTTAGCAGCCACGACCAATGGATCAGAGATGTCATGAGGGAAAACCTACATGTCATCTCTGATAAGTAATACATGCTCATTTTAGAAAATGTGGAAACTGAAGACAATTTCGAAAATCAGCCGTAATTCCACCATAAGACATAATCACTATTAGCATAACATAACTTGAGCGTGTGTACGGTAAGAGAAGTCCACAAGAGAAATCTCTACAGACATATACATATTTTAAAAAACTAGATTCATACTCTACAAGAGAAATCCACAAGAGAAGTCCACAAGAGAAATCTATACAGACATATACATATTTTAAGAAACTAGATTCATACTCTTACATAAGCATTCTCAGTTTACCACACCCTCACCAAATCTGGGTAACTAAGGAAATATAATTAACCAAAAACACATGCCCAAAATGTTTGCATGTGCCTAATTTCTGAGGTACAAAAGTTTAATTCTGAAAATATAACAAAACCCTTAAACTAGCAACCTTTATTCAATCAACAAATATGGAATTACTATGTTCATGTGTAAAATAAAAGAAAGATATAGCAACTGTTACTGACTTAAAGTCTCATAGATGAAAAGATGACAATGAATATAAACCCTCACCTCTCTTTCCTGCAAAGGCCATGGGTAGCAATTTTTCTACAAACTTTCCGGTTTAATTCAGAACTAAACAGTGGAATTCCAAAGCACAGCTCCAGAGGAACCCAATCTGCTTCTGTCGTGGCAACTACAAAAGGACATGTAAACTTATTAATCACATATTTTATATATTACGACTGACCAAGGTTTCTCAACTGAGGTCCATGGATTTTCATAGATTCCCCTCACCCCACCAATGGCCCATCAATGGGGAGAGAACTCAGGGGTAGGGGTGTGTCAATGAATCTCTGAAACAGGGAAGAATGTTTTTTTGAGTATGTACATGCTTCAGAGGAGAAGGTACTAGTTTTCATTAGGCGTTCAAAGTGGTCTTTTACCCAATTGCAAGGTATCTACAAGATGCACAAATTAACCTAAATATTTAACGGGAAAAATGAAACTTAAGTCACTATTCTCAGGTCATATTTTTACAATACTTTATTATCCTAAATATATAAAAGTTTCCTAGAAAATTCCTATTAAAAGGTCCATTATGAGTAACAGTAGACAAATGATATCCAAATAACTTAACAAAAGAGTTAAACCTCAGAAATTAGTCTAAGATTGCAAATAATTTTTAAAACCTTACCAGAGTTTTGTTTAGTTGCTAAATCTCCAGTTGCTTCCTCAATGACCATTTCAAATGACTCTGTACTCCCATTTACATCTGAGCCAGAAGCCAAATCAGGTTCGCCTTGTAATTTAAGGATAAATGCCATATTAAGATTCTAGCAGTTGGTATAAGTTGTCAATAAATCAGTCCTAACATAAAAGAAGATTCAGGCAACAGAAATGGCAATGGAAAACAATGAATAGTCCTTAGCCGTAAAGCAGTGGTTCTCAACTGGGGGGCAATTTTGTCCCTCAAGGGGCACTAGGCAACGTTTGGAGACAGGTTTGGTTGTCACAAATGGTAACAGGGGTGCCAGTGATATTCACGATACTAAACATGCTACAATGCACAGTGCAGCCCCACAACAAAGCTCAGAAAGTAAATAGTGCTAAGGTTATAGAAACAAGGATTCAAAAGGCAGAAAAGAAGTTTAGACTTTCAGTTAGAGCACTACTAAAGTCATTTCTATCACCATGGAAATATGCATCCTGATTATGTCATTCCTCTTCAAAATTCTTTTTGACTTCCCATCTTTCAGCACATAAGATGCTCCAAGATCTCACCTACTTCTCCATTCTCATCTATTACTGCCCAATAGATCCTTTCTTTTGGCAAAAACAAGCTACCCTCTTCCCTGATTCCCTCTGCCTGAAAGACTGCTACTCTCCAAATAAACAACAATCATCTTTTGTGGAGGTAACTCCTTTTTTCAAAATTCAGCCCAAACTTTACTTTCTGTATGAGGCCTTCTCTGATAGCTCCGCTAGGCTGAGACATGCCTTCTCTGTCCTACTTCAGCACTGTGAGCTAGAGCAGACCCTATTGCAGTCTTTTCACACTACACAAAGACTGATTCACTTGCTTGTCTCCCTTTCTAGGGTATTACTCCTTAGGGCTTACAAATTTAAATGTCTCCAGCACCTAAGCAGATATTCCATAAATGCTCATGGAATGAATGAAATAAAACATGACAGCTATAGCAGACATGCTTTGAAATGACTGCCTAACCCATAGCCTTCTTCTCTGGAAAATGCCCCTGTGATACCTGGCAGTCAACTGTTGAAAATTGCCTATTATACAGCAATGATAAATGTAAAAACCTGCTATGTCAAAAATAAAAAGTTACCCAGATCCTCTGGCCAAAGGTAAATGGACCAGGAAAGGATACCTAACTCAAAGGGAGCCAATCCAATCCACTGGATGGCTAGCAGTAAATAGTTCCCCAGGATTTCAAACTAAGAGGCTCAAGGAATAGTCAACTGATGACAGACAATTGAATTGAAAGGTTTTCTAGAATCATGGCCTAGGGCTGGCACCATGGCAACCACAGCCACATACAAGCCAAAATTAGGTCAGAGCAGAAACAATTGGTAAGCATGAAAAGGTAACTGGAAAATAAAATTTTAAATTAAAAAGCAAGGAAAAGATATGTAAGGAAAACTAGCCATGGTTAATACGCAGGATAGGGTGGAGACAGACAGAAACGAGAATGAGGCCAAGACGGTGAAGCAGGAAATGGCTGCTTACAGGACCAGGACCAGGACCAGGACTCAGGCTCGAATGGCATTACAAAGAACAAAACGAGAGCAGGAAGAAATGGGCATGAGAGGCATTTCAAAAGACTAATTTACAGGACTTGGAAGCAACTGGACAGAGTGGGAAAGGAGGATGCCAGAGAGGGGACTTTAGGCCTGGGTACCTGAGACAATGGTGCCTTGACAGAAAGACAAAGGTCGAAAAGGAAGAACTGTTCTTTCTGTTTTGGAAACATCTTTACAAAGAGACTAAAATTTTGAAACCATCACCCCATAAAAGAAGTTCGTTTAAAGCCTATAAACAGAGACATGCCAGTAAAGGGCTACAACCTAATAATCATTCTGTATTCCAATCCCAGGTCATTACTTCTTTAATTATGTACTTAGTATTTTCGCCATTTGAACAATTGATACTTGTCCAAATGATGTCACAGAACATTTTCTCATACTTCAGTGAAAAAGCATTAAGTATTAAATAAGTCAACATCCCTACAAAGTCTCCATTCTTTTTAAATATGAAGGTTGTGATCAACTCAATACCAATGGTCTTAATTCAAAACCCAACTATTGGCTAACCTCTCTCATCAGAAGCATCACTGAGTTTCCTGTTTGCAAGCTGGCTCGAAGCATTCAACATGGTGATATATCCACAAAAATGCTGCAAGTCGACTTTGCTCCTTAATATCTGCAATGCTTTATGAACACCCATATTGACACGAGTAAACTCTAAGAACAAAGAGTTGACATCAAATTAAAAGTGAACAGTTTTACAAAATAACACGAAAAACCTAAAATATACTTTTATTAAACAATTCTTAGAACTCCTTTTATACTTTAATCTACCAAGATTGATTCAAGTGAAGAAATATCTGTGAACATAAAAGGACGTTATACACATATAACAGATTTAGAGCCTTCAGGAGGCATTTGTTCTATCAGAACAAATTACCTGCTAAGTAAGCAAACAGAGCCAGTCAGTGACAAATTCTCTAGACTTCTCTTAGTGGTTCTACCCCAAATACTTAGTGGGCTTCTACCAGGACTTTATTAAATATGTATTATATTTTAATTTAAGAAAAGTAAAATTACCCTTATTGAAACTAAAACTAATATACTTGAAATTATATTCCTAAGAAATTAAATATTAGCTCAAGTTCTTATAAATATGTAAACTTACAAAAGAGAAAGATGCTCTATATCCAAATATGAAGATTTTTCTTTTTTATAATTCACACAGTAATCTCCCAAGGCAAGAGATTTACCAATCAGTTCTTAAGATTTTTCTGAATTTTAAGATTTTGTGGTCACTACCCTGCATCTTCAGATAAACAATTATTTTCCCCACAGAATTTATAACGTATCAGATGGTTAAACAGCAAAGTTTAGTGGCAGACAAGTACTTATTTCTGAAAAGTGGCTATTTTTTGGAAGAGAAAACTCTCTTCTCCACATTTTGTACACATTTACTCACAACAGCAAAAGAGAGAAGTTAATTTCAAGCGTGAGGCTTCTGCAGTCTGGCCACGTGAAAAGGAAAAGATATCTGTAACAATCTTCCGCCTTTCCCCTTTGGGGGGTGGGGCAGTGGTGGCCAACATTCTGAAAGAACAGTAAGTTCTTATATGAATTAACTCAGGTCAAGTTACTTGGGCCAGTCACTGCTCTCTTGAAATCTAAGCAACATGGCTCTGAAAACCAGGAAAACAGATTACAGAACAGCAGTTCTGCATGTAGCAGGAAACCCAAGTGCTATATACATAAATGTTGTTTTAATCAGATAGTATTTTTCTTTTGAATGTACATATTTTCTTAATACTCAACAGAAAAGAGGTATCTTCTCTATTAGACGAAAGGAAGAGTGAACTGGCTGTTACAGAAATTCCCTGCATGTTTATCAAATACTAGACTGCATATCCAAGTCTAGGAAGAGCTAACATTAAACAGGGCTTTCCCCCTCCATTCTAACCAGCTTAACTTAGCTCAAACTGGAATCCATTCAAATCCTCTCATCAGCAAAAATAAAATTTAACAGCAAAAAAATAAAAAAAAAGCGGAAACAGGAAATACATGCAAGTGTTCTATAAACTGAAGTAGGAGACAAATGTTCATTAGCACCGATTTCTAAAGTAACCAAAAAAGCCCCTTAAAGAAAACCAGTGTATAACATTATGGCGGGGGGAGGAATCAACTTTCTAAGCATAAAATTTTCCCTATGGCTTGCTTCAAATAAATAAACAATAAAAAGGAAACTAAAAACTAAACACAGAAAACCTAGTCTTCCACCTGGGCAAGACAATGACTTCTCTTCAGCTCCGAGACAGATGAGAATTCTTCCAAAGGTCCTAAGTGAGACTTATTCTATCAATTCTTGTGGGAAAACGCACATGACAGAAAACTCCCTTTGGCCAGCAATCTTTAAAAACAAAAAGGTAACACCCCAGAACTTCAAAATTTTAAGCATTCACTTCCTGCCATGTTTTCCACCAAACTGGTGACAAAGACTGACAATAAAGAAGTCAAATGAATACAAATCAGAAGTGAGGTACCTCCTTGTAGTTCTGTCTCATCAAAGGGAAACGGTATGTGGACAGTTTCTCCTGTCCCGTGCAAACCATGGCCCTAAACGTGAAGAAATACAAGTTGAAAGGTACATGAGAAACCTACATTTCCAACAACAGACATTGAAGCACTAAATAAGACTGTGCCACGCAGTGGTATATTCTACATTACTTTAGCTCCATCAAAGTGCTTTCAACAAGTTTCTATTTTTCTCCAGCAAGCAAAGACAGTCAGTCTTAAGTAGATATGAACCTATGAGGCAATGGGCCTCAAATTGTGTGTATGGGCTAAATTTTAAAAAGGAGGCTAATTTAACAAACATAAATCGGGAGTCAGCCAAGTGGGGATTGGATGAGATCAAGTGTACAGGCACAAGGGTTAGTTCTGAGACAGACGTGGTGAAAATCCCCATAATCACCTGGCATACCACTGACCAGGAGTGCAAAACTCAAAAACCTGCACTGAATGACATATATCCAAAATTACTTGTTACAATATTATAATTATATATAACTGGAAGCAATCAAAATGCCCATTGATAGGGGACTGGTTAAATAAATAAATGTATGTATTTTCTGCTACAAAAATAAAAAGAAAGAGGAAGCGCTCTACAAACTGAAATGGAAAGATCTCCGATTGCTAAGTGGAAAACGCATGGGGCGTGTCAGTGTGTAAGTGCCTGCACTTGCATAAAGAAATATAGAGGGCACAGCAGAGACTAATACATGCTGATTCTGACACTCAAATCAGTCTCTCCTGTTCAACCTCTCATTTGAATTTCACAATATTTTCAATTACCTACTAGATTTCTCTACCACCCAAATGTCCCACAGACACCTTATACTCAACATGCCCACAACACAACACATCATCATCTGCCCCCACAATGAGATACCACTACAAACCCACTAGGGTGGCTATAATTTTAAAAGTCAGATAATACCAAGTGCTGGTGGAAATGTACAATGGTGCAGCCACTTTGGAAAACAGCCTGGAAGTTCCTTGAACAATTAAACACAGAGTTATCATAGGACCTGGCATTTCCACTCCTAGCCATATACTTAAGAAAATTGAATGTCGACACAACAACTTGTATATGAATGTTTGTAACAGTGATTATTATTATTTATAATAGCTAAGAGGTGGAAACAACCCAAATATTCATCAATGATAAATGGACAAAAACGTGGTGTATTCATAGAAGGGACTTGGCCATAAAAAGGAATCCAGTAATGATACTTGCTGAATCATGACAAATCTTGAAAACATCCTACTAAGTAAGAGGTGGGTCACAAGAGACCACATATTATATAATTTCATGTATAGGAAATGCCTCAAATAGGCATTCTAGAGAGAGAGAGCAAGTAAATAGTACTGTTTAGGGCTAGGGGGCTGGGAGAATAGGGGAGTGAGAGGAAAAGGTGCAGGATTTCTTTGTGCAGTGATGAAAATGTTCTAAAACTGAGTGTGGTGATGGCTGCAGGTATCTGTGACCACAGGAGTTCACCCTAATCCATGGTGGAAACCCTCCAAGACTGCTAGTAGATACCTGAAACCAGGATGATACCAAACCCTACACATACTATGTTTTTAATTTATAAATTAAGCCCAGTAAAAGACTGACAATAACCAAAAATAAAATAGAACAACTGTAACAATATACTGTTATAAAAGGTATGTGAATGTTCTCTCTCTCCCTCCCTTTCTCTCTCTCTTTCTGATAACCAAGACGGCTACTAAGTAACAGGCCGGAAGTGTATACAAGTGTGGAGACGCTGGACAAAGGGGCAATTCATGCCCCATGAGGGATGGAGCAGGACAGCTTGAGATTTCATCATGCTACTCAGAATGTCGTGTAATTTAAATCTATGAATTACTTATTTCTGGAATTTTCCATTTAATATTTTCAGACCATGGTGGACAATGGGTAACTGAAACCACAGAAAGTGAAACCACCAATAAGGGGAACTAATATATACTAAAAAAAAAAAATGAATTGTACAATTTAAACTGGTGAATTATATGCTATATAAATTATATCTCAATAAAGCAATTCCTAAAGGAAAAAAAAATACAGCCACGTGGGTAAAAAAGGTGAGGCTGAAATTCAAAGCTGAGTCTAGCTTCAAAGTCCATGTTACTTCTACCACTCACACACTGCCAGACAAAGGCCAGGCCTGAAACCCGGATCTGGTTCCTTACAGTTCAGCTTTAACAAATTTCAAAGTACTGACATCTGATTGCGACTCAGCAGAAAGATGCACAAATTACAATCTTTAAAATAAAATCCAAAACGGATTGATTCAAATAAAGTCACTGTACCTGAATCAAAACTGCCGAATGTGTTAAAGCATCATTCAACATTGTGAGCACATTTGATGTAGGAACTACTCCAGGATCATGACCCCAAGACGTTATTAGTAATCGATCATAACCCTATGGGAAAGAAATGAATAAAAGAAAAAATGGTGTTTAGAAATATGGGGAGAAAAATTAAGAAATTTATCCATAATACCACATACCAATTTCTACCTTCCTCAAAAATAATTAAAACAAATCTCACACAACATACCTGGAAAATATCTGGCAGTTTTCGAAGTCTTGTACCTTTGGACAGCAAAAGAGATGGTGGTCCCTGCCCAGTGATATGGTAAATGTACAGTTTAAACCAGACAGAACTGACTTCTGGGATAGCTGGTCCAATATGCTATAATCATAAAGCAGGTGAGGTAAAGCTGTAATACTTATCAAAAAAAGCCAAATTCACAAGTGACCAAGTATAGTCTCATTAACAGCTAATGCTGCATATAAACGCTAACTACTATTATCCTTCTGAAAATAACTTTCAAATGCTCTGTTCAAATAGTTTCAATTTTATGCTGGAACTAAGAAAGCACGTCTTATCACTGCACTTAGAGAATGGACTTTGAGGCAGACCAAAGTTTAAACTGGGGCTCCATCCCCTCGGCCATATCACTTTAAGAAAGTTACTTAGGCTCTCCGTGCCCTCATTTTGCTCTTTTGTAAGGTAGCAATAAAATATCTACCTCATAGGGGCATAGTAGGGTTGTTCAAAAAAGTTTAAAATAGTACCTGGTATACAGTAAGCTCTATATCAAAGTGTTCATTATAATTATTATTAATCACATGCAATTTCTCACCAAAGGGACTATTCTCCCATTCATTTACAGTTCATGAATTCCTACTATGCCTAGAGGTTGTGTTAAAGAATAGGAGGAAGTGTGTAGTGAGGTGGGGTTGGAGGGGGCACACAAAGAATTATAAAAAGAGATTGGTAAATGCAAACCAATAACCACTCCAGTTGAACAGAGGACAAATGTGGGGGGTGGGTGTGTTCACTGAGGCAGCTAGATCAGCACAAGTAACAAAATCATCCTTGTACAAGAATCCCTTCCTTTATCCTACACCATTAAACCTTGCACATCTAGGAAATCAGGCAGGATGTAACACTGAAAAAGAGCAACATAATCCCCACTGTTTGGAAACCGCACAGACCACAAAGTCCTTGCTAAGTATACAAATCAACAGACCTGATTTATTTTTAAAAAGTAAAAACCAGAAGTCATTTTCACAAATAAATTTTAAAGATAACCAGAGATCTACCTCCTTTCCACTACAATCCTCTTTTCAGTTTTAACATCACAGCCCCATTTCTAAAACATTTCATTTTTCCTCATTAAATTTATCTTATCCCTCAAGGCAACCTAGACTCCCTTCCCAGAGCATCCGGAAACGTTCTCTTTAAAAGACTACATTCAAGAAAACTAATCTGCTGTGTCACAAGTCACTAGATGACACATAAATAAAATGTACCAATTATACCTCACAAATTGAACGTAATATCTTATAACAGCATAAATACAAAACTGCTTTCTGAGTCAGCGATTTAAATCTGGTATCTGCAAGTTGAGAATTAACCAATAAGACTGTTAAACCTCTTCTTCAAGTCACCACGAGGAAGAATGAAATGACAGCACCAGCCTTCTTCCAAGTGGGTCTTTACCTGAGGGGTGCAGCTGCTGACAGGCCGAATTTCATTGGTGAGAGGAGCCATGGAAACAAGTAGTGTATAATTTTTGTTTAGAACTCTGCTGCAAGTTGCAGGGTCCAAACCAAGAAGGCTTTCACAGCGTAAGAGATCCAGAGGAAAACCTGAATTATGACCAAGCATACACAGAGAATGAAACTGTGACAATATGAAACAAAAATGTACAAGACAAAATACCGATTAATTACCTTTAGATTTTAATTTTTTCTTAAAGGTAGAATATTGAAAGTTCCAAATTTCCTAAGTGACTACTAAGAAGACACTTTTAAAATGTAAGCTAATAGTTTTTACTTCTGGTCTAAAAAGATAACTGTGCACTGGTATTTCTTTAGACTACCTTTTAATTGTAAGAAAGTGCTTGCTTTGCCTTTCTTCCTCTCCATCACCATCCACTCCAGGCCAATGGAATTATGAAAGCCTGAGTGCCACAAGGAAGCTGTGCCCTTCCCTCCTCCAATTTCCAATCTCTACAAAATCATCTCAGTCAAGTTCTGAATTTAGCATAGGAGCAGGAGTTGCGCACTTAGAAATATATGCCGCCCAGCCGGGTGTGGCTCAGTGGTTGAGGGTCGATCTAGGATCCAGGTGATCAGGGTTCGATTTCCGGTCAGGGCACATGCCCAGGTTGCGGGCTCGATCCCCCATCAGGGGCATGCGAGGCAGCTGATCAATGACTCTCTCATCATTGATGTTTCTATCTCTCCCTCCCCCTCTCCTCTCCTCTCTCTGAAATCTATTAATAAAGATATATTTAAAAAGAAAAGAAAAAAAAGAAATATATGCCTAGACTGCTGGTCCATAAAACATGAATTCACTCAGTATACAACAGATTTTAAGGATTTCACTCTCTGCTGAAAGGGACTAGAAGCCCTGAGCATGACTAGGGTCAGAATCTTAGCTTAATACCATACCTTCAGTAAAAAAAAAGAAAAAAGAAAAGAAAAGAAGAGGGATTAGAGGGGGGACAGAAGTACAAGATAAGATTATTTTGCCAGAAAGTGAAAAATTGCTCAAAAAAAATTTTAAAGATGGAGGCATAGCACAAGGAGACAGGAACCAGCTTGAAAGAAATCCCACTGGCAAAATCTGAGAGAACTATAGCATAAAATAATTAAGAGACAGTAAAGACTAATTATAAACCACTGAAAAAACATAAGAATTCACAAATCCATACTGAGAATATAAAAGAACGTCTAGTCCCAACTATCAAATATGGGAGAAGTCTAAAGTTGGAAAAATAAAAAACAGTCCAGGCAAGAATCAACAATGAATGATGAATCTAGTAGGAAAGTATCTGCCCACAGATTGCCTACTAGTTGCAGGGTGGGGTGGGGGAGGAATAGTTAACTATACAGCACAGGAATCAGAAAACACATTAACTGGGGGATCAAAATTAACATCACAGTGGGGGACAGGTGAGAATCATGTGCCTCCAGATGTCACTCCCTTAGAAGGACACATTACTGACATAATATTCTAGAGGTAAATGCGTAACCTAAATCTAATTACGAGGAAACATCACATACACCCAAGATGAGAAACATTCTAGCAAAACCAACAAAAAGGGACTATATTCTCAAAAAATATGAACGTCATAAAAGACAAAAAAAGGTTACAGATTTGAAAGAATGGGTGAAAGAACTCATGGTGCTAAGAACTCATGAAGTCCTAAGATGCAACTCTTGTGAATATCCAAGGACTTGAGCCAAATGCTCTTAACACTAGTGCTCAAGCCATTCCACCTTTTAAAAAACACACATTCCTGGGTGCCATTCCACAACTCAGAACCTACTGAATCAGAATCTGAAATTCTAATTCCATCAGTCCAACTCAAGTTGGAGAACACTACCTATCTATCAAAACTAAGAGTTCGCCCTAAGGCAGCAGCCACAGTTCACCAATAGATTAAAATTGCTACTACTTTCTTTTACTCTTTAAAAAGAGGTTATCTGTTCCCTTGTCTATTTTTTAAAGTAAAATACTTCAGTAAACAAATATTCCAGCAGCACTTGAATAGGAAACTCCTGTTACTACTTTTATACAATGGAATCTTTCACTCTTGAAATTTTATGCTTCCTACATTAACTAGAAATAATGCCTGTTCTGAATTCCCCAGCTACTAAAACAAATTAAACACCCCAACCCTTTCTGTAGGTACTAATCCGATTTAAAAACTACAGATATCAGTGGCACGTAAGAGGAGAAACAGTAAAATAAGGTAAGAAACATTTGACAAGCAAGGAAATTTACATAACAAGCCTCTAGCTATAAATTCAATATGCTTACACAAAATGTATTAAATAAGTGATTAAATAAGCGAACATGAGCTATTTAATTTCTTAGAAGTTCCATGGGATCATCTTCAAAATCAAGAATATATCTCATACCATAATTGGGCTGGTCTGGCTGTGCAGTTTGTGCAACTAGATCTTTATTATGACGAAGAAACAGTATCGTGTTTCTCAGAGTAAGTGCATGGTCAAAATATCTCTGTGCTTCTCCTTCACCGGTGCTCTGAACCTAAACCAAGAGAAAATAAATTTTCCAACAAATAACGCTCTTATGCCATTCGTTCTAATATGTAACTCTATAGTAGAGATATTTAGACATTATTAAAAATCATTAAATCAAAAATTTGCCCCAGCGTTACTGAAACAACACTAACCTCAATCTCTATTTTTCCATCTGACCACAACTTTGAAGATAGTAGGAATTACCCCAACAAGTAAAACAATTTTAGCAACCAAATAATACTAAATCATACAATTATATAATTTATATGTCCTATGTATGATTCAAATAGGGTGCTTAAAAACCTCTAAGGTCTATATTCTGCTTCATCCAGTAAAGTACTCCAATCCACAGCCACCAATTATGCCTCTAATTTTCATCACCCTCTTCACGATTTTGGATAACTGGGTACAAGGGACAATAGAGAATGTGACTTATAGCTGTTCACCATTGCTGAAAATACAGCTTAAATTCATTCAACAAGGATTTACTGAGTCCCTCTTATGTGCTATGACTGTCTAGGATGTGAGGATAGAGTACTGAACAAAACCCCTACCTTCACTGGGCTTTCATTTTAATGCATGTTCTTCTGACTCTGAGTTAGTCACCTGTTTAATATGTGAAAACACATACATCCCAAAAACAACACAGAACATGGAAGGACAGGTCTACAGCGGGAAATAACTAAGTGAGATTTGCATTAAATAAGATCAACCAATTAAATTTAATCAAGATGAGGTGTCTTAAAAAACAGCCAAGAAACTATTTTTAAAAACTAAACTTCACACTAATAGATCTTCCCAAGAAAGACTATGTGCTAAGAAAGATTATAGATACGTAAAGAGTAAAAGTGATTTTCCAATTTGCCATATTCGATAAAAGACTAGATGAGGTAAGAAAAATAAAAGTCAGAAGAACAGAACTTAAAATGCACAAGAATATAATATAAATGTATTGGCAAAAGAGGATACACAATAAGAAGTGGGGTTAATAAGGTGTTAAAGGCACTGAGGGAATAATGGAAATTTAAAGTAAAAGAGACCAGTTAAGGACAAGGGTTACCTCAAATCTATTTCTACGTTGAAAAAGTAAAGGTCCTAGGAGAAGGAGCAATGAAAAAATGTTACGGAAAGTCTTTTTTTTAAGATACAGGATTCAGGGGTCCAATTCTATAATACATCACACCCAATCTGAAAAGACAAGCCACAGGCTAGGAGAAAATTTTGGCTAAAGACGAATTTGAAAAAGGATTTGTACCTGGAAAATATATGGTTCACTAAAAACTTAATAATAAGAAAAGCAAACAGCCCAATAAAATACGCAAGTGATGTGGAGACATTTCACCAAAGAGATATATGGTGGGCATATGATAGCATCTAAATTAATAATGTTAATATCCAAACTAGATATGGAAGAAAAATAATAACAAATCTGGGTGCTCAATATCATTAGTCATTAGGAAAATGCAAATTAAAACTACAATAAAAAACCTCTACATACCCACAGACTGCCTCAAATCAAAAAGACATCCACATAGCATGGATATAGTGCAACCTGAACTCACCTATTGCAGGCTCGAATGCAAAAACAGCACAGCAACTTTGGAAAATATTTTGGTAATCGCTAGTAAAGGTAAACATATAACTGACATATAACCCAGGATTCCCAATCTTTGATGTCTAATTAAGAGACATGAAAACTTATGTTCACACATACAATTATAGTTATATTCACTGTCTCACAAAAACTGGAAACACATTCATAAAACTGTACACTCAAGAGAGTGAATTTTGCTGTATGTTAAAGAGAAGATATAAAGGAATTTACAAAATCATCAAAAATTCTCTAAACAGCCCATTTAACACACAGTGTTCATCACTAAAGCACAAAAGGTACCACAATTACTAGTCGAGAAACAGATTAGGCACAAGAAATATTTGCATAAAGAGCAGAGGACAGAATACAATATCCAGGGCATGAAAACGCTCAAAGGGCAACCAAGGCTTAGAGCTAAGGGAAACCAAGGCTGTCCTCACAGGAAAAATGGTGGTAAAAAGCAAAAGGTTGGGGCTAAAGTAGGTTTACAGCTGTGAGTACACAAAACACAAGAGTTTATTCTTATATCATTATTTATTAATCATTTGCCATACAAACAATTGTAAATCTACTTTTGCCCCACCCTGTATGGCTGAAGTATTCAGGAGGATAAAGGGGGTAGTAAGTGGACATAAATATGATACCCAGGGACAGGTGGAACAAAAACTTCAAATGAAACTGTAAGAGGAGATCTCAGAGAGTCACACATACATACATACATACAAAAAGACTATTTTAGAAAAATGCAATTTAAAAAATTACACTAGACTAAGATTTCTATACCCTATTTCTTCTTTATATCAAATTATGCTGAGTTAGATGAGATAGATAAGTCATTTTTAAAATCACAAATTTCATTCATCTACTCGATATGTTTAAATGTAAATGACTACCACAGTGTTCAGGTGGGGAATGAAGGAGAAACGAGAAAGAATACACCATGAATCTACATAAATCAATAACTGATGCTTTATCAAGCAAGAAAAGGTTCCAAATGCCCTGACAGCCCATAACAAGCAATCTAGATTTACCTTTTCCAGCTCTATAAGAAAGCTGTCCAGAGACTCATCTGAGAGTTTGCCAACTTCGAACATGGTGACTGCATGGCTTTTCAAGTTCTGCAATATAGAAGTGAAAACAAAAACACTAAAATGTATTTTGGTGCCTTATACAAGTCATTCAAATTCTAGTTTTCCCTTTTTATGCTGAGCATAGCATCTTATATTTATATTATGCTTTCTAATATATTTAAACTTAAGGGTGGGTGAGGTGAGAGGCTAATTCTTCTCATTACAAAAGTAAAGGTCACTAAAAGTTTACTATACTCCCCTAAGGAATAAAAGCAAAGGCAGTTACGTTTTCAAGAATAAAATCTAGTACTTAATAAAAAAGATACACAGCACTAAATTATTTTATATCTAATCTTTACTTTAAACATTTTTGTATTTAAACAAGAATTTGACTTACTGGTGAAAGATTTCCCATCATTAAAAAGGCAGTGAGAGTTGAGTCAAACAGAAACGCAATACGCTTTGTATATCCTGTAGACAAACTTAAACTGCTTACACTGGCTGTGTCAGCTGGAAAAAAATAATTTAAAATGAAGTAAATGAAAAGTATTCTTTGCTTATGATCTGCTTATCATTTTGGCTTCATTTAATAACCAGAAAGTACATAATTAAGTATAAGCAATACTGTCAACCTAAGAGGTCCCAATATAAAGTTTAAAAAAAAAAAAGGATTTTAAAAGCACTCACTTTTGTAGTAAATTTCTTGAAAAGCAGTAATAAACCAAGACTTGATAACTGTGAGATCTTAAGACTAACCAGCCTAACTTCTTCAGACAGGTCACCTGGCACAGGTAACAGAGCCACTTGGGGAAGAACTGGGAGCCCCTGCTGTGCTCCTCCTCTCCACCTCGACATAAAACCATGTGCGGCCTCCCAATCCCTATGCCTTGCTACCCTTTGTGCTGAGCCCATGCTACGGCCTTCCCTCACTCACCAGCTAGCTCTTATTCTTGCCCAAATATCATCTTCTCCCAGAAGGCTTACTGAACCTCTCCAGCCAGCAAGGGGCTCTACCTCTTTGCCCCCACAAACACTGTAACATTTCTCACACTGTTGTGGTTTCTGTGGTTACACTGCTTTCTCTCTCCCTAGATTTAATTCTTACAAGGCAAGTACCTTACTCATCAATTTTATACCCTTAAGACCTAGCATGGTGCCCAACATGTTGGTTAGTACTCAAGACTGCACACTGAACGAGGGACATCTAGAACAAAACTATAAAATAACTAAGTCCAAAGAGTTCACTCTGTGCAGACACATGCCATATCTGCAGAGAAACTCCAAATTAAATTAAGTAACTGCTAACCTGGGTCCTCTTGACTATTTGTATCAGTGTCAGTAGCCGACGAAGCTTCTTGTATAGGACTCCTGCTTTCCCCGCCATCCCAGGATAGAAGCATCTTTTGTGGGTCTAAAGTACTCCTATTAATGAAGAAATTATTCACTTTTTAAAAATCATATAAATAATCTTACATAAAGGTAGCTAATGAAGTCAGTACTTAAATTATAAACACCCATCTAAATCCAGTCATAATCAAGCCTGAAATTGAGATGTAGCCCCAAAATGCTGTGCCCTCACAGAGCAAAGGTTCTTAACCAAGACCCATAGACAGGCTCCAGGGAATTTAAAAACCCTTTAAAATTATATGTGAAATATTGTATATGCTTTTTCTGGGGAGAGGGTTCTTAGTTTTCCTCAGATTCTAAAAAAGATTCAACACATACAAAGATTTAAAAACCCCACTAATATTAAAGATTCATCTCAAATGACAGGGTGAATAAGTAAAATTTTTGTAGGTAAAAGTATGTTTTGTTTCACTTTCCAAAAGAAAACTCTAATATCTCATATTAAATAAATGAGTTACTTTAATCTGTTTATAGATGGAACGTTTCTCCAGGACGGATGAAGTTGATCCAAATTTATTACTTGTCCCTTCTTATGGGCAAAGCCCAATCGGCAATACATTGAAACAGCATTCTGAAAGAAATATATATAGGAAATGAGCATTTAAAATAAACCAGACATCAGAACCTTTGTAGACAAAATATTACCACAGACTATGCCTATAGTGATCCTCAAACATTTTCATCCCATAAGTAGAAAACATTTTCAGTAGGCTGTTCTTCCCCTTAGAACTTCACATATATAGAAGAGGGAATGCATCCAATTCTCTGGCCTGGTCCTTCCTAGATCTATCCCAGTGGCGGAGTTGTTGCTTTAATTATCTCATTACAAGACACTGATCAGCCTGCTTCCTGCTCTGCACAGATGTGTGGGTGCTCCCTTTCACTCTGTGGGGTGGAACACTGATTCAGGAGCTTATCTTGCTCTTTTCTATCTTGTAAGCACCCCCATACTGTGCACACTCCCTCTGACAGCTAAAAAGAATCTCACTGCCTGTTTCTCCATAGCTTATCAAGACAAAATCTATGATAAAATCCATTCAGTATTTACACTCTAAGTAAAAAGAGTATAAAAATTACATACCTTAACCAGGGATAAGTCTATTTCAAGGACATTTGCAAGCTGAAAAATAAAAAAAATTGTTTTACATTCTTAGAATTATCAGCATATTACATGGTTGCAGTAGACACTTTAACCATAATCAGCAAAATTTTAAATTATGAATAACTGAAAGACTGAATAAATTTTGAAATCAGAACTTTCTTCTCTCCATATCTCTAAGATGTTTATAGTAGTACAAATCCAGGTAGTGATCTGAACAATTTAAGATTCCTTCCTCTTTAATTTTGTCTCATTTAAAATAAGAAAACTTGCCTGGCAGGCGTGGCTCAGCGGTTGAATATCAACCTAGGGTTCAGGAGATCGAGGTTCGATTCCTGGTCAAGGCACATGCAGGGGTTGCAGGCTCGATCCCCAGTCGGGGGCAGGCTGGAGGCAGCCGATCAATGACGACTCTCATCATTGATGTTTCTCTCTCTCTCTCTCCCCCTCTCCCTTCCTCTCTCTGAAATCAATAAAGATATATTTTAAATAAATAAATAAAATAAGAAAACTCCTAGAGTAATTAACTCCTAGATCAACCAATAGTCTACAATCCTTTTACTCTACAGTCATGCTTAAAGATAGGAATACATTCTGAGAAATGCGACATGACACGATTTCGCCAGTGTGTGAACATCAGAGAGTACTTACACCAACCTAGATGGTATAGCCTACTACTATAATTGCATGTGCTGTACTTTCACATTGCTGGCAGTGCAGCAGGTTTACACCATCATCACCACAAACATGTGAGTAATTGAGTAAGTTTAAGCCCTACAGTTGGCTTTTCTTTTTGTAATGCAAGTGTCTGGTTTAAGCTTTGATTGCAAAGGTGGCCACTGCAAGGAAGGCTATCTGGAATAAACACCTCGCCAGCCACAGGACTAGATAAAGAGCATCCCCCCAACCCCACCCCACTCCACTCTTGATCTCCATAAGTGACCATTTGAGCCACATGTTTTGGACATCTTGATATTAATAACTAGCATTTGGGCTACCTGTTTCTTCTCTGGACCTGCCCCCCCCCAACCCCAACCAGCTGCCTTGTACACTCCAGGGCCTGTAAGAAACTTATTATCTTCAAAGTTTCCTAATGGATATTGCTGAAGGGAATCTTGCAAAATTGTAGTAAGAACCACAAAGGCAGGTCCAGCAGTAACACTGGTTTAGAAAGGGGAAATCTGTGGAAAGTGCACAGGGCCCAGGTGAGTGCCCTCAGGCTTTTCTAGATGACAGCATTACTATCCATAGACTGAAACCAGCACAAAACAGTAATTCATTGTGCTGTGTGTGACCCTAGGAACACTATCATGTCACTAGGTCACAGAAATTTTTCAGCTCCATTGTAATCTTATGGGACCACCGTCATATATGTGGTCCCTCTCTCATGTTGTTACACGGTGCAAGACTGTCAAGTCCTATGAAAAGTTATTTACCAAATTTTATAAATGCAGGAAGTAACTTAAGAAGAGTGACTTAAGTATATTAACAGTCCATAACCTACCCATGTATAGATTTTTAAAACATTTTAACCATATCATTAAGTAATTTTACCTACTTTATACAAACTTAACTTACAATCTTGAGGTTAAATTCTTTCGCAAGACGTTGGTACACTTACCTCTGCAACATTAGTATGCTCATCTATTGAAACAAATATCTTATAGAGTAGAGTTTCAAAATAATCACCTTGCACTCGATTCATTACAAAACCTTCAAGGGGAGGAACTAAAATAAACAAAATAGACTTTTCTCAGTAATACAATTTTATAAAACAAGAACATGTAAACCAAAAATCTATTCAAAAAGAGAACTCTAACTTAAAAGAATAAGTTCAGTTTGTGATTTATTTTACCTACTCAGTAGTAAGTTTTCTAAAACTCCCAAAGTTCAAGTCATATACAACCCTGTCTACAGAGAAGACTCCCATGGTAGAGCATAAATCCTACAAAGAGTAATTAATTCCCATGGACCTCTCAGCACTACAGAGGCAGAGAAAGTGCTGGTGGACATGGGCTTGGTAAGAAGGCAGGGGGCCTGGGGCTGTTTCAGAATGGTGAAGGCAGAAGAGGTACTGGGCTCAGGCAGAAAAGCAAAGGACTGACTTACTGGGCTACACAAAAACCAGGTGGAGGCAAGTGCTGGCTCTCTGCCTTTCTCTCATCACCCAGCTCCATCCAGAGAGGAGGGAAACGCATCTGTGTGACGGCCACCCACCTTTTACCAGTAATTACTGGTATAAACTGCTCTTTGGGGCTTTCTATTTTGTACCCTCCTCAGTGCGAACGAGGCCAAGACCTTCTGCAGCACAAGGCGCTGCCCATCCTGGCTCTCCAACTGAAAGTTTATTCACACCCACTTGTTTCCATCTCTTTGGTCCAGATGCTCTAATCCAATTTAATAGTGTTCTGCCCAGGTGATAATGGAAGCACTATACTTCCCTTTGCCATGCTGCCCTGTGGGCACATTTTCCTTGAAAATATTCTGCGAAGGCAGAGTGCTTAGGCCATAGCAGAGCTGGGGTATTCCTGTGTCCCTGACCCTGATACCATCTAATTGCACCCCAAACCTAACTTATTCCCAACAGACAGAAATAAGACAAAACTCAAGTGGTCCAAATGAAGGCACCATGAAAAACCACAATGTACATTTCAGGACAGGTTATTCACTTCAGATCTGGAGCACGCCATTTTTTTTAAGTTAGTGCTACCCATAGTTCCAGCCATAGTTTAGCCATTACGGATAAAAGGTTTCTTTTTAAAAATATTTCAGATTCCCATAATTGATATAATTATCTTCCTACACTACAGTTGTGTAATAATTAGTAATAACAAACATTTATTGAAGACTTACTAAGGGCGAGACTACTGCCAGGTACTTTACATACACAATTTCATTCAATCCTCTTAACCCCATGGGTTGTTCAATACTATACCCCTATTTTAGAGATAAGGAAACCACAGCACTGAGTAGTTAGAAATACACAACTCACATCTAGGCAAAAAGAACGAGGCAATTCTACATGATGAGATATAGAAGTCTCTAATATATATTAAGTTTTTAAAAAAGTATAAACCAGAGTACAAAACCTGTACAAAAAAAGTAACAGTGGCTGCTGAGAGAAAAATTGGGTAGCTAAGGACAGGGGTGGGAAGCAAATGTTTTTATATTCCTTTATAAATTTAGGATTTTTCTATCATAATTATTGCCTATTCAAAAAATGTTAAAAATAAATAAATAAATAAATATTCTTTACAAAGTACCTAGGAATAGCCAAGGAAGCTATAAAGAAAAGACACAGGAAGGCCTGGCTATAACTAATATTTAAGGTTACTCTATGTCTTAGCCAGTTTGCTCAGTGGTTAGAGTGTTGTTGGCCTGCGGAGTAAAGGGTCCTGGGTTCGATTCCAGCCAAGGGCACATACCTCGATTGCAGGCTTGATCCCTGGCCCTGGTTGGGGCATAAGCAGGAGTCAACCAATTGATGTGCCTCTCTCACATCGACATTTCTTTCTCTCTCTCTCTCTCTCTGAGAAGGCAATGGGAAAAATATCCTCAGGGGGGGAAAAGGTTACTCTAAGTCACTATAATGAAAATAATATGGTCTAAGAATAAAAACGAATATGTGAATAAAGGATATGAGAATTAATCCAACATAGAGAGGAAATTTAATATATGACAAAAGTTATGCTTCCTTTCAGTGGTTAACGAGTTATTGAAAAAACACTCTAGCATCTATCCAAATACTACTGGTTACGCAAACTGAAGAAAACCAAGTTGGACCCTCAACTCAAATCAAATAAGAAACTAAGTCCAAGACTACAGGTTTAAATATATATGACAAAAGTTTTCAAGGATATTTAGACTATTTATATGTCCTAGAAGCACTGTACCTGAGAATAAAGAAACCTAGAAACTCTAAGGGAAAGGTAGACACGAAATGCACAAGTATAAAGTATGACGACAACAGTACTTATTTTTTGTTGAAACACAGCTGGACTGCTTCCTCTGAAATCACCTTCAGGTGCCTTTTGTGCTGAATTTGATGGCTTCCATGTTATCAAACTGCTTTCCTTTCATGGGTTATTCCAATTTGGGGAACAGCCAGCCGTCACATGGTGACAGCAGTTAAATACCATGGTCTTGTCTGTACCACCAAAACTTGCCAGATGCTGTGTGAAGCATGGCAGACCATGATAATAGAGAAGCCACCCATTTAGCCCTTCTCTAATGCTTCCTTCAAACGTATTGCTAATGTGAGTCAATATTCAAACTATCGAAATGGACTGAAATGAACTAATCAAGACCAATCTCTGTAAGTGGATCTCAAATGAGTCAATGTCAGTTTATCAAAGGAGAGCAGGGACCAGAGTAATGCTTTCATATTTTCCAGTAGTGACAGGAAACCACTACCACCTACCTGTCTTCCAGAAATTAATTCCCTGTCAGAACATTCCAAATTTGAAAACTAGTATTTTATTTTTTATAGGGGCCACTATACAAACCAGAATCATATTTTCATTGAGTTTCTCAGCTGTCTCCCAAGCATAAAACAGAATTCATGTTTATGCATGGTTCAAAATGCATCATTAAAGAATCATCATACACACTAACAAATAAATATCAGGACACACAAGAGCATTGTAACTGGTCAAGATTCACAGTCATATTTTTGTAATAAGCCAGTCAATTGTTAATAGTAAGGCCATTCCTTGGAATTTTTTTGACACTTTATAATTGATTATACAAATATTAAATATCTTAGTAATGGTGACAGACAACACAAACAAGAACAACAGCGAAAAGATACGCTGGCATACATACTTGCAACGCATAACCTAAATATAACAAGTACTTCTACAAATTGGTAAGAAAGCTAACCTATAGGAAAAAAATTCCACTCTGTTCAAAAATGTTAACCACATCACTATCGTAGCAAAACACTAGAAATAATCTAAATGACCAGCAATAGGGGAATGACTGAATGAACTGATACACCCGTAAGTGTAGAAGGAAATACACAAGGGCCTTAATATTGATTTAACTAGGAGAGGCGGGTGAAGTAGGAAGGCAGGAGGAGATGAAGAGAAAAAAGACGGCAGTGACACAGAATGTAAGGCAAAGATAAGTAGAAATGGGTAACGCACAGTTCCATGATATTTACTGAATATATGTAAAAGCTGTGATGCACTAAACAAGGACTAAAATGTGACTTAAATTTATAAAAAACAATAATTTGATTTAGGATTGTGAGAAACTGGTCTCAGATTTCTATTGCTTTAATATAGTGTGTACACCAAATACTATAAAAATGAAAATGAGGAATTTAAGTAAAATCACCACAATATGTTACAGAGTAATGAGAAAAAAAATGTCTTTTTTGCAAAATTCTAACATCAAAGATCCTAACTTATTAGAGTAATAATCAGTGCCCAAAACCATTAAAAACAACAAAAAAAAAAAGGAAAAATATTAGCACATGCTTACCTGCTATACAACTGTCATCGGATATTGGTACATCCAGATAAATAAATCCTTTGTTATATAAACCTACAGAAGCAAAAACACCTCCTTTTAGATGGAATGCTAAACATTGAAAAAAACTGATTCCCGATTTTCTGTAGTAAAGATTCATACAATTGAATGTCATGTGAAAAAGAAAAAAGTAAAATAGAAGAATTAAAGTTCTCAGATCTCAGCTTCCCTCATATGCTTAGAACTACAAAATGTTTCCTTGTATAAATTTCTAGTGGATGTGACTAATTAGAGCCACAGTGGAAAACAATGGACTATGGCTACATTTCATACAATAACATGCCTTTAGGAAATATTACTATTTTTGCCTAATTAATAAATAATTGCTATTAATTGTCGATGGCTTAAAACACGTTTTTATGTTGACAAAAGACCATTTCTACTAACCACTTACTATGTACTACATTGTAATCTAGTGATCCAGAGAGCTGAGGGCCTGCATCGATGATCTTATCAATAGCGCATTTCTCAGGCAAAGTGCATATCTAAGAAAAGCAAAATATTTTCAATTAAGTTCTGTCCAAATTAACTAATTCATGTCTCCTCAAATCTATTCATGTTTATACCAATGATTATATGTCATTTGTTGAATCAACTACTTTTTTTTCATTTATCACTTCAGAATTCTAACCAAAAACAGCTATGTACATAACCATCAATTAAGGTGCCAAAAGATGCTACCAACAGAACTTAGAGAACAAAGTATCTATAGATAACAATACTTGCTGGTAATAAATGTTCACTAATAAATACCAATCTTACTCATCTTCTCTGAATTGGAATCTGAGCCATTTGTGATTCTGAACCTCTCAAAAATAAAGTTAATTCAAACTCCACATGATTATTATGAGTAAGAAGTTCACTATCTTATGACATAATTTGAAGCTTTGTTAGGAAGTACTTATATTGAAGCAAAATTTTTAAGCCTTCCACTCATTTGATTTATCTGTCCTCTGGGGTAAAATATAATGCAAACAACAAGAAGTCCACATGCTCACTGACATTTCTTCAGCCACACAGAGATATGACCTGGTCTCTAGGGCCCTTGTCCATCACCGCACCCCTTTCCTGTACATCATCTCGTCTAAAAATGCATAAGGCTCAGATTAAATGTGGTCTGACCACTGAGAATACCACTTCCCTTCATTTTGACACTATCACCCTATCACAGCACCTGCCAATACAGCAGTTTAGCGGGGTAATTAAGAACACAGGTTCCTATGGTGATGGGAGAAGATATGGCTTTGGGTGGTGGGCACACAGAGCAATATACAGATCTTGTAACAAAGGAACTCACACCTGAAACCTATGTGTTCATATTAACCATTCACCCCAATAAATTTAATTTAAAAAGAAAAAAAAAGAACACAGGTTCCACAGCAAACTGCCTGCGTTAAAATCCTGGGTCTCTACTACCACTATGACTGGAGCCATCTACTTCATTTCTCTGTGCTCGCTTTCCTCGTATGTGAAATGGGGTACCGATCACACATACCTCTGAGGTTGTTATGAGCATCAAATGAGGCACATCCAGCACACAGCAAGTCTCAAAAGTGTTAGCCAATATGATCGTCGGTAGCTGTAGCACCATGTCAATTTAAACTACTATCTAATTAAAATCCCCAGATTACTGTACGTGAACCAAGTCAAGTCTCCCTTATTATTAAAGAGTATCTTGGGAACCCACCAATATTATAGCCTACTAAGATCATTTTAAATTTTGAATTTGTTTAATTTTCTTCAGGAAAACCAAATATATTGTTATTTTTTTTAAAAAATTAGATTACTATAATTAGTAATTTTTAAAAATCTATAAGATAACTACCTTTATGTCATCTTCTGTGATATATCCAGCCTGCACCACCCACCATGCCTCTATGGCAATTTCCACTGGCTTTACTGGTAGAAGATCACGGGCCGTTTTCCTTCTGAAAAATTTCTGCAATAGTACAATTTGCAATTGGTCTAAATTTACTTTCTTTTTATCAATCCTACAAGAAGACTGTTTCTAACATATTAAAACCTTTTTAAATTCTTAATTTTCAAAATCTCTTACTATAGATACACTGAGTGGAGAAAATCATACTCAAATTATTTAGAAATAAATTACTAAAAAAGACTAATCATTAAATCTAGATCTAAATCCAGAAACTAAAATGAAACCCAAGATGTGAAAATGCATTTGGAAAAGTGTACTCATTTCATCCACTAAGTGAACCCTGGGAGTGAAATGAGCAAGAAAAAAGACCAGCACAATAAAATTGATTTTTAAAAACAAACTGTATGTCTTATGCCTTCAATTGTTTTAATTAAATAATCACTTAAAAGCTATAGCCTAGAGAATGCTGAGGAGTTTTTGTACCGTTTCTGTATTAAATATATTTTATTTGATCAGAGAAATTACAATTCATTATTTCTTACACTTAAAAAATTAACCAGACTGTGACAGGAGGATAAGAAGTGAGAAGGAAATGACTAACTTACTTTGGACGATCTACACTGATTCATCAGATCGATGTACTGGTTTCTTCCTATGCCAAGAAGCCTTAGACCTGAAAGGAAGAGCCTTTCCTTTAGAAACTTCCAGTACATCTTGAAATGTCAGTACACTCACAGTCCTTTAGGAAAAAACCCTGGGCTCTTGTTCATCTCCTGATATTGTCTGGCAATATCATATTAAAAAGAATTCTTCAAACAAAATATAAAAGAAAATGAAAGTGAGAGAGATGAATTCAAGATAACACTTTTGACAATGTTAAATGAGAAAATTTTTAAAAAGCAGAAATCCTCCCAATCTCAGGAAGTCAAAGTGCACCTCTCAGAAAAGTTTCTTCTTATACAACAGAACTATGTCACATTCCAAATATACACTTCATTAAAATAAGCATAATAAAACACCAGCAAATTATGTTGGTAACAACTGTGTATCATGGTGTAAAAATAATGTATACAAGTCTTTTCCCCTCATTTGGTGCACAACACAGCCCAAGCATCAGAAAGAACTTCACTCTCTAGAAATATATAGACTAGTTCCATTTTTCTGATTCTAACACTCCAAAATATTCCTCTTAGACATTTAGATTAAATCTTACATTTGACTTGTATCACCTGATAAAATTCCCATCAACAATGATGCTTCTTGTTCTCATCTTTCAAGTGTTTCAGGTTAAAAATACATATTACAATACTGACACAACTGCACCCATGCATGACGATACTCTAAACATTACCTCCTTTAGTGTGATTAAATACTTACAGTCGGCAGCAGTAAAATTGGGCAGAGAATCATAACTTTTCTCACTGTTCATAATGTCCTTTTTAAAAGAAAAAAAGGAAAAAATTTTAAATGCAAAATGTCCTTAGATAAAAACATGTGTCTAAATATATTTTTCTATAGCAAACAGAGGAACAATAACTATGACACAAAGCACTAAGACCAGAGTTTGGCAACCTAAAGCACACATGCCACACAGTGGCATGTAACTCCTGGTCTCAACCAAATAACTAAAGATCAGACTTTCAGGTCTGGGTTTCTCATAGCACTCTCTGTGAATCCCACACAGCTGCCCTGTAACTTCTGCCCTATGGAAGCTATGAGACAAATACCTCTATGAGAGCTCAAGGCTCCAGTCTCCCCACACTTCATACCTGGGCCTCGACTCCTACCCTGAGAAAAGGCCTAAAATAATGTGTTACAGCTCCGTCAACACACATCTAAGACATGCACTACCAGCAAAGTGTTTAACCACTTAGTCATCTTTGCTCCTGGGAGTCCCAGTCAGCTGCAGAGTTAAACTCAATATCCAGCTTCTTCCAACTCCCATCTGCTTTTCCAATAACAAACCAACTGTTTACTGTGAAAATAAGACCCATTTTCAACCCAAAAGCTATGTCCAATGGTGTAAGAACAGAAACCAGACAGCAGCAAACACGTAAACATAACTGGAAACTGATAAATAGGACAAAACCTCCATTATCTCCCCCAAACCTGTGGACAACACCAGAAAAAGTCAAAGAGAAGCAACAACGATTCTACTCACTGATTAGCAGCCACCTTCATTATGCTACTCTGGCTCTCAGGAAAGGGACTGATAGAAACCTAGGCTGTCAGGCCTCCAGCTTTACTTTGTATTTCCTCCAAAATAGGGACACAGGAGACAGGGGACAGAAGTGCCCGTGAATAAGGGGCTTAAGGACATAAGCAAAGGGAGCTTTTGTAAAGTAAGCCACATCATAAAGGGAGCTAACCTTACTGTTACTATAGGTTCCCAATTCCTTTAGTCCTAAACTTCTCTCTGCTCTTAAAGTGGACAGTGAGCGCAAAACAGTAGCACTCAAATATAAGTAAGCAGCAAATGAATACTAGATAAATATTGCCAATCTTTACAAAAAAGCTCAGTTTTAATAAGTATACAACTAGTATTTACAGTTATTCATCAGAGGCCTAAAACTGCCTTTGGACAAAGGCTAACATCTGAAAGTTAATAATTACAGAAAGATTAGCAGTGTGACACATGTATTATATAATGCTAGGTCTATATAATCATTTGTTGTTGCTACAGTTAATAAATAGCTATATACATTAAGTTTCTCTGAGCTTAATGGTCAATTCTGTCACCCACATTTTTAACTTTAATCATGCATTAAATGCAATAAATGTTATACAAACTCTGCTGACATAAATGACTGATTAATGTTATAACAGCATAGAGTAAACAAGGCTTTCAAGAACAAATACAAAACAGATACTTTTCCACTGTGAAAATACCGATAATGACAACTACTGTTAAAAGCTGGCTAAAACAATTAACTTGTAACCATCAGAACTTTTTACACTATAAACTCAGAAATAATGTTCATTGTCACTGAGAGCTGAAGAGCTGGTCATAATCTGCAAAGTGTACCTGACATGTAGTCCCACCCCATTCCTAATGGTTCAGGTACACTGTAAACTCACCTCCATAATCCCAGTATAATATGAAAACGGTGTTATCCTCAGGCCCTTTACCATAATATCTGATAAGTGGTAAGGGTACAGCATGAGATGGTCTCGACTGTACTTGAGTAGTTCTTCATAATATCTGCGTTCATCTTTCTTGACATGTTTAACTAGGGGAAAGAAGGTAATTCTCCAGTTTTTTTCAGGTGTCTTATACTTACATATAATTACAAATGCAATGAGAAATACTTTACAAATCAATATTAATTAAAAAGTATATAAATTGGAAGAGAATGAATAAAATAAACTAAGTTGGAACAAAGAAACAATTATACCACAAGAAATATATAAGTAATATAAATATAAGTAAAATGTATAATAGGACAAATAGAGAAATAATTCTTACCAAATCAAGAAGCAAAGAAAGAATGGAATGTCTACCCAAAAGGTATAAAACATAATCTATAATTCATCCAACCCCTTACTATGTCACTTTACAAGACAGCCAAACTGAATGGTAATTTTCTATAAAATCAAGTCTATTTTTAAAAATTATTTGCTGTTTTTTGTGATTTATATGTAAAAAGACATCTGACTTCCATGGAGTAAGTTTAAAAAGAAAACCTATCTCTGAAATACTATGCTTAAAATAAGAGTAGCACCTGGGAGGGAAGACTAGCAGGACAACAGAATAGACTATCAAAGTAACCTGGAAAATAAAAAGAAAACATTAAAACATGGAACTAACTGGGTTTAAAAATTGTTCCAACTATTTAGAAAGAGTTTTCATTAAAGCTATATTATTTGGAAAATTTATGGAGACAAAAACAAAACTCAAAGTCAAAACTTATTAAGAATTAATGTATTCCTTTTCTGAAATGTTTTCTTATCTAGTAAAAAGAGGGCATCTGAATCAAGATTAATATTCTACTAATACTCTAAAACAAATTTATTAACAATACTCTAAAAAATAATTTTCATCAGAATTAGAAAGAAAAATCTACTTGCTAACGCAAATTGTTAGGTGGGATGGGTCAGTATAGTTTCTTAAAGTCTGTACACAGAATAATTTCAGTACTATAACATATGTATTGAAAAGACAGGATAAGTTTATGACAATAAAAATTTAGCAACAGTCCAATTCTACCTCAATGTAAAAATGTCTCTACTTACCTAAGTTATTTCTGTACCGTAGCTGATTGCGGATACTGTACAGGACAACCTGTTTTTCATATTCTCTCTGTGAATTTCCAAGACTCTAAAAAAAATTTCAAATAGATTTAAAATAGCTTCTAAGCTATAGTACTTTTTCCCAGTAAGATTTCAAAACCATGCCCCCTAATTTTATCCTGGAATCTCTCATTTCCAAAATGGAAAAAAGAAGAATTTCTTAAATATTATAGTACTAACTTTCTGCTATGGTTTCAGAGAAAAAATGTGATGTGGTTATTTTCAGTCTGCCTTTCTAAAAGGACTTACTGAAATTATCTGATCTATTTACTATCAAATAAAAGAGCAGTTTGAGAGCATATCTCCACTTAACAAGGCACTAAGTTCTACTTACAAAGATTTCCTTTTCTCACTGTCCCCAATTTATGACTGTTGGATGAATGGATGGATGGATAGATTTTTGCACCTACTTTAAATATAAGAATGGCAACTGAGGACAAATCCCTGTCTGATAATTATTTATAGCTGAGGGATATGATTTTAGAATTCCAATATATTTTAATGTTCAAAACACTAACTGTGCACCTAGGGTTTTAAGCTCAAAGTTGGGTTCTCATGAAAGCAAAGAATACATCTACCTGATTATAGTCAAATTATATTTAATGTGTAACTATATACTTAGTTGAATGTGACTGCTATCCTCCTTCTAATTACTAAGTATGATATTTCCAACGTGCTATAAAATAAAATGAGACCTCTTAGGAGACTAATGACAGAAAGATCAGACGGTTCAGTTATTATACTTCCTACTCAGGTTTTTGAAAGCCAAGGTAAATATCCATACACATCCTTTCACTTAAGGCAATCTTCATAAAACAGATGAAACTCACATCTACATAAACTAGCAAATAATTGGAACCACCGGTGGGTAGTATTTTAAGGAAAAAGAGGTGATGTGAGAAAACTTTTTTAGTTTTTTTTTCCTTTCTTCCTCAACTAGATTATTTATCACAGGTTAAACCATAACTCACACTACTGTCAGAATGTACGTGCTTATATTATTTTCATCCATTTTAACATAAGAAGTAGCTAGGAATAAAATTCCTAAGCACCAAAGCTAGGATAAGTACTGAAGATATTTAGGAGATTCAAAATATTAAGGCTTCTGTAAAACTTTTAAAGGATTTTCTCTAGCTCTAATGCCAAATCAAAGTCTCCTTTTTAAGGAACACACACACACACACACACACACACACACACAGAGTAGACAATATGCTAAAATCTTAGCAACTTTCAAACTTGATGATTCGCTCTTCTGTTTCAAGGTAAGTCCCTTAGTTTATCTTAACCTAAAACCATTTTCTCTCTTTCCAACTCCATTCCTGGTAACTCCAGAATAAAAAATCTAAATCAAGCCACTCATACAAAATATAAGGGTCCACTATTAGCTAATAAGAGAATACAGTATCTTTTTTTATTATTATTAAATTTATCTTTATTGTTTAAAGTATTACAAGTGACTCATTCCCCCCCCATTAACCCCCTCCACCTCGCTCCCACCCCCTCCCCAGGCCTTCACCCCATTATTGACTGTGTCCATAGGTTATGCATATATGCATATGACTTCTTTGGTTATTCTCTTCCCACCCTCCACCCCC
This sequence comes from Miniopterus natalensis, assembly GCF_054644295.1. Taxonomy (NCBI): domain Eukaryota; kingdom Metazoa; phylum Chordata; class Mammalia; order Chiroptera; family Miniopteridae; genus Miniopterus; species Miniopterus natalensis. The sequence goes on along the minus strand of NC_142096.1, from coordinate 33,194,183 downwards.
CTTCCCTCTTTCCTCTGAAATATCGTCTGTTGCATGCATCAATGTCTCTGGATCTATTGAGTTTGTGAGATTCTTTTGTTCATTAGCTTCTTCTTAAAGAAGACCCTTCAACATTTCCTGTGGTGCTGGTCTGATGATGATGAACTCCTTTAGCTTTTTCTTATTTGTGAAATCTGACCTTTAGTTCTAAATGATAGCTTTATTAGGGTAGAGCAATCTTGGTTGTAGTTCTATGTTTTTTATCACATTGAATATTTCTTGCCACTCCCTTCTGGCCTGCAAAGTTTCTGTTGAGAAATCAAATAACTGTCCTATGGGTGCTCCTTTGTAGGTAACTAACTGCTTTTCTCTTGCTGCTTTTAAGATTCTCTCTTTGTCTTTAACCTTTGGCATTTTAATTATGATGTGTCTTGCTGTGGGCCTCTTTGGGTTCCTCTTCTTTGGGACCCTCTGTGCTTCCTGGACTTGTAAGTCGATTTCTTTCCCCAGGTAGGGGAAGTTTCTGTCATAATTTTTTCAAATAGGTTTTCAATTTCTTGCTCTCTTTCCTCTCCTTCTGGCACCCCAATAATATGAATGTTGAGCCTCTTAAAGTTGTCCCAGAGACTCCTTACACTATCTTTATATTTCTGGGTTCTTTTTTCTTTTTGCTCTTCTGGTTGGGTGTTTTTTCTTCCTCATGTTCCAAATTGCTGATTTGATTCTCAGAGTCCTCTACTCTACTGTTGATTCCCTGTAAATTATTCTTCATTTCAGTTCGTGTAGCCTTCAAGTCAAATTGGTACTTTATTATGTCATCGAGTTTCTCAGTTGTTTTCATAATAACATGCTTGAGCATCCTTATAAACAAGATTCCGAACTCTGAATCTGTTAGCTTGCTTGGATCTATTTCATTTAGTTCCTCTTCTAGAGATTTCTTCTGTTCTTTCCTTTTGACATGTTTCTTTGCCTCCACATTTTGGCTGCTTCCAGGTGTTTGTTTCTATGTATTAGGTAGAGCTGCTATGTCTCCTGGAATTGGTAGAGTGGCTTTGTGTAGTAGGTGTCCTATAGGGTCCAGCGGCTCAGCCTCCCCAGTCACCTGAGCTGGCTTTCTAGGTGCTCCCCTGTGTGGGCTGTGTGCACTGTCCTGTTGTAGTTGAGCCTTGGTTGCTGCTGGTGTCACTGGGAGGAATTAACCCCTAGGCCAATCAGCTGTGAGGACCAGCTAAAACTAAAGCCAGAGAGCTGATGTGCCGGAGACACCCCTATGGAGCAGGATTTACTTCAATGGAGCTTTAGTGTTCACCAAGTGTGCCCCTTGAGTGTCACTCGTGGATGTGGTAGGGTTGTAATCCAGCGTGGTCAAGTTTGACCACCAGGTGCACTGTCTCTGGGGCCTCCCGGGAGGTGCAAAGTCAGCCTGTGCCAGTGCCTTGCCCAGGACCACCCAGCATGTAGTTGGCTGCTACTTGTGCTGGGCTTGGAGGTGTCCAGGAGATGCCAAGCTATGAGCCAATGCAGCTGCCGCTAGTGCCAGGCCTGGGGCCACTTATGGGGCACACTGCTGCTTGTTTGAGAGATTTTAGGAAAGCCCTAAGCATGAGGCTCGAGAGGCCACTTGCATAGAAAAGCCCCTGGAAATGGCCCAGATGAGCCTGCAGGTGGGGAGGGGAGGGGCCTCCGGGAATCAGGGGACAGGGCCAAAGGTGTGAGTCAGGTGCTGGCGATTCAAATATGGCGCCTGCCTGCTGGCTGTGTGCAGGGAGGACTCGTCAGAGGAGCCACGGCCTCTGCCAGCCCTTCTGCCTGGGAGGAAGCCGCCCCTCCAGCTCTCGCCCCGATTCCAGGCAGGTTAGTTCCACCCCAAGTGTCCCAGGTCCTTTCAGGCTGCTGCCCAGTGCTGGGCTCAGTCGGAGTGCGTCTGAGTGAGCCCCTGCGTGGGCCCTTTAAGAGGAGCTGCTGGGGATCCCGCAGCCTCCGTGACCCTCAGGGACAGTCCCCGCTGGTCACAGCCCGAAGTTGTGGGGACGTCTCTTCCCGGCCCTGGAGCCCTGGGCTGGGGGCCTGCTGTGGGGCTGGAACCCCTCACTCCTCCGGGAAACCCCTGTCGCAGAGATTCCCTCCCGGGTTTAACCTGCGGCACCGGGGTGGGCCCGAGGAGAGTCTCCAATTCAGCCCTGATCCACCCGTGTCTCCGCCCCTCCTACCAGTCTCGATGCTCCTTCAGTTCCCTGGTTGTGGGGCTTCTGTTCAGCTGGATCTTAGGAGGTTCTGAGTGATGGTGGTTCCGTATTTTAGTTGTAATTGTGATGTGGTTTCGGGAGGCGGCGGGTACAGCTGTTACCTGCTCTGCCATCTTGTTTCAATCGAGAATACAATATCTTTTGAACATCTAAGTCTTTGTAGTAGGCATTAAGTAATGACTGGTCCTGATCAACACACGTGTGCACACACTTACACCTGAGAACTACATTAAAAGTTGATTTACTCTCAGACAGTGCTGACCCTGCAGAAATACTGACCAGGTCTGACAAATGGAGTTGGGCTGCATATAAAAGGACCTGTAACAGATGAAGGAGCAACATAGGTAATGGGTGTAAAACACCCACCATCAGATTATGCTAAAAGCTTTTGCTCCTGTAAACCCCAATCCCAATGTGCATCTCAAAAAAAAATACACAGATTTTTTTTTTTTTAATTGACCCTTCTTGGATAATATAGAACCTCATCATAAGATTTAAAATGAAACAATTCAGAATTGTTTTGAACAATGAATACAAGATACTGGTAAACTATTTTTAAAATCCTAAAATCATGGCCCTATTCACTTCCTATGTGTGGTTTTTAAGTCTAGTATAGCCCATAACACACAAAAATATTTCATCTCATCCATATAAAAACAATAGTTTTGAACAAGTTTGGAAACAATAGCTTAAAATATATATATTTTTTTAATCTGAACCCCCTTCCCCCAGCTTTCAGAATTGGAAAATATGAGTCCTTTCCAAATTAAATTTAGCAAAAGTTACTGGAAACTCTATCAAAGTACTTAGTATCTCTAATGCAAAAAACAAATCCTTTCCATACAAGGAATATTCCCCACTTTTAAATTGCCTGAGCTTTAATTTAGCTCCTGGAGAAAAATCTCAGACTGATGCCATCACTCATTCTCTTCAAAAATGTTTACTAAAAGCCAGCTATGTGATAGGTGCTCAAAACACTAAAGCAAAACAAGTAATGTAACCAGAAAATGCAACATAGAGGGATAAGTGCTATTAGAGTACAGAAATACAGTGCTGTGGCAATTAATATATCTGAGAGTCAACTGATCCAGATTTAGGAGGTCAGGCATACCTTCCCGGAGGAGTTACTATCTGAGATTCAAAAAGAAGCTACATGCAAATCTACAGGACATGGGTACGGACAGAATTGGGTTTGTGTATTAGAAAGCTCACCCCAGTACAGTATGAAGACTGGATGGGAGGGTCCTATTCTAAGAGCAAGACACCAGAGATAGAAAGCTGATGCAGTAATCCTGGTGCAACTTGACCTAGGGAAGCAGTGGCAAAACTAGAGAAAGACCATGGAAGTACCTTGTAGAGATGGGTTATGCAATACCATCTACAAGTGGAAATTTATCTTAAGCTAAAAACAGCTATTCTTTTAAGTGATCTTACCAAAAGTTTTTTTAATTTGATGTCACATTTGTACCTAATTTTAACACTGTTCTGTGATTACTTTTAATAGTCATGGCTAGGGTTTAGAAATGTTTTTACCAATACTAATAAAGGTCAGTTATTCATGTTGGACATAATTGAATCATCCATCCTTCTTCCATTATGCTACATTTATTTTTGTGAAAGGAAGAGTAGAGGAAAAATGGAAACAAAGAAAACTGTTGGTTCTTCCAAATGTCTTCAGATATGTGACAAAACCCTAAAGAACAAGTATCCACCAGAACCTTCATTCAAGCTTAACAGAAACTTATTCCCTCAGGTGTAGACCTTTCTTTTTCCAGGTCAGCCTAAGTACCACATGGGCAGCCACTGACAGCCAAGAATTCTGAGTTCCTAACATTTTTTTCCACTTTTCTGCTTTCTTGAAATCATAAAGTGAAAGCATTTTCTCTGCCACATGATGCATCGCCAAACCTTAATTATTCATTTCCTAGAAGTAAGTCTCCAAGCTGGGAGAGGAGGCAGAGTAATAATTCTTACACCATCACCACCACCATCCCAAATTTTCCAAATACAACTGCCCAGCACCAAAAAAAAACAAAACTTCACTCTCAACCCAGGAGAATGGGAGGAACTTGAAGGTCAATCTATGATCAGAGAAACAGTGCCTCATGTGTAGCACATACCACCATCTTCGTACAATTTTACACCACCTGCCACGTTATATGTTTATTCACTTACCATCTTTCTTTACTAAAATGTAAGCTCCACAAAGGCAGGGTCTGTCTTGAACAAGGCGTAACATGCAGTAGGTGTTCAATAAATGTTAAACAATTTAGTAAAAACTAAACTCAAGCATTTGAGAACTCACTCTCAAAAACCTCCTATTACTCTCTTCTTGAAACGTCACTTATAAACCCACCTTGTCATGAGGATGAAGTCCAACAAAACAAAGTACAAAGCCCCTTCAAAATCTGGCCGTGACGCTCCGTCGCCTCCACTGCGACCCGCCCCCGCGCTCTCAGGAAACCCCAGCTCCAAGCAGATGCCTGTGCCCGCACCTCCGAGCTCCGGGGGCACTAGGTCGCTCGCTTCTCTCAAACACGCCTTCGCTCGTCAGAGCCTTTTCAAATGACCTGCCCTCTCCCGGGAAAATCTTGACTCCCTCTCATCCTTTAAAGGCCCAGTTTAAATGCCTCCGGTACATACCCCCGGGACGCTGCCTGGACCCTTTTTTACCTCCTCCTCTGTGCGCCCATATACATGATAACGCAGGTACTGAGGAGCTGCTGCCACCGGTGCCGTATTCGTTCGTTTCCCGTCCCTTTCCCGCCGCCCTGAAGTTCTGGAGGTCAGTGTTTTAAATCTCAGGTTCGCGGGCGCCTAGCGCAGTCCCGGGTGCACGGCGGCTCCAGGCAGAGGCGCCGGGGAGTCCAGGGTACGATCCCCCCCCACCCCTCTGACCCACGGCCCCCTCCTGTCTCGGTGGCCCCAGAGCCGCAGCCTCCTCGTCCCCGGGCTGCGGCTCGGCTTTCCCGAGACCCTGGCCGGGGAAGGGCGGGAGTCAGCCGCGAGGAACCGGCCCCGGCCCCGCGGGCGCCGCGAGCCGGAGACGGCGGGGCGGGGCCCGGCCGCAGGGGCGGCCGTACCTGCCTCACGTTGGCCGGCAACTTGCTCCAGGGGTAGTTGTGTCGGATGTGGAACTCCACGTCTATGTTCATGGTGCCGGGAGCCCGGGCAGGCGGCGCCGCCGACCGCGGCTGGAGCGACGCCTCCCGCCTGCCCGCCTGGCCGCCCTCGGCCTGTCAGGGGAGCGCGCGGAAGGCCCGCGCTCACACCGCCATCGGCCCGGACAGCGCCATGGCCAGGGCTCCCGACGGCTCGGCGCGGCCCGAGCCACGGGACACCGGGGCAGCGGGGACAGGCAGCGGGGACGCCTCCGGAGCTGCAAGTTTCTTCCTAGTTTCGGCCCGCCGGAAATGGCTTTGGACGTGCGTCACTTCCGCCCGCTGGCGCGAGGCCGGGGGGCGGGGCGCCCGGCTGGCCTCTTGCCCCGCCCTCTACCCCGGGGGGGCGGGGCAACGCGGTGGGGCGCGGAGGTACCGGGGTCACCGCCCCCCGCCCACGCCCTCAGTCTCCGGCTGTCACTCTCCCGAAGAATTACAGGAGGCGCTTGGGTCCGCATTGCCATGTTGGATGACCTGCTTTCCCCGAAACCTGGACCCAGGTGGCGCAAGAGCAGGCGATTCGCGGGAGCGACGCGAGAAGGGCCCATCGCGGGCTCCAAGCTGGGCAAGAGCAGTAACCCCCCAAAAAGCTCCCCCATAGCCAGCCCCAAGCCTGTGCCTCGGGGCAACGCCACCGTGTGAGCTTCTAAGTCAGAGCTTTCCCCCCGCAATTGAGCGAGAAGCTGAAGCAGCAGAGCAAAGGTCTGGGTAATAGCTGAATCTTGTGGCAGAGAAGATTTGGGATCTACTTCAAAGATCCAGGTTCCTAAAATGTAGAGATTTGGGGAGCTGAAATTTTACACAAGCTGGTGCTGACAAGTAGGGGAGGCACAAAGGGAATCGAGGAGATAAAGACCCTGGCATGCAGCCTCTTGGTTACTGCTTTCTTCTGCTCTCTCCACACAAATGCCTCCAGAGTCACTTGCTAAAGGCAGGAATCCAGCCTATCTTAATTTCGGTTCTAGTGAGATGCTTGGGAACAATTTCTTCCATAATTTGTTACATTAGCTTAGCAAACCCATGACCATTGTTCCCGGCAGCACCCAGAGACAAGTTCAGCATTTTTGCAACTATTTTTCAGCTTTAAACAATGTTTTTTTTATACACAGACACTTGTGTACTCAGGAATTTTTTATAAGATGTCTAGCCTGCATCTCAGCAGCCGAGCAGTCCGACTCATAGCAGGAACCCCATTGTGTCTGATGATTTGAAACAAATGTGGTCCACACCGCCCTTGCATAGATGCATTGGTCTCAGGTTATCCAATTATAAGAGCCCACAACTAAGTGCTTTGAATCCTGTGTTTACAGACCCTCGTCATCATAGCTAAAGTTAACAAAACTCAGACTATGAAACATTTAACAAATATTGATTACCTGCCTACTATGTATAAAGCCCTGGACTTGCAATAGATTGTTATTCCTCACAACCTTATGAAAGAATATCATTATTACTTTTCTGATTTAATAAATGAGGAAACAGGCCTGGCTGGGCTGCCTGACTTGCTTGCAAGATCACACAGGTTGTACGGACTGTGCCAAACTGAAACCCAAAGCTCCCTGATGCCAGAGCCATCCTTTTAATTCCTCGATTCAGGCTCTCCCTGGACTCTTCTGCCCCCTTTTCCAATTCAGACAATGTTCATTTAAAGTCAGCAACATAAATCTCCTTCAAAAATAATTTTTAATGATTCTAAGTACAGAACCCAAAATCTAACTTTGATTTAATGCAATGTAACAACAAAAATTAAAGTCAACATCATTTTTAAATCCCTGTACACAATTATTTTAGCTAATTATAACAGATGAACACCTGCTAAATTCATCTTTTTTATCAGCAAATATTGACTATAGTGTGGACACATCAAAAACTACGAAAGTAGATGGGAGATGATGGAGATGAACTCCTGCTGAATCAATAAGGCACAGACCTTTGAAAATTTGACCAGGAAAAGGAAAGATTCTGACTCAGTAGGTAGGAAAAAAATAGAAAAGACTCTAACTTAGTAAGTAGCTGAGAAAGGCAGAATTTGAAGGAGGAAATGGTAATGGGTCAAAGCTACGTATGGGAAGAATCCAAATGACAAGCCCTTCAGAGTAGAATCTGGTGACAGAGTTTGGCTTATGAAATACAGGGTGCTAATTAAAGTACTGATCTGCCTCATTTCCCCCAAGGTGACCGGTGTTTGAGAGTTTGGAAACAAAGCTGTTCAAAGAGACCACAGGTTAACCCACAGGGCTCAAAGGCCCCTCTGCTGGGAAGTTCAGGACAGGACTGCTCCCTCAACCAGCAGGAAGCACAAACAACTGTTCACTGGGCTCCACATGGAGCACTCATTATGTCACTGCGCCTTTTTGGTAAACAATAATGACTATCCTTTTAGGTCCTTCACTCAGGTCCCTGCTATTTCTGCTTCATTAGACATTTGCTTTTCAAAGTCCAGAGGGGTCAGAAACTGCAGAGTGTTAGAAGCCCTTTCCCAGAAGCTGCCATGCAAATGAACCTTGTGGGTGAACAGTGTGTTCAAAAATTCAAGGGCAATGAGATTTAGTCTTATCTGATTTTACCAACTCAGATGAAGGAAAATTACCCCATGGTTTGGGCAAGCTGCCCTTCAGAAAGACTACAGAACTGTTTCATTCCTGCAATTCCAACAAAAATAGTGAGCAGAAACAACCTGAACATAGGGAGCTTCCTGGTGATCTAATTTCACAGACTCCAGAATATCACTTTGTGTGTTATATGGAATAATGACTCCAAATATGTCCATGTCTCAATCCCTGGAACCTGAGAGTACGTTATTTTACATGGCAACAGGAACTTTTTAGATGTGATTAAGTTAAGAATCTTGAGATGGGGAGATTTTCCTAGACTATCTGAGTGGGCTCAATGTAATCACAGGGTCCTTATGAAAGGGAGGCTGGAGGGTCAGAGTCAGAGATGGAGATGGTGACAATGACGCAGAGGTCAGAGTGACTTAGGGCAGCCAGGCAAGGAATGTGGGCAGCTTCTTGGAGCTGGAAAAGAAAAGAGATTCACCCTCAGAGCTTCCAAAAAGAATCACAGCCCTGCCAACTCATTTTGGACTTCTGATCTCCAGAAGTCCAAGATAATAAATTTGTATCATTTTAAGCCATTCATCAGCAGCCATAGGATGTTAATATACTCCCCCAACAATGAAATATATTCCAACACCCCAAAAGCTTATGCATTAAATGTCATAATTAAATCATTGTCATTTAAATGTAAATTCCCTTAGGAGGAATAATAGCTTTTCAGCCTTTTGGGGGGGTTGTATACATGAACTATTACATTCTTTTCTGAGAGTAAGTGTGAAATAGAAAGAGCTTGGGAATTAAATGAGACCAGAGAAGCATCTGTAGAGGAGGAAATGGTGTCTGGAGAAAAGAAAGGGGAGGAAGCCACTGGAAACATTTTCTATTTCACAGTTTTGCCTGGGCTTGACCTTGGCCTTGGGTTTTCCTAATGTATATGCATTGCTCTGTCTCACGAACCAATTCATTGCCCCCTGATGCTGGACGCCATGACCTAGGTCGTTCCCACCTGACAGCTTCTGCCCTTGCTGTTCCTTTGGCCTTGAATGCACTCTTTTCCCCAGACTTTTGCATAGCAGGCTTCCTTCATTCCACCTGTTTTCATTTAGAGTGGCCGTCTCCAGCTACTTTGTCCAACTTACCCACTTCTCCACCTCCTCTCTCTAACGCACTATCTTTATTTCCTTCGTTGCAAGGAGCCACTTTCCCACGTTATCCTGTTTGGTTTCTTGTTTGCTGCCTGTCTCCCCAGCGAGAATATAATCTCGGTGCAGGAAGGACCTTGTCTGTTTCATTCATCAGTCTATCTCCAGTACTTAGAAACGAGCCTCGCACACAATAAGTGCTCAGTAAATACCACTGAATGTATTGAATGAGTGAGCTAGTGACATGACACCTGAGCTCTGAAATGTCACCTTCTCGGTTGTCTTCCCTGACCACTTTATTCAAAACTGTAACACATCCCCAGTCCTCCTCAGCTGTCTGCCCAGCATTGTTTTCCTTCATAGCACTTAATACCATCCTGTGTATTTAATAATTTACGTAGTTTTTAGAATTACTTGTCTCTCCCATTAGACTAGAAGTGCCCCCAAGGTAGGGGCTTTTGTCTGTTTTGTTCTCTGATGTGTCCTCAGGCTTAGAACAAGACATAGTAGTCACTGGATAAATATTGAATGAATGATTAGATGGGGCATAAGAAGCAGAATTCTCATAAAAATCCAGATTTGGGAATTCTCTTGAAAATGTGGAAAATCCCACAGCATTAGACCCCCTTTCCCAGAGGACAGGAGCTGAGGACAGGCCGCCTGGCGGGGTCGGAACAGGGACTTTCTCACGGGCCATGTTCTCCACGACTCCCACTGCCTGCTATGGACCTTGTCTGTTGTGAAAACCATCCTGCTTGAGCTTTGTTTATTCTGGAGTGGAGAAATATTTCTGTGCCCTCGTCTCTGTTGAAAGTAAAGAAAATAAAAGCCATCCTCTCTTGCATTACACACTTCAGAAATACATTTGCAATCCCCTAAACAAGCCATGCTGTTTCATCTCTTTGGGGCTTTGCACCCAGAATACTCTCTGGATGCCTTTTCCCTCTTCTCTACCTGGGAAACTTCTAGTCCTAGGTCTGCCAATGGAATCCTGAAGAGTCCCGGCGAGGATGGAGCAGTGAGAAAGGGGAAAGGTAATGTGGGACTTTTTTATTTTTTTTTTTACATTGAGGAGTTTCCAGGATTTTCATTTTGTGCAAATGGTGGGAAACAACTGAAGATTTACAAGTTTGTTTCAGAGAGAGGTAGAGAGATCCTCTTGCCATAGAGCCTGTGAAAGATTAACATTATGTATTTATGAATAATATAGAGAATGTGATATTTCTGCAATCTGGAGTCAGTGGGTGTTCATTTCTAAACGCTTCATGGTCCGACGGGACATGACCTTTCCAGGACCAAGCCCGCCCCCTCCGCTCCAGGAGCGGCTGTAATACCGGAGGCGCCCACTAGGGGCCGATCGCACCCAGCACTTCTTTACCTGAAACCCGCACGCTCTACTTTTCCCCTTTTCTGACTGTGGACTTTTCTCCAAACCATTCTCTCCGGCCTTTAGGTCCCTGAAATTCTTGATCTAATTTGTCTCCAGTGCCCGATAACAGGATTCTTCCTTGGAAATTGATGCCTTTGGGACCGCTGGGCAGTGGTTCAGCTGAGGTTTGTAGAATCTCAGGGTCATCACTGAGCCTGAAGTGTTGTGCCCTTTGGTAGCTCAGGTAGGGGGACAGGACAGTCAGCTACAAAGCATGAGTTATCCTTACTTGAATATATTTTCACAATATCTATGATGAGGAGTAAAATTTTTTAAAAATCACATTTTGGCCCTAGCTGGTTTGGTTCAGTGGTTAGAGCATCGGCTGGCAGACCTAAGGGTCCCGGGTTCGATTCTCACCAAGGGCACCTTCATCAGCTGCAGGCTCCATCCCGGTGCCATGGTGGGGGTGTGTGTGGGAGGCAACCAATCAATGTGTCTCTCTCATAGATGTTTCTCTCTCTCTCTCCCCCTTCCACTCTCTGAAAAGCAACGGAGAAAACATCCTCGAGTGAAGATTTAAAAAAAAAAAAAAATGAGGTTGGACTAGCTGGAAAAATAAACAGGCAAAAGGATAAGGTTATGAAAGCCTATAGAAGTGAGGAGGCAGCTGGAGAGTTACTCTTTTTTCCTCCATTATTTCATTAAATTAGTTAATTTAAGTAACTGGATAAGATACACAATAAAAAATGTTAATGCCAACTTTTTTGAAAAATAGGGGAGGGGATAGTCCTAGCAGAATGAGAATCACTTGAGAAGGTTTATACTACCAGTATCCAGGCCTCACACCAGAGCAATTATACCAGAATTCCTCAGTTGGACCCCAGCTATGCATATTTTTAAAATATCCCTAGGTGAGTCAAGGCACATCAAGGGTTGACAGCCACTTACCAGGCTTCCCTAGGTCTCAGGTACTCAATAAGCACTTGTTGAAATGAACTTGTAAGATGAGGAGTTGGAACAAAGATGCCTTCTAATGTGCATTCGAACACACTTGTGAGTACATAGCCAACTATAATATATTTTTTGCATATGCAAAATAAATCTAGACTTTTTCTCATGAGAATTAAGCAGGCCTCTGTTCAACATTCATGTAGACCAAGGAAATAATTTCACCACCCTTTGATAACCGTTGGGAGAGCTATGAGATAATTACACACTATTGGACTAATATGGAAATTATCTGAGTCTGCGTTACACATATGGCATTGGTCCATCTCCGATCATTTTAGCTTATTTGGGTACATTGTCACAGTGCCTTAGAACCTGGCTGAAATAAAATCTTTTTGTTTCCTTCTACATTATGTCATTGAAACTTTACGCCTCTAGCAACATATAATCTCTTAACTGTCTAACAAGAAATACAAGTTTGTCTACTAGTGTAAATGTGATCCAGAATTAAATTCAGGCATAGTAGGACTGTGTCACGACCTCTATCAATGAGATCTGAGTGAGAGAGAGGAGACCTTCTTGGCAACATTACAGCTGATCCCGGAAAAGGGTGAATCGGTTCTTTCCTGGTCCAGCTTTGTGTAAGCATTTGTTCCCTTGCTCTATAGAAATGTGAAATACTCTTTCTTTTAGAATTTGGGAAAATTAAATTAAACGTCATTAGAAACCATATCTTTTTATAATTTGTATAGCCTTAATGCAAAGTCATTTTTTATTATTGTTTTTCTTTCTTCTTTTTATTTTTAAAGAATATAGAAAGCCAACTGAATTGTGTAGCCAACTGAATTGTATACCTGATAAAAGGTAGATCCAGGGAAGGAGAAGTCAGAAAAAAATAATGAAAAAGCCAGCACCAACCATCTGCCTCTGAGAAAGTAACAATTATGAAAAAGAAAAGCAAAGAGAAAGTCAAGGTTCACCTTTTGAAATAAAATGTAGGATATTTTTAGTCTGAGTAACACCGTTTTGAAATCCAGGCTCTGTTGAGAAAGGGTTTTCTGAATTATTTTAGTTCCCATTGCCACATCTAAAGGGGAAACAGGGGAGGAAGATGGAATCTTCAAGGTGGGGCATTTGCCGAATAGAAAGCGTTGATTGACCCGATGAGATGACGGTATTTAAACCGGAAGGGCCAAATTAAGAGCATCTTAATTGGTGGATTTAAGGCCCCACTCCTCTCACCTCTACCCCCTACACACACACACACACACACACACACACACACACACTGCCCAGCCAGGCGAGAGTGTGAGGACAGTTAGGTCCACCTTCAAAAATAAAGCAGCTGCAATTTTCTTTGTCTATATGAATAGTCTCTTATGAACATTTTCAATCTCAAACAACTGCCAGCTTTATTCTGAGCTAAGACCTATTTTCTGCACATAGGAGATGAGGGGCAATATTGAAGTAGAGGGATAGTCACTCTATGTTCCTTTTAAGAGAGCATCAGTGTCCACACAGTACCATCCTTGGGTAGCACACCTTGGGTAGCAGGGCCTGTCAAGAGGGGAGGCATGGCAGGTTCCATGGGCTTCTCAGAAGGAACAATAAATAAGAGGACTCAGACTGTGACTTACCAAAGGGCCTGTATCTAAAGGGAACTGTGAATCTGTTGAAGGATTAAAGTTCCTGTGGTATTCTTTTTAGGCAGGTAATCCTGATCCGGGCTACAGAGAGTATATGGGGTGCAAGATTGCCTCATGGGCCCCATCCATGAAATTAACACAAAAGATTGTGATTAACTCTCAAATGTGAAAGAAACACAAAGTAGGTAACATTTTGGATTAAGGAAAATCCCAGAGGAAAATCTCTCACTCTGTAGACAGCTGGGAGAGGCTGGAAGACTCGACACGTGGATCCCGCCATGATATGATTCTTGCAGCCGAACAGCAGAAATAGTTAGCAACTGATTTTGTCTTGCTGTCAAATATATTGATTTCTGATTCTAGAGAAGGATTCATTTAACAAAAGGATACATTTTTTCAACAAAAATGTGCTAAGTGATTTCTAGGTCCTAGGCTAAGTATTTGGAGATAGACTAATAAGGCATGATCCTTACCTTTCAATGATTTACATTCTAGTATGGTTGAGAATCTGGGTCCTTACGTCAATGAAACACTGAACATGGTGATGGGTACAAGGTGATATGTAGGCCCAGTGGAAGAGTGTGGCTCTGCTGATTAAAAATTCTGGAAGCAATCATGGAGCAGGTGGGATTTTTTTTCTGGGCTTTAATGTTTGGGTAGATCTGAAAGGATTGGAAGGGAAAGTGTTTTGACTGGCAGAGAATGGTATGAGAGGTGCCACGCAGGCCAAGGCACACTAAAATAAAAAGGCTTAGCTAAAGCTCTTGCTAGAGTATGATGTCAATGATTTAATGACCGAAACTCCTCACCTGAAAGGTGACTTGACCTTTTGTAGCTTGTCAATGTTTTATGATATATTAATATAACATGATCATAATATTAAACTTTGTAATTAAAATCTTAACAAACATATTTAATTATAGAGAATGGATCTAGTTTATTTTACACAGAACACCACCACCCCCCAAAAATTTCTTTATATGACTAAACACCAAGTCAAGGAAAAAAAATGTGGACTGGCTTAAATATTTAAAGAGATTGAGGTCACTTATAATTTCTTGCCAAGTGTGTGGCCACTGGATTCTAGAAAAAATAAGGAGCTAGTTGTTCATAATAATAAATCACAGAGTTAAAGATTTACCACATACTGCATTAAAAACCAATAGCTGGTACAAGCTGGTACCATGCATTTATTTCTGAAATGAGAAACTAGACACACCTGCTATTAACAAATAATTACATGATACTGTGAGAGAATAGACAGGAAAACATACCAGAGCTGCTTAGTCATATCATTTCATCAGGCTGGATATGTTTCTGGGCTCCTCTGGGAATTCTGAGATGCTTCAGAATTTTCTAGACCAGGAGTTCTCAACAGGGGGCAATTTTGTCCCCAGGGGACAATTGGCAATGCCTGGAGACACTTTAGTCACCACTGGAGAAGGTATTACTAGCATCTCCTGAATAGAGGCCAGGAATGCTGTCCTAAAATGCATGGGACAGCCTGGCCAAAAAGAATTACCTGGCCCAAAATGTCAATAGTACCGACCATTTGACATAAAAGGGAGTTCTCCAAAAGCATTCACCTCCAAATTCCAGATCAGTTCTGAAGATTTTCCATACAATCATTGCACAGAAACCTACATCCACCCTAATTACATGGTTTTCAGGTAGGGAGCAGTGGCCTGAATTCTATTTAACTATTTACTGAGGGATCTCTGGTAGTTTAACCACTTTGTGCCTCCGGGTCCCCATCTGGAGAATTGGGAAAATAATAGTCACTATCTCATAAAATTGATGAGATGTTTAAACAAACAAACAAACAAACAAACAAACAAACGCAAAGTGCTTAGAATAGGGTCTGTCTGGCCCATAGAATTAAATAAATGTAAACATATTATTCTTGTTATCTAATATATTATTATTAAATGTAAACATATTATTATTGTTATGTTATGGCACAAAGAGAAATTTAATGATTTGCATTTATCTAGATAGACCAACTTCCAAAAGTTAAGTTATTTGAATAATAATTTCTAAGTATCATCAAACCTACTATTTACTCAAGATTTTTCTTAAAACTGTGATACTTCACACTCTTTATAAACTTTTTGTGTCCTTCACAGATTTGATGCCCTATTTGTATGTTTCTAATATACGTAAAATGATGCAAGGCTGTTTGGAATCATCTCATGTGCCCCATTGGCAGATGTGCCACAATTAGACAGTCACCCCCTTTCTAGTGGACTTGTATCATCCATTTGGCTGCTCGGCATCTAAACGTTGCATTAATCCGGCTGGAGGCAGAGTCCATCTCCAATCAAAGAAGCTGCAAGTGCCAAATACACTCCTTCCCAGCCACCCTTGCAGCTAAGGCATGAGCATGTGACCTCAGCTTCACCCATCAGACGTGCCTGCGCCTGAGTCAATCGTCTTGGTCTCAGCAAGATGAGCTCTCATGGCTACAGAGACATCCGGCCTTGGGAGGCTGAGGGGGCGAGAGTTTCTCACTGGTTCAAGGTTGCCCAATATCAAGCAAGTTCCCAGATTTGCAAACTCAGATGCTAGAGGGACTAGGCAAGTCATGTGAACGAGTAACATGACCTGGATAGGGGGTAGTGGTGATGTGGGAACATGAGCCCTTCATCTAAAGTGTGCCCACCCCCCCCCCCGCCATCTGTTTGCATGGGGGGGTGATAATTCCCATACTACCAGTTCTGATCTTTCAAGAAAAACAGGAATTCTGAGTTTTATGTGAAATTGACTGGCAACCAATTCAAACAAACAAACAAAAATCCACTGTGTGCCCTCAGTCCTCAGGCCACCTATATGCAAATTCCAGGGTATTCCTAAACCCTCTCACCTCTTACCTGCCTCTTAGTGGGAGGTTTGACTGAGAGAAAAGTTAAAGCAGCCTTTTTACTAATATTCAGGTAACTAATAATATTAAGTTATAATATCACTAGTAATAACATTAACATTAAGTATTAATACTACTTGATATCATTAAGTAGCAATAAAAATAAGTAATAAAATATTAGTAAGACTCCAAGACTTCCACATTTTCTACTTGCCTTGTAAGTAGAAGTCTTATTCCCTGATTAAGTTTCATGTCTCTGTACTTGTGTTCATGTTGTTTCATCTTCCTTTATTGACCCCACTTTGCCCAACTGCTTTTCCTTCTAAACCCTATATAAGGGCCATCTCCTTCTGGAAGCCCTCCATGATTTTCTCCCCCTCTCCCTCCTCCTCCTCTCTTCCACTCTAGGTTACGTACCCAATGGCACCCAGGGATAATATTCCAGACATTAAAAATAACGTCTTAGCCCCAATTCTCTAGAAAACAGATGGATAGAGCTTGCATGCTAACACTTTATCAGGGGGTACAATCGCAGGGCAGCAAGAGTGAGGGGGGGGAAATATGAATGAAGAAATGATAAAAAGTAAATAAAAGATACTATGTTCCTGAGCAAACCACAGCTTCTCGAGAAAACACAGTTTGCCCTGCCTCGGTAGCTCAGTTGGTTAGAGTGTGGTCCTGATACTCCAAGGTTGCAGGTTTGATCTCCACTCAGGGAGCGTTCAAGAATCAACCAATGAAGCATAAATAAGTAGAGCAACAAACTGATGTTTCTCTCTCTCTTTCTCTCTCTCCCCTCCCACTCTCTCTAAAAATCAATAAATTTTAAAAATTTTTAAAAAGAAAACAGTTTGTTGCTTAGTCTTGTGCGACAACTCTCAAGCATCAGTATGAAACTACTGCAACTCAAAACTGTTATGTAGGGGTAAGAGAAGTGAGAAATCTGTTGGCTCCTTCCTGTCTTCAACTTCCCATTGGAAATCTGAGCCATGGGATAGTGACTCCCTGGTACCAGAATGAGTGTCCAGGTGCACACAGGCTAACAGAAGGCCTGCCTCCACAGCGCCTTCCATAATGCAGGAGATGATGCCTGCATGTCTTCTCAACAATGATGCAATCAATGACACTAATAATCTCTTTATCACATATCTTTAGCATTTTCACAGTGCTCAGCACATAGTAGGTCAATTTGGTTTATTTCAGCAGATTTCATAAAACATCTAGGCTTGTCAAGTGAAATGAAACACAGAGGTAGGTAATAACAACCTTGAAATACCAAGCCCATCTTTCAACTCAATACCGCAGCATTTACAAACCTTGTGTTAGTCAGGGTTCTCCAGAGAAACAGAACCAATACATACATACATTTATAGTATATGAATTGGGCCACACAGCTATGGAGGCTAAGATGTCCCACAATCTGCCTTCTGCAAGCCATAGAAGCAGGAAAGCTCATGGTATAATTCAGTCCAAGTCTGAAGGCCTGAGAACCAGATCTCCAATGCCCAAGAGTGGGGGAAGATGGATGTCCCAGCTCAAGGAGAGAGAGCAGGAATTGGACCTTCCTTTGCCTCTTTTGTTCTATTGAGACCCTCACTTCAATGAGGGGCAACCTTCTCTTCACTCATGTCTACTGAATCAAATGCTAATCTCTTCTGGAAACACCCCACATCAGTGAGGGGCAACCTTCTCTTCACTCATGTCTGCTGAATCAAATGCTAATTTCTACTGAAAATACCCTCACAGACACACCCAGAAATAATGCTTTACCAGCTTCTGGGCATCCCTAAGCCCAGTCAAGCTGACACATAAAATGAACTAGCACACTCACCAATCCAAAGTACACTGACCTCTGGCCTTCCTCCCCGTTCCAACCCCCCTCTGTACTCTCAGGTACCACAGGACAATCTTCTCTTGGGTGGTTGCTCTAGACAAAATTCTACCCAATTAAAACCCTGCAGTGTATATAACAGCTATCATTAGGCACCTGGGGTTTTACTATTGCCTGTGTGATGCAGTTGATTTTTCTACAAGAAGGTCTTTGTGTATCTTTTCAACCAACTAAAAATGTTCCTTTTTAAACACTTGCTCACAACAGGGTCCCCTCCCCAAATTCCCTTGACAACCCCAAATCAACAACAAATGAATATTTTTACGTAGAAAACGAGTCCCCAACCATATGGGATTTTTATATTTGCTAAGGGGGGGGGGGGGGGGACAGTGCTGTTTGCAATTCTTATCGCTGTTTATTTTGTGCATCTACTGAGCACATAATTACTTTTTGTCTGTGTATTTGTTTTCTCAGCCAGCTGCTAAACATATTTGAGGTACACAGCACCCCAATATCTTCACTCACTGATCATTTGAAAGGCTTCATGTTGTCTTAGCCACTTAAAATGTACCCCAAAAGTAAACTGCAAAACTCTGAACTTGCTCTTCTCGGGGGGGCTGATAAATATGAGTAGGATTAAAATGAGGATTTAAAAAAATAAATTGTGGAAAAGAAATTGTCAGCTTATCTAAGTTACTGATTAAATTCTGAGCAATGCGTGATCGTACCTGTTACTTTGAGAATTCTATCTGTAAAAGTCTTGACTATCAGGAAATACTAGGACGCCTTTGTTATCTGTTAAAAAGTGATGTGTAACCTTCATCACTTTACCTTTTGGCATTTCTATGGCATATTGGTCAGCAAGTGATTTATTAGCTTTTTGTACTATTAATGATCTATCTTTTATCGCTATGTAGGACTTATATGACAGTTTTGTACAGCCTTTAAAGATAGTTCGGGAATATTCATGAGATCTGAAATGCAGACTGAGAAAAGATTTTTATGGAATAGCATTCTTAGTCTACCTTTTGCCATGTGTAGATCATCAAATAAAGCTTATCGACCTCCTGAGTGGAGCCCACACATGCTGGTCCTTGGGAGAGCAAAGGGCCTCAGAACAAAGAACTTGCAACATGTGCCTTCTTTATAGAAAGTTCAGGTCTTGAAGTCAGCCAGCAATATAGAGCCAAAATACGGGGGAGTTTAAGAGACAAGGAGCTCTTCCTATCTTAGGCATCTTAGCCATAGCGTGCCCTTGTAAAGTAAAATTTAATTTACAATGTGGAACAGGCTTTCAATGTCATAAATGTAATCAGAGTCTGAAAATGGGGATCTTGCATCTTGCTGCTGCTTAGCCCAGAATCATGAAATGAAAAGTCAGAAACAGCCCGGCTGGAATGGCTCAGCAGTTGAGCATTGACCTACGAACCAAAAGGTCACTGGTTCAATTCCCAGTCAGGACACATGCCTGGGTTTCAGGCTCGATCCCGAGTAGGGGGCATGCAGGAGGCAGCCGATCATTGATGTTTCTATCTCTATATCCCTCTCCCTTCCCCCCTCTCTAAAAAAAATCAATTAAAACATATTTCTTTAAAAAAAGAGAAGTCAGAAACTTTTTTTTTTTTTTTTGGCACATTAACACTGGCAGTGCTAACCTTAGGCAAATTTTTGGAACAAAAAAATGTGTTGTTTTTTTTTTAATGGATATTAATACATTTTAATAAAAAAGGGCTAGATAAATGGTCCAAGTAGTCTTGAGATGGAAGGGACTTTACAAGGTGCTGTCTAACCCCAAGCTGTAGAGTTATAAAAATGGAAGTCTGTGAAGAGAAAGAGACAGCTCATGGTCCCCAGCTAAGTACAGAGTAGCAGGATGGGGCAGAGCCTCTGCCTGGTGAGCGAGGTGGCCAGGGAGACCCGTGCATCCTTGGAGTGACATTGTGAGCAGCCGCCTGCTCTACCTCATCCCGATCAGGCTGACTCCAATGATAATCAATTCTCTTTACAAGAACTCAATTAAATTTGCTAAATTTCAAAAATTAAACTGAATAAAAATGTATTATTCCAGATCTTAGCTATTGTAAGCTGTGCTTTTATGGACATCGGGGTACATATATCCTTTCTGATGAATGTTTCAGGATTCTTAGGATACATTCCTAGGAGTGGAATCACTGGGTGGAACGGCAGCTCCATTTTTAATTTTTTGAGGAAGCTCCATACTGTTTTCCATAGTGGCTGCCCCAGTCTGCATTCCCACCAGCAGTGTACTAGGGTTCCCCTTTCTCCACACCCTCGCCAGCACATGTTGTTTGTTGATTTGTTGATGGCAGCCATTCTGACAGGTGCCCATCAGTAGATGAGTGGATAAGAAAGCTGTGGCACATTTACACCGTGGAATACTACGCAGCTGTAAAGAAGAAGAATCTCGTACCCTTTGGGACAGTATGGATGGACCTGGAGAATATTATGCTAAGTGAAATAAGCCAGGCAGCGAAAGACAAATATCACATGATTTCGCTTATACGTGGAATCTAAAGAACTTAATAAACTGATGAACAGAATAGATTCAATGACATGGAAGCATAGATGAGACTGATGAATATCAGAGGTACAGAGGGAGGGAGGGCAGGCGGGTGGGTGGAGGGGGAGAGAGTAACCAAAGAATTTATATGCATTTATGTACAACCCAAGGACATGGACAATGGTGGGGAGAGGGACTGGGGAGGGGGAAGGAACGGGGTGGAACGGGTCATTGGGGAGAAAAAGGGACATCTGTAATATTTTAAACAATAATAAAACTAACTAACTAAATAAATAAATAAGAAACAATTAAAAAAAAAGTATTATTAATTTGTAATGAAAAAAGTAAAACTATCTGAGAAAAGATTGCTTCATTCACATGACATGTATATGCCTAAAAGTCTGTAAGGTCAATTTTTACAAATAAAATATATTTTAGACACTTCGCTCGCCTCGTAGATTGCATTCAGCACAGTTACCTGCTCACCTGCTTGGGACACTGTCCTGCCTTTCCAGACATCGAATTCTCCCCGTTTCGCTCAGTGATGACCCACTGCTCCTTCCTGCCCCCTGTGCTGTCTCCCCGCTTCCCCGGTCCAGCAGGCTCAGCCCTGAGCCCTCTCCTCTGTCCCCCCCTCTGCTCCTCTCCACCCGCCCACTCTCCACCCACCTGACTTCCGACTTAACTGAGGCTCACGATCCCCAAAGGCACCTCTAACCCAGGCATCCTTCCTCCCCAACTGCCCGTGGACATCACCCCCTGCGTGTCCAATAAACATCTCACTCACGCTTCACAGATTCAAAGCCAAAAATCCTGGTGGCCCTGCTCCGAGACCTCCTCCCTCCCCCGAGGCTTCCTCACCTCAGTTAGAGGTACGGCCTTCTATCCAGGGCCTGGAGCCTCAAAGCTGGGAGACACAGGCTGAATTTTCCTCTGTCCTCTGTCCCCAGCTCCAATCCATCCGCAAGTCCTCTTGGCTCCACTTCCAGATCGGTGTCCACCTCTAACCGCCACCCCTGCATCCAGCCCCTGGATCTCTCACCTGCTCCATGCAGAAGCCTCCCCACCCGTGTGTTTTCTTCTGCCCTGCCGCAGAGAAATCCATGCGTACACACACCTAGGGCAACCTTTTAAACACTAAACAGGTCGTGCCGCTCTCCTAGCTAAAATTCTTCAGTGATTTCAAAATTCTCTGCAAGGAACTTCAAAGCCCTCGCCATAGCCAGCCAGAGCCTGCTGTTTCTTCTGCCTTCTCTCCACTTTCATCGCACTCTCCTCCCTCCAGCTTCCAAGCTGACATCTTTTCTGATAGTCAAATGTACCAAAGCGTTTTGACCTCAGGGCCTCCTTTTTCTGGCCTGAAATTACCTTTCCTACCTCTTCAAAATGCTGTGTCTATTCTCCAGGTTCCAGCCCCCAGCCCCCAGCCCCCAGCCCCCTGTTGCACACAGGCCTCTCCTTCCTGCCCCCTTGCAGTTCACCCTCCCAACTGCTCACCTTCTCATCACTGTCAGTTTCCATCACAGCCTCACACTTTTCAAAATCTGTAATTATGTTGTTTGTGTCCACTTCTTTATGTTTCCCCCAACAGAATGTAAGCCCCGCAGGGCTCAGACTTGGTTCTGTGACCATCAGTCCCTAGTGTCCAGCAGAGCACCTGGCACATAGTAGACACTCAATAAATTATCTATTTCATTCATTAAGTAAGCAGTGGATTAGAATGTGCGAATTAATCAATTCCCTTTAAAAGAAAGCTAATAGGAAACAATTTAAGAACTGCAGGATCACGCACAGGCTCATTCCTAACCTGCATTGGTTTAATGTGAAGAAAAATCCCTGTACAAACACACACACACACACACACACACACACTTTTTCCAACCAAATTACTCATTTATTGAAGGAATTTTTGCATGAATTAAATTGCTGCTAAGAAATTTTTATGTCCCTTGGAGTTCTTCATAACAAAATCTGACCAATGGGAGACAGCTTTCTAAAAAATCCATTGCTCTTAGTCACTCACTCAACAAATAACTGTTATAAGGCAGCTGCATTATTTCCATGTGACAAGTGTCATCCAAGGCTATGAATACAGAAAGGTAGAGAGGAAACAGTCATTGCCTTTGGGATGTCTTATTTTGGGGTGAGAATATGTAAACAGGGAAACAAATTTAAAAACAGTGTTCCCTTTAGGCCTAAGGATATTTGAGATAAGGCTCAGTTTGGGGGAAAAGACCAGACTAAAAGGGAATCTCACATACTGGTGGTGGGAAAGGTTTTGTCCATTGGGACTTTTATTAGCTGTCTTATAAATACCTGAAGTACAAAAATGCGTCCAAACTCAAGGCATTCGTTTTCTTTTCTAAAATTTAGAACTTTTATCTAACATTCCTCCCTGTAGTTTACTCCCACAAATCAACA
This sequence comes from Miniopterus natalensis, assembly GCF_054644295.1. Taxonomy (NCBI): domain Eukaryota; kingdom Metazoa; phylum Chordata; class Mammalia; order Chiroptera; family Miniopteridae; genus Miniopterus; species Miniopterus natalensis. Next base: position 33,171,498 of record NC_142096.1, on the reverse strand, counting down.
GAGACTGGAAAAGTTATTTCTAGTAAGAGAAGAGCAGTGTGGGGGGAAAGTATCTTGTGCTTGGGAGCTTTTAGAAGCGTAAGGACTCTCAGGAATAGTGAGGTACTGGTATATTTAGTATAACTACATCCTTGCTTAGAAGATGGGTGTGAGGCCCAACCACTCCCCAAGGTGACACAGTGACCACAGGACTGAAGTGAGCGGGACAATCCCACTCAATAAGACCTAGGCCTCCCTCATATTTTCTGTGTATAACCCAGCTTCCCTGGTTCTCTGAAGTTGGGAGAGGGGTGGCAGCTGCAGGGTGGAACAGCAATAAAACCGATCACATTGCGCTAAGAGCTGACCTGCCTCTCCGCTTGCCATGCAGAATGTTGTTCTTGTGTCTTTTTTAGTCCAAACCTTCCTCCACCATTAAATTTTCTCATACCCCTTAAGAAACAAAACAAAATTAGTGGGTGAGGGCTGACCCGGAGGAGGCAGCCTGCATCACAAGGCTACATATTCCTCATTTGTGTCGCGTTGCTTTTATCACTTTCTCTGATGAACCATCCGACCTCTTTGATGCCTCTCTCTTCTTCCACCTCCAGGCCGGCTTCCTAAGCTGGCCCTCGGTCTTTCCCTCCCTTCCTGTGCTCTGCCCCCGCACGGCTCCAGACTCTAACGCCCCCTGCGGAGGGCTCCCTGGTCGCTGTATCCCTCACTTCCCAGCCAAGCCCAGTTCTCTCAACTCTTCTCTTTGGGGGTCTTCCAGCACCTCAACTTCCCTCTTTCCCTCCTAGAGTAGCTCCTTCCTTGATTGCTCCATTGCTGAAGACACCAGCACCAAGCCCCACTCACTCCCACAGGACGGGGCCATTAGAAGAGGGACACTGCTCAGGTGTGTGGACAGCTATTGAATGTGCCCAACCACAGGCGGGTCAGCCACAGCCAGGCCGCCCAAGGGGGTAAACAGAAAGCTGTACCACAAGTGAGAGTTCCAAGGGAAAGGGCACTTAACTCCTCTTTCAGTGGCTCCAATGTCAATTCTCAGCCTCCGAGTGGCCTCCAAACACTCCCATCCTCATGGTCTCTCCCTTCTCCCTTCTTTTCCCTTCTCTTACTTCCCACATGCTGCCCCTTTGCCTTCTGTAGTGGACATATTTGGTTTTGACCAGCCTACCATCTATTCACCCTTCTTTTATCAAGGACACCCCAATTTCCTCCAGACAACCACCCCTCTCCCACTCTCAGACCATGTGATTTGGGTGGGGTTGGCTCCTCTCTCAACTCTAGAGGTGACATAAAATCCAGTCCTCACAACAGCTATGGTGACCTGTTCAGAGATGAGCATGAGTCCCAGTTTGGGCCAGAGAATCAGACCAGAACATACATTAAGACTTAGGGTGCCTAGAACACCAGTCAGAAAGAATCTATGCACCCCTATGCATATAGCAGCACAGTTTACAATAGCTAAGATCTGGAAACAGCCCCAGTGCCCATCAGTAGGTGAGTGGATAAAAAAGCTGTGGGACATTTACACCATGGAATACTACGCAGCTGTAAAGAAGAAGGATCTCATACCCTTTGGGACAGTATGGATGGTCCTGGAGAGTATTATGCTCAGTGAAATAAGCCAGGCAGCGAAAGACAAACATCACATGATCTCACTTATACGTGGAATTTAAAGAACTTAATAAACTGATGAACAGAAATGATTCAATGACATGGTAGCATGGATCAGAACTGACGAATCTCAGAGGGATGGAGGGCGGTGGGTGGGTGGAGGGGGAGAGATTAATCAAAGAACTTATAATGCAAATATGCACAACTCAAGGACACGGACAATGGTGAGGAGAGGGACTGGGGAGGGGGGTGGGGCGGGGTGGAATGGGTTAATGGGGAGAAAAAGGGACATCTGTAATATTTTGAACAACAATAATAATAATAATAATAATAAACTTAGGGTGAAGGGAAGGTCTCACTTTCCTTTCCCTGGTTTTGGGATTGTGTGGATGGAAATGTGGATCCGCTGCCAGCCGTCTTGCCTTTGAGAAGGGAATCCCTTTGAGAGAAAGCACACCTGAGGCACGGAGAGAGATAGCGAAATATTCTGAGTAGCTAGATCCAGCTGTGCCTGAAGCTAATCCTTTCTCCAGTTATGTGATCCACTAAATTCCTTGTTTCCTTAAGTTGTTGTGAGTCAGGTTTTTAGTCACTCGCAACCAAAAGAGTCCCATTATAGCTTCCTAAATCCAAATTATTTACAGGAGTTTAGGTCTGGAAGTAAATGTAGAGGTGAAATCTGTTACTGGGGAGACTGTGACTCTGATGTGATCACACTCATAAGCCATCAGAGATCAGCCTAAAACCTAGGTCTTCACTCTCTTGGGTTTTTGCTATGGTCTTTCTGCCACAAAATGCTACATTCAATCAAGGTGTTTTTCTTATATGGATGTTTTACTTCCCCAACTAGAGCGTAAGTACCCACCAGGGCAGGGGTGGAGCTGTGTCCCGGATCTCTCGCATGCCCTAGAGCCTAGCATGTGGCGAATATAGAATATGTACTTGTTAACCAATCACTGAGCTAAGAGGCTTCTTTTTCTAGGAGCTTTTGAAAAATTGTTTTTATGCTTGCAAGCTGAAATGTATTACTTTCATGCTTTATACTACTTGGGAAGGTATAAGAGTATAGAAATAGTTGTTTTTAGCAACCATAACCATTTTCTGCAGATTTCAGTCTTTTTCTTTAAGTTGCAGAATACAAAATCAATACACGGAAATCTGTTGCAATTTTTTCTTGTTGATAATATTACAGATGTCCCCATATCCCTCCTTTGCCCCCACAGCTAGCCCCCCCCCACCTTCACCACACATTACCGTCTATGTCCATGGGTTATGCATATACACATATGTGTTCATTGGCTAATCTCTTCCAGTTCCCCTCCGCTCTGAGATCTGTCGTCTGTTCCATGTATCCAGACCAGCAACAGCTTTTTTTAAGTAGCCGTTACATGCAGACACTGTGGAGATTTGTCAAGCAATAGGCCTGTCTCTGCTCTTGGGAATTTATTAACTAATGTGGAGGGGGAAAAACTATAAACAAACATGACAAAATATTAACATTTTTGCTTTTGTTTATGTAGAGAAAAATATCAGTCTAAAAATCAACTACAATTTTTGGATTCTACCTAAATTACACTAAATAAATAAAATATTATGGATTCTCCCTGCAGAAATAGATATTGGGCAAGTGTTCAATTTGTCTGTTATATTTTAAAAATCAGCATCTGTGTGCTTTTGTTATTTTCAATACTGTATGACTACAAAATAACCTGAAACACTTGTGATCTTATCATATATTCGAGATTTTCCCAAAGCCTTTCTAAATGGAAATGTTATCAAATGCAAATTATACAACATAATGCATTTGCTGTGGGAAACATAGCAACTAATGAGGTATTTTTGGGGTTTTTTTGGGGGGGGGTTTAGATGTTGCATTAGTTCCTGGGTCTGCTGTAACAAAGTACAACAAATTGGGTGACTTAAAGCAACAGGAATTTATTGCTTCATAGTTCTGGAGGCCAGAAGTCCAAGATCAGGCTGCTGGTAGGGCCCTGCTCCCTATGAAACCTGTAGGGGAGAACCCCCCGCCCCCATCCCCTGCCTCTTCCTGGCATCTGGTGGTGGCCGTCAGTCTTTGGTGCTCTTTGTCTGTAGCTAAATCTGCCTCTATCGTGACATGGCCTTTTCTTTTCCTGTGTGTGTGTCTTCACATGGTATTTTCCTCTTCTTATAAAGACACCAGTTATAATGGGGTCAGGCCCACCCTAAGGACCTCTTCTTAACTTGATAACATGTGCAAAGGCCCTATTTCCAAATGAAGTCACCTTCACAGGTACTGAGGGTTATGACCTCAATGCATCTTTATTTCTGGAGGGGGTAGGGGTGCAATTTAACTCTTAATAGATGTATAAGTAGCATTTTTTAAAAGTATTAGAAACTTAACTTTAGCGGGGGGTACAGAAGGAAAGACTCTTCAGCCAGAATGAATTATGACTTGCTATGGAGACTCACAAGGTTAGGGGGAATTAAGACTTTGGCAGACATCCCCACTTTGAGAACCACCAAACCCAAGAGGTGGAAATAAATAGACCTAGTCTACTAAAGATATTACACAGCACCTATTAATAACTTAGAATCACTAAATATTCATAATGATACAAAAAAACAAACAAACAATCCTCTTGATGTTCTTCTGGGCCTTCTCTGCCCCTGTCGTGTCTTCTCACCCTTCCTTCCCAAGCAGTTCTCCACCTTCTCTCTGGGCCTCCAGCCCTGACATCCTTCCAGAAATTCCTAGAGGAATTCTCCTTCCCCTGCTGTTGCTTAGAATTACCCTGGCCACCTTACTGCATACCCATCCAGCTGAGGAGGAGACAGGAGGAGGTGATATTAGGAAGAGTTATGTTTCAGCCAAATCCAAACCTGACTCTGGAAAAATTTAAATACCCCAGAGGTGGCTCTAGTGGTGGTGATCTAGGAAAATTAAAACAAAACAGTGTCAGCTTCTCACTTGGCCTCTAAGCATTGTGTCCTGTGTCTTTCACCTCCCTGGAGCCATAAACTGCACATGACTCTTCTTTACGCATTTCCTGTGCTCAGTAGCTCAGCACCCTGGAGCAGAGCTTATCTCTGCATCGAACACTGCACATCCATCGGATGGGCCTGTTCCTCCTGGACTTTGAGCTTCAACAGTCGGGGGTGGGAGAGGAAGGGCGGGAGAGAGACGTCACTGGCCAAGGAGTCTGGGAGGGGTCAGTGATGCGGAGGTTGAGTCACAGAGGGGGGCGGGGAGGGCTGGGCCCTGAGAAGCCTGGGGCTGGGAAAACCTGTGGAGCACAAATTACACACTAACGACAAAATAATAGCGAAGGGTCAAAGCGTTAGTTGTAACTGACGTCTTCTTGTGTGTGTCCCCCCCCCCAGTTCCGCTGGCAGCTCCTGGAGGGGAGTTTTGTCTTGTTTGCCACCCTATTTCCAGCGCTCATGCCCCTGCCTGGCACACGAGAGGCTCCAGCCTCTGACCACCTTTCATTTCTTCTCATTTGCAAAAGCTCTTTCCTATTGCTGAGCCTTAGCCCAAGCTAAGAACACCTGATCTGGAACACTTTCTCTTTTGAAACGATGGGCTCCTTTTCATGCTTTGGTCCCCAGCTTAAATGTTAGCTCCCTGAAGAGCACACATTCTGCTCAAAGTAAATCGCACACGTGCACGCACACGCGTCCCCCTTTGTCGCAGCGTCCTGTCTGTGGCCTTCGCAGCCCATACAACAACCTGCAATGGGTTGCTTCTTGGGCAGCTCCTCCACTTGACTGTTCTAGGAAGAGAAAATTCACATCCATCTTGTCCACTGTTGTAGCCCCAACAATCAGCACATCCAAGGCTTTCAATAGATATAGGTTAAAGAACAAAAGAATCAACATACACACTCAGAATTTAATAAGCCTGTCAGAATTTTAATACTGTGTTACATGGGAATTTTGGCATAAACTAAAGATGGCATCTTAGACCAGAAGAGGAAAGGTGAATTATGTATTAACTATCTCGGATTGATTAAACAACCAAAACGAAAGCTGACTCTGTTCCCTCCTTACTCAATTCCAAATGGATCAAAGATGTAAGCCTTAAAAAGTGAAGTCATTAAAAGAACTCGAGGAAAACGTACACAAAGTTTTAATCCTCTTAATGCAGAGATGTTTTTCTAAGCAAGCCAAGGAAGGAAAGAGTGATCTACTTAAATAATAAATGCTAACACTTTCTTCACACACACGTACACACTCAAAACATACTCAGAGACAAAAGACAACACGTTGGGGAAAAACAATTGTTACACTTGACTGAAGCCTTGCTATTATTATAAACCAAGTGTTGTTACAAATAAATAATGAAAACACTAATAACTCAAAGTAAAAATAAAGGACATACACAGACCACAGAAAAATCCATGCAAATGGCTTTTTAAAAATGGGATATACGATTTTAGGAATATCAAAGGAAAGGAATGTACATTAAACAGTGAGGTAACCATTTTTCATCTTTGAAATTGGCAGAAATGAAAAACTTTAATAATGTTCAGTGTTGGCCGATATGTGGGGAAATGAGCACTGACATATTATCCTGGGGGTGGGGCACACGCTTTGTCTGTTGAAAGTCGGCCTCATCTGTCGGCTGGCCCTTGAGAGTGGTTCAGCATATTTATGTCCGCGAGAAGGACAGCTTGGCAACATTTATTGGAATTTTAAACGCACATACTCTTTGGCCAGCAATTGCATCCTAACATTTTATCCTACAGATAAACAGGGACACATATGCAAAGATTCAGTGACCTTGAATAGTGGACTGATGAAATAAGGTTTGGTTCATACCCATAATAAACAACCACATGGCCAATGACATGTATGTGTTTAGCATATGAAGCATACAAGGTATGGAACAGAATGCATTGTACAAATTCATTTGTTGAGAGAGAAAAAAAGGAGTCCAGAGCTAAGAGATAAACAGATAAATAGAGAGACAGACACACATGGCTGTGTACACGTACCATTTCTGGAAGGATTAACAAGAAACCACGGGGGGAGGATCTGGGAGGTCAGGAGGCTTACTATTCATGGGAACTTTTCATATTATTAGAAAAAAAATTTACTAACTGCATGTATTACTTTTTAAAATTTAAAAACTAGCTAAATTATAAAAATGATGTTAGCATAACTCAGTGTAGACCTTCAAAGATTCTCTGTACCAATAATAGTGATGTTAGTAAAATAGATTTTTCAGTCTTTCTTGTTTGGGTAATGCTTTTATTATTACAAGGTATGAAATTTTAAATGAATATCTAACATTTTTTAAAAACACTCTTTCAATAATCCAGAAGTGAGAGAGGTTTAGCCCTTTAGTTGTAAAGAAGTTATTTAACTTAAAAAGCCTACTCTTGATTTTCTAATAAATATTTTATTTTAAAAAGGGCCTGCCAAGGCAGCTTGGACAAGTTAAGCTCATTTGTAGATATGGCCACTCCCTACCCATCCCCAACCATGTATTCAAACTCAATGCCAAAGGTTACTTATTAAACTAAAGAGATATTATGTCCTGGGAAAACCATTATAAATTTGGCCTTTAGGAGAGCTGATCTCTTAATAAAATACAGAACAACTATCTCAGAAAAACGAAAATGGGCAATCATCAGGTAAGTATTTATTGCCTTTGGGAATCGAACACAGTTTTTGTTTTGGTTATAGCATGTGTAGAAATTTAAACTATGAAATCATGATTGATACTTTTAGACTTTTGGGTTGTGATTACCCCTTATTACTGGTTTTCAAACAGCATCCCATGCTTTTAAAATGCTTTTGGAATATATTTTTTTCTCCATCAGTCTAAAACCTCTTAGGAGGGAGATTAAAATGCTTTTAGAAAAGTGTTTAAAATGGGGTGGTAAATAGTGCCCTGTAGAGAGAAAAATGGTTAATATGTATTTGTGGGATGAATAACTAGTGCTATTAGTAAATAGCAAAGTTGCACAAAAGTTCATAGACTATGATCATCAGGGTTTTGCAGGGAAGAGAGGGTCTTGTTGCAAATATCAGTAGATCAAGGTAAAAATACTTCTACAAGGCCATATAACTTGGATTGAAAGGTGAAAATATACCAGTATTATTTCTAAACAGAGTCAAACACCCAGATATTTGCAAATATCCATGAAACAGACTCAGTAGTTTACTTTTCTTCTGCAATGCCTAGGTTAATGTGAATGACATGTCTCAATCACTAGTAACCAACAAGTGACTAAAAGACTACCAGCTGGAACCAACTATCCACAGGGCAGGGCAGAGTAAAACCTTGAAAAATGAATAGCTAAAGCTGTTGAAATAAGAATTTTAATAAGGTCTTGCTGCATCTACTATAGCTTCCTGCAGCAAGAATGATTTATTAGGTGAACAGTAGGAGCAAAGAGAATAAAATTCCAAAATTTTATGTAAATTCTGACTTCGTTTATGTGGTTTTTTCCTTTGCTGTAAATTAAACTTACACTCATATGGTTGCAAACCTACAAATATCTTCTTCGGAAAGACATTATTTTTAAAATCATCTGTAAATAGCATTACACACTAGCCAAGATTATGAGCCTTCCTGTCAGTGTATCTTTCAGAGAAACTGAAACCTGTTCATAAAGTACTTAGATAGATGCAGAGGACAATCATGTGCCCTGCACTGGCAGTTTAGCAAGACATTGCATCCCTTGAAAGTCAACCCCACGGGGCAGCTGGCTTTTATGAGTGGAATAGCATTTTTACGTATTTCTCTTTCGAATCCTCAGAGCCAGTCTTACTGCCTCTCAAAAGGCAGCCAACAGTTGCCCAAAGAGGACACCCTACCCTCGGCAGTCGTACGGCCACTCTGCCCCTCTCCAGGGTGTGGACAGCCAGAAGCCCAGCAGCCTGTAAGCACTTTTTCTCCCTCCAAATCATAGGTATGAGTGGGCTCTCTTATGGGCCCAGTGTTACTCACCACTGACTTGTCATATTGGGCCCTCCACAACCCTCCAGTCTGAAAATGGCATCACCAGACATGTACTTCCAAGCAGGGAAATATTGTCCCCAGAAAATGTTGGCTACGATATTTGCAGCTAATATGAAAATATAATCTAAGCACTGAGTTTACATTTCCAACAGAGTCCCCTTAACAGGGCCTTAAAATTCAGAACATGAGGCTACAATGTGGCCACAAGGACATTTTTGAAAATACTAAAGGAATTTAACATGTGCCAATACTAATGCAATTTAACATGTGCCCAAGGAATGAGTATGTTCAAAGACTGTGTTTCTAAATGAGTAAATGCAAGACCTTTTGAAAGACAAAAAGTTGTCCCAGTAATGACTTAAATTATTTGCGTTAGGAAGTAACTTGAGTATGTACAAGTTTAAAACAATGCTTGCAGTTCTGAAGCAACTACACAGCATAACAAATTTAAAAAATTAAATACTAGTCGGTGATGTGCAAATGTATGTTAATGATTTTATGTGATAGACGATGTTATTTTGCTGAGATTAAATGGTCGCGCTCAATGTAAAATGGTCCTGATTGCTGTGATGTGGTTTCTTTGGGTGGCACCATGTGCGAAATATAACATGGTGAGTGACTTCTTAGCTCTTCTATTGCGTTTCTCTATCCAAACTACTGAGAAACTTTTATAAGACTCCATGTAATACAATTGGGCTTTCTCTTGGCTTAAATGCATAATTACTATATTAAACCTCCCCCTGTTTTTTGTTCTTTTATCACTAGCCTGCAACATTTAAAGTACGACTATTTTGCATTTATACAATCATAAGCAAAGAGAAAATGCAAGCATTGGAACCATGAGTCTTGGTCATGATTAGCCACCCTGATGATGTAATATGCTTTATATTAGTTTTTAAGTTATTATCAGCATTCACTACACTATTTAAGAAGCCTACCAGGGGAGTTTTGAATCCCCAAGAACATGTCCACAGACCAGGGTTCACAGATAACTGCTTGACAAACATTGTTCTAAAGCCAATAGAGTGTTGGCCAGGGGATTACATTTTCCAAGGTACTATAATACAGAATCCTAGCCAATTCTGAAAACTGAAAATTACTTTTTTTGCTTTGTGCTTTTCCCCTATCCTTTAGTCATCGTTAATTATTTTTTTGAACTGAAGACCTAGTGTTTGTGACTCACTTATTTGGAACAGTAATAAGATCCTGGGTTATTATGATTTGCTAAATCACACGATGTTCGAAGTCTGCTTTGCCTGGGGGGCATGTCCTTGTGCGCAATGAGCTTTGTGTATAGACAGAAAAATAAGATCCACAGAAAAATCCGCTTAGGTTTAGCCAGATGGCTCTTTATTCTACCGTGTGAGTTGTTTTCAAGTGAATCGAGATCTAGAGGAAAAGAGTATTGAGATCACGAGAGATGACTTTGCCATAGAGCTTGCCTGTAGGGTATTGGCAGGGTAAAATAGAAGGAGCAGAGACATAGAGGACATTGATAAATATGGGGGTGATCACAAACTTAATAAGTCTAATGATTCCGGAAAATTATTTTCAAAACTGATGAATGGGCACTAGACAGGTCTACAGCCTTGCTACTCAAAGTGTGGTCCCTAGATGGGTAGTGGCATCCACATTGTTGCTGGGATGCTTATTAGAAATGCAGAATCTCAGGCCCACCCAGACCTGCTGAGTCAGAGTCTGCATTTTTAACAAGACCCTCAAGTGATTTTTATGTGCGTTGAAGTCTGAGAAGCACTAAACTGGGGAGCCAGTTCTCAGACTGGCTGCACACTGGGGATTTCTAGAAACCACTGACGCCTGAGTCCCACCCCCAGAGAGTCCAATTCATTAGTTTGGGGTAGGCCTGGGCACTGGGATTTGTAAATGCTCCCCAGGAGATGCTAACGTGCAGCAGAGTTTGAGAAACACTGAACTGGAGCACACCCCCATCCTTACGAGGACAGATCGGCACACTGCCCACAAAGGCAGGTGTCATCATGAGTGCCCATAAATGAAAACTTGTGAATGTGAGAACATCTGCTCAGCGACCTGCCGTGGTGTTTGTGCACATGCCATCTTTATGACTTCCTTGTGCCAATATTTAGCCAACATAAATATTGTCTAAAAGGGAGACTTGGGACTTGCAGCCAGTGAACACCAGCAAGATCAAATGAAGGTGGCTAGGAACACCTGGGAGCCATGTAAGGTCCAGATTCCAGAGAAAAGAAGGGAAGCTGTGGGGCAGGTAGAAATGTGACTGAGAATTTGGGATCAAAGGAAGTGTGGCTTTAACCAAAAGGGTGCATTAAAATATGATCCCAAAAGCCAAAGAAACATAGTGAGCCCCACGCAGAAACCAGCCTAGAAACCAGGCAGAAACCAGGCAGTCACACCTCCCCTTTCAGGAAACCTTTCATGAGGAAGTTAGTCCTTCAGGACACCACCACCAGTGCAAGAGGAAACAAAAGGCCCTCGAACGTCCAAACACGGCATCCACCACAGCACAGCTTCTGAATTTAAATACAGGTTTCCCATTCAAAGTCAGGATACATTTGAGACACAATTTCACGGGCTTGGTTTTGGGGATTTCTTGTGTATGGTAGATAAAAACAGTCATTTTAAAGAGGTGGGGGAAAGGCTGCCCAGGACAAATACACAGGCAGAAGAAAGAACATGCAAACTGGAAACCTGATACAAGACGCTGAAACTGTGGTTGCGGGGGCCGCTTAGTGTAGGGGTTGGAATCCGAGGCGCCCCAGGGTGCGCCGGCCTGTAGGTCCCCCACGCAGCAATGAGAAGCCCAGCTCCCAGGGATGGGGCACAGCCAGAGGTTTAAAGGGGCCCTCCAGCCGGCCGGCGTGGCTCAGCGGTGGAGCATGGACCTAGGATCCAGGAGGTCATGGTTAGATTCCCGGTCAGGGCACATGCCCTGGTTGCGGGCTCGATCCCCAGCAGGGGCCGTGCAGGAGGCAGCGGATCAGTGACTCTCATCATTGATGTTTCTATCTCTCTCTCTCCCTCTCCCTTCCTCTCTCTGAAATCAATAAAGATATGTTTTTTAAAAAAGGGGAGGGGCCTTCTGAAACAATATGATGATATGGGAAATTTGTCAAGTGCTTACTAAACTGTGAGCTGGTCCGAGGGGTTGGCTCTGGTCCTTGACACTGGAGTCCTTCACTCTACCTAGGACTCTACATGTGTTGTATCATTTAGTTTTCCCAAGAGTTTCATGAGGGAGACGCTATTATCCTTCCCCTTTTAAATACGGGGAAAGTGAGAAAAAGACAGGTTAGGCCACTGGTCCTAGGTTGTGCATCTAGTAAGAGGCAAAGCATGGATTTGGATTTAGGCAGAAGCTCTTCACACTATGCCTGGGGCTCAGTGAAGGCTCATATTACACCAAGTGGAAGCTACACTGTTGGGATTTTTGCAACTATTGAAGTGGGCTGTCCCCTCATCACCTCCTCTCTACCCCACCCTGAGCTTCCTCTTTGTCCCTCAAGGTGGATTAGAGGCTCTATCTCAATGCTTCCATAGTACTGTGGGTATAAGGCCATCCTTCCTCTCCCACGTGGTTTTAGAACTGTTGATACATCCCCCGGGCACTGGATTGAGGTTCTCCAGAGGCAGAACTCTGTCTTTTTCATCTCTGCGTTCCCATTAACAGCACAATGCCTGGCACATAGCAAATGCTCAATAAACATTTGATGAATTCATCAATTCATTAAATTTTCTAAGTGAGCCTTAAACAAATGTTTTGCTCAATGGAAGTCCAAATTCCTTTGTCCACTTACACCTCCAGACCCATGTGTGGGTAGGGTCCTGGCATCTATATTTTTTAAGATTCCCCAAGTGATTCTAATGTGTCCTAAGTTCAGAAACATGGGTCCAATACCAGTATGCTTCTAGTGCAATGGTTCCTAAACGTGGTCCCTGGACCAGCATCATGGGTATAATCTAGGATCTTGTTAGGAATGCAAATTTTGGGGCCCCACCCAAGATCTACTGAAACTGAAAATCCAGCAATCTGCAGCTGAAGAAGCCCTCCAGGTGATTCGGATGTTCATTCAAGTTTGAGAAGCAATGTGGAAGCGCAAGGCTCTCACAGGCCTAGGCTAGAGCTGTGCCCCTGCCTTGACCATGAACCACTCCCGCCATTCAGCCGGAAGAGATCCCTGGATGATAGCATTTAAAAACTACTTAGCCCCATGCCCTCCTCCCCAGGCTTCTCACATCAAATGCAACCCAGGGAACTGCCCCATTCTGCTCCCTCCTCCCCCCACCCCAGGCTGCACTCTCTCCCACCTCATCCTAGAGCTGAGAAAAGGCATTGAGAGGAGCCCCTCTTCCAGCATAGAGGAAGGAAACCACTCTCTGTCTTTTCAGTCAATTTTACGTATCGGTTTAGAGAAATTATTATGAGCCAGGTACTGTTTGAGGCTCTCTAGGTAACAAAGAGTAAGAAAAGCCCACAGTCCATGCTTTCAGATGGCTCATAGTCTAGAAAGAGAGGCAAACAAATAATTATAATGATGTGTGATGCATGTACTAATAGAAATGTGTCCATGGTAACTAAGTTCAGAAATTAGACAGTGGAGGGAATGATTCTGTGCAGGAGAAATGAGGGGACCACACTTTGAGAAGCACCCCCTTAGGCAGTTGGGAAGCTTCAGTGGATCTCAGACAAGGCAATGACAGGGTCAGAGCTGCTCTTCGGAAGGATCATGCTGGAAGCTGGTGGAGAAAGGTTTAGAGAGAAATACTACCTAAGGCAAGTAAAGCACTTGGGAAGCAGTGGCCCTGGAGAAAGATGATGAACCTCTGTCCCCAATAAAACAATGACCGTGGAATTGGAGAAGAAGGCAGAGTAAAAGGTCAGATCAACATAACTTGTGACTGATGGATATGGGAGGTGAGGGGCAAGGAAAGCTGAAGTGACTCCCAGCTACCTGGCTTGTGCATCCAGGTGGGTGGCGGTGCATCCTGGGGAAAGGTGAGGGGAGGTCTGCAAGGTTAGAGGATGAGTTTGGTTTGGGGGTCTGCTGAGCTGGAGGTATCTGTGGTACACCTGGGTATAAGGCTTAGCAAATAGCTGGATCTGAAACTCAGAGAGAAGTGTGGGTTTGGGGTAGTTTGGGAGGTATGGATTCACAGTTATTGCTGTTTGTTTGCTTTGTTTTTAAGATAGTATGTTTGATTACAAGTAGCAGACAGACTGCCAAACTAACAGTGGCTTAAATAACAAAGACATTTAATTATCAACCCTAACAGGAAGTCTGAAAGGAAGGGGTTCCAGTGTGGGTTCCACAGTTCATTAAGGACCCATTAAGGACCCCATCTGCCTTCCCATTCTGCACCCTTGATGTGCTGGCAGCATCTTCCTTCGTGGGTGCAAGACAATGGTCATGTGCTCAAGTTAATGATCGCACACGATAGGGTCACACGCAAGAAGGAAGGTGATAGGGAAAAAAGTGCCTTTTTCCTCGTGTACCACACTCCTGTCAGTGAGGAAAATCTTTTTGGAAAGCCCAAGCAGACATTCTTTTTTATCTCATTGGCTAGAATTGGTCAAAAGCCCATCCCTGGACCAATCCCTGGCAAAGGGGAAGAGAACAACCATGAATCAGGACTCGTCCCCAGAGCTTCTCTCTCTCCTCTCTCTCTCTCTCTCTCTCTCTGTTGGCTCATCCTCTCCCACTGAAAATGAGCTTTTCCTTTTCAATGGGAGACAAAAGGAGTTGGTGAGAGGGAGGCATGGCCACAGATAGTTCAGGCTCCACAGGGAATTCCGTGGCCTCAAATAGATCCAGATTAAGAACCTCAAGGAAAAGAGTTTCGTTCTCTAAACATCTATCCATAAAGTGTCAGAGAAGGATTCTGATTGGCTTGGGCTGTATACCTACTCCGTGGTCTACCACTGTGGCCAAGGTTGGCCTTACCTATATTTGGGAGTGGGGGATATTGCTTTATCATTATTGCTTTCTTGTAACTATTATTTTTATTAATATTCCTACTAATGCTGCTGCTGCTACCATTAGATGGGCTGGAATGGAAAGAGAATTAAGAGTTGAAGATGAGCTAGAAAGGCAGTAAAATCATCCACCTTCCCGGTGATGGGAGTTTGGATGGTTGTGGCAGGAATGAGAAGAAAGATAAAAAATGTTAAAAATGTTTAAAGGAAGAATTAATAGGTGTGGATCCAATGCACATTTAAACTCTCTTACCAGGGGGAATAATAACACCCATTGTTTTTATTCTGATGGAGACAGAACTTCTCTCAAAGCAAATTTAGCTATTTCACCTTGTTTCCTTTTCAGCAAATCAGAACTTGCTCATGTTATTGATTATGCTCTACTGCACAGCACCATTCGATGCTTCAGTGGCTCAGCTCAACCACCAATATTTTCTCTTTTCAATTCCATCTGCCCACTTATCATTGACTCTGGAGGATTCCAGACCACACTAGCTTCTTTTATTCCTGTAAGCAATGAGTCCCAAGTTCATACCTTCATTAAATTGGCAAAGAAAACAGCCCTTGGCAATAGAAGAAGGAAATGGATAATTCTTTTCTAGTGAGGAAAGTGCTTCATTTTTCATAACTCTTGAAGGCATGGTTTCTTTCACAGTTGAGAAATAGTCATCATCTCCCCCCCAGCACACCATCCTCCGGGTTCACCCTTGTTGATGCAGTAATTGGATAGCTGGAGGTTTAATACTCTCCAGGGGTCTCTGACTCTCCAAGCAGTCTGTGGACAACCTCAAAGCAGACAGTCATTTTCCCCAGGACCCAAAAGCTCCTTTCCAGACAATGCATGTTATTCTGCCTCTAGAGGGACTCTGAGTTCTCCAGGCCAACACGGTACCAAAGGGCCCCTGAGAATGAGTCAGCTGAGGCTGCTGGGTGAGGCTGTGGGGCCTCCAACAACAGGGATGGATGCAGACAAAGAGGCAGGGGGGTGATGACAGACCTCTCCCTGTGGACTGACTTTAACTCAAACACTTCCTCCTAGCTACCTCATCCTTGCACTCTTCTTTCAGATTTGTCATCTGGGCTGCTTTGCAAAAAAATAAAATAAAAAAATAAAAATTAAAAACACGATGGCCCACTTCTAATCTTGCTTTTTAGGTAACCACAGCAATCTATTCTTTGTGACCGGGGGTATTGCTTTAGTCAGCACCTAGGTCCCATTTACCAGGAGAAGCACAGCTCTCTCAAGACCTTTTAAACTAACATGTTGACAGAATTTTTTCTACCACTAGGCCAGGGTTGTAGACCCTTAGCACATTAGATCTTGGCGCTATTCACATTTGGTGCCAGGTATCTTTGTTGTGAGGGGCTATTCTGCCCCTTGTAAGATGTTTAGCAGAATCCCTGCCCTCTATGACTAGATACCAGTAACACCTCCCCTATCTGTAACAACCAAAAATGTCCCCAGGGAGGCAAAATTGCTCCTGGTTGGTTGAGAATCATCATTTCATTAGACATAGATGGGAAAGCAAGGCTATGGGGTAGGAGGTGTCCCCATAATATCTTTTTCTGGCTGTTAGCCTATTAGTAACTTCTGATGGCCAGGGTGAGAAGGGCTTTTCTACAAAAGCACCCAGAAATGAGGCTGATGAGCTGCTGGTTTTCCTGCCTAGATGAGCAACACTCACCTGGAAGGACACTGACTGAAACTCACCTCTCCTCAGTTTGGGCATAGCCCTCAAAGGGCTGCCCCATTCAGGCTCCCTATACCAGAGCTCAGTGCATGGTAGGCCCATCACACTGGATGCAATTCTGAGTATATTGTCAGTGCCTTCAGGAATAACGGTGCCTACCACCTTAGGGCCCTGAAGGGTCTTAAGGTCAGATCTTCTTAAGGTCAGGTCTCAACCCCACAGTCACCTTTGACTGGTATCACAGTGACACGTATAACCCAGAGCATAGTCTAAGAAAGCTTATTTTTCTGGAAATGACCTAACTATACCAATCTTCATTAAAAGATTTTCTTAATGTGCCAACACATAAATAATCTCAAACTTAGGAGAAAAGTCCGTTTTCAATCAAGAAAGTTTCATTCAGTGTTCATAGTCATGGTCAACATATGTAAGTAAATCATATTGGGATCTGATCCAAGTGGATGTTTTGGGTTTTTTTGTGTTGTGTTTTTTTCCAGCCTCATCTGCCAAATGACGCAAATATTCCTACTCATTTAGACTGATGGCCAATACTTAATTTATACATGACATTTTAAAATTGTGTCTCTGAAAAGATGGATCAAGAACAATAAACTGCTCCACACATTCTCAGCACCCTTCTAAGGTTGAGCAGAGCTCAGGCTTCCTAATACTTTCCTGGCTATCTGGTCTACCTTCTTGATGACTAGGTTTCTAAAGAGGGGTCCAAGTGGAAAGAGGGTCTAAGAATGGAGGAATCGCCTTTGCCATAGTCAGTGTGACCAGGGAGAATCCTAATTAAAATGGAGCAATAACTACATGGTTTTAATGCCAGATATTCTTCTAAGATTGAACCTGTGCCAACAGACTATACTGCAATATTTTTTTTTTGATTCAATGGTTTTCATTTTTCTCTGACAAGCATTTGAGTAGATTTTGATTTAAACTCCCTACCCCAAAGCAAGACTTTATCAAATTTATTGTCCCAAGGAAACTGCCCAAGAAACAGTCAACTTAATAAAACAATATCCCACTAATCACCCAACATTCATGTTTAAAAATGTGAATGGCCCCTCTGTTCTGTTTCAAATTGCCCATCAGTGTCTACCAAACACATCTGTGTAAATGTCACCAGGATGTTTTCTGGCTCTGAATTCATGAACTTCAATAGCACAATACTTTGCATTCATACTAACTGGTTTCAAAGTACAAATAAGTGATCAGTTAGAGGTTTAAAAATTATCCTGAGAGAAAGGAGTTTAGGGTTTTTCCAAAAGCAAGTAACCTTGGGAAGATGATTTAACCAGGCTTCAGTTATCTGTAAAATATGGGGGTTAGGTACACTCACTGTTTCTCAAAGTTCAGATGTCAGTATAATCTTTACACAGCTAGTAAGTGACGAAATTCAAACTTACACAATCTGGATCCAGAATTATACATATTATATATTATATACCACATATATATATTTTTTAATCTACTGTGAATAATGCCACAATGAATCACATTGTCTTATTTCATCTTCTTGAGCATCTGCTGGGTAGGGGCAGGAATTGGTCCCAGTTTACAGATTCGAAGCAGAGAACATGATTCCACTTGGCCCAGAAGAAACATTGGGAGCAGAACTGGACAAGGCCTCTCCTGCACACTGTTTGCCCACAGGAGCAGCTGTCTTGTTGGCCTTGCAAATAGTGGTAACCAGTCTTTATCTTTTGTTTCACTTCCTACTGTCTCATTGTCAAGAACATTTATAATCCCACAAGCTATGCAAGGTGTCCTTGGCTTCCCTGGTCATCAGACAAGCAGCAGGTCTCAACTGGTGTTTCTGTAAAAGACCAGCATTCTAAGATTTGAACTGAGCTTTTCTACCATTAAATTTTTTTTATTTTGTTTTGACAAGGACAAAAAGAATTAGTTAATAAGTTAATAGTAGTTTCTGGATCCAGATTCGTGTAGGCTTGAATCCCATCACTTACTAGCTGCGTGACTTCAAGCAAGTTACTAACCTCTTTGTGTCTTGGTTTTCTCATCTGCAAAATAGGAGGTAATAATACCTATCTCGTATGGTTGTTGTGAGGATTAAATGAGTTATAATATGTAAGGTGTTTGGATCAGTACCTGGCACATAATAAGTGTTTTAAAGTCTGCTGTCCTTCTCAATTTTATGTGTTTTTCCCCCATAAATTTCTCTTAAACTCTTAGCTCCTGCTACTACTTATTGATAAGTACAAAATGGTTTCTGATTTCGGACAAAATTATCTAATCAGTTTTAATGGTGCCATGTCAAGAGTTTATTCAATACTCCATGGGAATCAGGTCAAGGTGGAAGGAAGTGATAAGAATAACATTGAGCACTCACCATGTGCCAAGCATCCTGCCAAACACTTTTGATACAAATCCTTAGAACAACCCACAAGAAGGTACTGTTATTACCACCTTTCAAATGGGAAAACAGAGACTTAGAAAGTATAAGGAGAGAAATAACATCATAACAAGCTCAAGGGTGGATATCTTGGGAAAGAGGTACCCATATGACCTCAAGGAAGTCTCTTTCCCAAACTGGACCTCAGTTTCCCCAACTTAATGATCTTAAAATCTACACAAAACAAGTTTAGCCTAAATTGCCAAAATTAGCTCAAGGTACCATTAACTAGCAGTGAGAATGGTCATTTCTTACAGTGAGGAGATTTCAGGGGAGTCCAGGGCTCTCCCCAGCACAACCCTCACCTGCCCCCATATTGCTCCTGCTAATAAGCCCATGCCACCACCAGGTTTTAATCCTGGTTCTCATTTTTAATCTCCTCAGTCTCCACCTGATTTCACGTCAGCTTGAACAGCAGCCTTCTTTAGATAAGTGTACAACGAGCCCTCTGCCCTCTGCTCCCAGCACTTCCTCAGAGCCCTGCTGTCTCAGAGCCCAGGCTCCAAGCAACCACTTTCAAATATTTACTGAGCAGACTGCAGCGAGCCAGGGCAACTCCACTAGAAAGAGCAAACAATCAAAATGCCACTCCCATTACATTTTGATAACACTTCAGAGTTTACAAATGACCCTGACATGCTATGTCACCAAGCATCCCACCTCCTACGTGCCATCAGGCTAGTGCTCGCTGTAATCTGGCACCCGCTACTGCGTCCCGAACACCATTGCCTCCCCACCTCCCACCACGTGAGAGTAGCTGCATCTCTACTTTATTTTTTTTAATTTTTATTATTATTATTATTTTGCTTCTCCACTTGAAAGACAGATGGCAAAGGCTCAAAGAGATGGGCCAGCTTCCCCAGCCTCAGACAACCTGCGAGGGCGAAGTGTAACTGAACACAGTAGGTCTGACTCCCAAGTCCATGTCAGGCCATCATGTCATGTTTAGATCGATCGTGCTTGCTCTGCAGTGGCCCAGGGACAGGTCATAGTAAGCACGTATGTGCGCTGACTCCGAAAGCATCACGCTGTAGCTCGCTCTGGAATGTCCTTCCCCCACCCGACCCCTCCTCTTCCTCATTTCCCCTGCCTGACTTCTAGGCAGCTTTCAAAAACCAGCACCAATGTCAACTTCTCCATAAAAATCCCTTTTTCTCTCCTCAGCTCTTTGCACCCAACTGTTTACCGCACCTAATGCAGTTGTCATTTATCTATTTCCATGTTTATTTTCCTGGGAATAGGACTGGGTTTCTTAGGTCATTAGGGGCCCCTGGCCTGGAGTAGTGAACACCACATAATAGATCTTCAATATTTGTCTGTTGAGTGGGAGAAGGAGAGTAGGGAAGGAGGGAGCAAGGAGAGGGAAAGAAAGGGAAGGAGAGAGCAGGGAGGGAGGGAAGGAGGGAGCAGGGAGAGGGGAAGGAGGGAGCAGGGAGGGAAGGACGGAGGGACCCTTCTGTTCCGAGGACAGGCTGATTTTTAATGCTTTTTAGTGAGTTCACACGCTTCTTGAAAGACAGAGTAGTCTTATTTTCCACTTTTGATGCCATCCAAATAGAAGACCAAGTCACCAGGACTGACAAAAGGAGTGCACTTAAATATGAGTGTACTTAAGGCTGGGTCTTGGAAAACCCTGGTTACCAAATAATACACAAAGCAACTGCTGTGCAAACCATATCTGTCAGCTAACTTGTTCGCAAACCCCATGCCCGGGGTTTGCTGCAAGCTGGGGGGAGATCTTTAAGTGTCCCTTTCAATCAGAAGAGCTAAGACTTCCTTAAATTGCACTGAGACAGAAGGCCTTGCTCTCACGTCTGCTTCTCCATTCTGCGTTTCCCCCTGCGGGTGTCAGAACTGGATACCCCAGAGCCGACCTTCCTCCAGGGCAGTGGATGTGCTGATGCTGGACTTTCCCGGAGTCAATTCCCAGAGTTGGCGTTTTCTTTCCACCCAGGTGACACTGCTTCTGAGGCTTATAGCACCTCAGTTTATTTTCTATACCTCCTTCCTCTAGAGAAATGGATCATTCACTTCCTTATTTTAGAGGCAGGAACATAGGGACACAGAGAAGTGACACATAGACAAAGAGAAGTGACACGCACACGTTAGAAGGAAGAAAAGCCAAGATCAACAATCCCCAGCTTGTCCATGCACCAGGCAGGGCCGTCTGTGGAGTGAGTAACATCTGGTCCCATGGTGCCCCTGCCAGACTGGCTCTGGCCACACTTCACCAAGGTTGTGTCTCACACTCCATGAGGTGGGAATTGCCACCCTTGTCAAATGAGACTGATTAACAAAGTGTGGCCTTGGTGTGTCATCCCAAGTCCCCAGGACTTCAAAGCCTGAATTGTTAGCCACTTAACTGCCCCGTGTGAAATATACGCCTGGAACTCTAGATCGAAACTGCAGCGCACCAGTGGAAAACCGACCTTCAGAGTGCCACTGACAGATGAAAGCCCCTCAAGCAAGAAGGGGTATAAAATATTCTGGAAGGTTCATTGGTGATCTTCCTTCAACAAATATTGTTTACATTCATTAAGCACATGCTCTCTGCTAGGCTTCATTTTAGATGCTTTGCACAAATGACTTCATTTAAATTCTCACACAAGACTTGTGAGGTAGGCACTATTATCACCCCCATTTTACCATAAAGAAACCGCAGCACAGAAGGGTTCCCAAACCTGCCCAAGGCCCCTAAGTAATAAGCAGTCACACTGGGATTCAAATCCAGTATGACTAGAAAGCCATGTTTTTAAACTAGACTATTATATCTCGATGGCCACCTGGTGAATCAAAATTTGCAGAATTGAAATCTAAACAGGACAGAAAAACCAAGAGATGGCCCAAAGAAGCAGAGGAAGGACTGGCATCTCTGTGGCCCCTCTATCTCTCCGGCTTTTGAAATGTTATGTCATGTAAGCCTCCAACTGAAACTGGACACAGTCGGTCCAGGATGCGTGTCTGTGGCTATTTCAGCCAATTAAGCAGAGACAAAGTTGAATCATATTGGAGCATTTATTCCATTATTGCTGGCAAAATGGGAGAGCAGTAGGCTTTGTCCACATAAAATCTGCTCTGCCCTTCCCTTATTATCTGGCTGGTTATATAGGGCTGCATGCAAGGGGGTAGGGGGCGGGTAGAAGGATGGCTGCAGGGTCTGTGGTCCTGTGTCTCCTTCCAGAATCTTGAAAACAAGGTAGTTAATTTTCAATGGTGTTAAAACCCAGTTCCACCAGTTCCTAGGACCTGTGAATGGTCAGGATTCCCAAGGTAAACTCCTGGAGTGGGGTCAGGCTCCAGGCACAGCAACCAAATCAAAGTGAATCCTGTCCTTTGTTCTCAAAATGCATTTTCTTTTCTGAGCAATGGACCCATCCAGGCCCCCAGGTGTCTCTTATCTTTTTACAGCTCCATTTTTCTTCTTACAGCACATCTTCCAGTTTTCTGGGGTCTGTAAGAAAAACCTCATACCTATAGTTAGTAAGGTGAATGATCATTAAACAACTATGGTCCTGTTCCTATTAGGGGCCCCCTTCCTTTCACAGTCACGGTCAACAGAGCACGCTCAACATCTCTGCCCCCAACACAACCTGACAAAGCAGACACTGCCCTCACTTCACAGATAAGAAAGTGGAAGCTGAAGGTTAATGGTCCAAGGTCACGTGGCTGCTAGGGGGCAGAACCACATTTAAACTTGGATTCATGTGGGCTGAAAGCCCAGACTTCTGTAATCATTTTTATTAGCATCTAACATCTTGTCTTTTTTATGTGTCTCCTGAGTACCAGTGCAAATCCTATTTAAAAAACAACAACAAGTCTATTATGACTTGTAGTTGAAAGCAAGTGAAAGTGCCTGTGTATTTGCCTGAACCCTCACGAACGTGTCCATCACCGTCCTGGAGCCCCCTGCACCCCATGTGGTGTCTAACTCACATTCCTGCAGATCTGCTTCATGTGGAAGTTCTGCTCCACGGCCTCAGGTTTCAAAAATGAAATCTCCTGATTGGCAAACAGGCCCGAGGCCCCAAAGTCAGCTAACAATGAACAATGGGTGTGGAATGTCCGCCCTCTATACGGTCCAGAGGAGCTGCTTACCCCGCTCATGGGAACGCGCCAAGGACACTCCGTCGCATCAACACTGGCCCGCACTGGTGAACATGCCCATTGTGGAGGCGGCCCTGCCACACAGAGGGGAAAATTCCAAGCAGACTGTTTTCTTTTTCCCTTTTTAAAAAAAAAAAAAAAAAAATCACATCACATGATCCCTTCATACTGATTTAAATGCCCTGCTGTAAAGAGGAACAAGACCAGATTCTGTCTGGATCAGGAAAGCGAACCAGCATGGCTAACAGGGGTTTCTAGAAGGAACTAGAGGATGGGAACTTAGCCCTGCTGATGGGCATGCACCAGATATAGACTTCTATGCCACATTATTTGTTAAGCAAAAAAGAAAGAAATTAAGTCTCACTACACCTTTATTCTTAACAAGAGGGTCAGCACTCTCCCACTGCAGCCCCAGACAGCACTGTTATTTTGGTCTGAATGGGGCTTATCTTCTGGCCCTGGATAAACAAACTGGGCATGTTCAGAGGGCTCTTTTCCCATCCCTCCACTCCTGTGACTCTATTTTATCATGGAATCACCTTAGGAAAACAGTGAGAGACTAGATGCGGGAATGTCATTTCATACCTGACAGAGTCAGACAGTCCTGGTTCCAGCCCTGGCTGTGACTCAGCCACCGCCCTGCCAGGTGATCTTGAACAAGTCTCCACGTGGCATCTGCAAGTCCTGGCTGCATCTTTGTGCAAAGGAGGAAAAAGTGTCCCTCTGAGCAAGAAGCAGCTCTGCCAGCACAGGCGTGGCAAGTGTAACCCCGGCTGGACTCCAGGCCCAGTGCCCCGGAGGGCCCTGGCCTAGGGCACAACCTCATGGCCGTTCACAGAGCCCTGTGTCTCTGTTTCAATTTGTCAGTTGTGAAGTGGGACAGATAATAGTTCTCTGCACTGATGAAGCTGAAATGACATCCAGAACATTATATGAATCGGCCTGTTAATAAGAGAGTTCTTCTGTTCTGGTTCAATTCCACCTCACTTCCTGAGCTCTCTTTAATACTTCTAATGAAAAGCAAGGACACCATTTATGCCTCCGAGATTACATCCCGCAGTCCCACACTTGGAGAGCTACTCCTTCCAGACTTCGGTCAAAAAGCAGGGTGGGCCCGGCTGGGCGTGGCTCAGCGGTTGAGCGTCCACCTAGGATCCAGGCGATCGGGGTTCGATTCCTGGTCAGGGCACATGCCCGGGTTGTGGGCTCGATCAATGACTCTCTCACATTGATGTTTCTCTCCCTCTCTCTCTCCCTCCCACTCTCTCTGAAAAGCAATGGAAAAAATGTCCTCAGGTGAGGATTAAAAAAATAAAAGCAGGGTGGGTGCCCTGGCCACCATGGTTCAGTTGGTTGGGCATCCCCCTTGCACGGAAAGGTTGCAGGTTGGACTTCTGGTCAGGGCACATGCCCGGGTTGCGGCCTCCATCCCCAGCAGGGGGTGTGCAGGAGGCAGCCAATTGATGTTTCTCTCTCACATAGATCTTTCTCTCTCCCTCTCCTTTCCTCTCTAAAAATCAACACAAAATCTTGAAAGCAAAAACAAAAACAGGGTGGGCTTCCTAAGTGTGAAGCCTGTGCGGTCACATAGGGACCCATGCTCAGAAGGATCATGCACCTTGGTTTAGTGCTCTGATGTCACCACCTTATAATTCTTAATCATTTCTGAACAAGGAGCCTTGCATTTTAATTTTTCACTGAGCCCCACAAATTATGTCACTGATCCTGCCAAAAAGTCCTCGGAGAACCAGATAGCTTTCTTATATCCCACAGAAGATTTGGAAGGGAAAATGGGATATGTCACTCCTCCACTGGACACAAAGACCCCAGTCATGGAGTTTGAGGGTCCAGGATGGCTCACTGGACCCAAGAGCATGAACCTTAGGAGGCACACTGAGCTGGGAGCAACCCTGCATCCCTCAAGAGCCCCAAAATATTCCCTAACCTGACTGAACCCAGCTCTCCTTATCTGCAAAGTAGGTTACTAATGCCTACTCTTCCCTGTTAATAATGAAGAAAGGTCTGCAAATGAAGAAATTGGCACGTGGCAGGTGCTCAACAAGTGTAAGGTCCCCTCCTGACTTGTTTTGGCAATACATACTTCAGGGTGGGCCATGCATTTACAATCCAAAAGGCAGTGGGGTGATAGGTGGCCCTGAAGATCCCTTTGGCTCTAAGATTACATGATTCTCCATTAACCAAGGCCTAGAAGCCAGCCTTCCCCTCCCCAAGTCCCTGGATATTAGTCAGGACTGCAAGGGCAGAAACCCAACTCGTATTAACTTAAAAGAAGGTGGTAGTTTGCTACTTAATGAAACTGGGAAGTGCAAGGGTCTAGGCAGTGCTGTATCTGAGGATTTATACAATGGTCTCATTCTCTCTCTCTCTCTCTCTCTCTCTCTCTCTCTCTCTCTATATATATATATATATATATATATATATATACTCTTTCTGTCTCTGCTTTGCTTCATTCTGAACTCATGCTCCCTTCACACTGACAGCACGGCTGCCAGCAGCCCTAGATCCACACTCTCTAGCTTCCCAAGCCCAGTGGGACAGATGTATCTTTCTCAATATCTATGTAGCAACCAAGGGAAAGACACTAATTGATCCTGCTTGGATTACCCACTCCTGAGCCAATCACGATTGCCAGAGTGACAGGGTTTGTGCCCACCCAAGGGAAGACAATGGGGCTCAAGCCTCACTCCTGACAGCCCCAATGAGACCAAGTGAAACAGAGATACCAAACAGATAAATGCAACGTGTCCACTGTGCCTCACGTGGGGTGCCATTCATTCCCAATAGGAGCCAAAGGACATGAAAGGAGGGAGAGGGGAGCCAGTGGAATAGACAGGAGCACTTAAACTGGCCTCCACTGAAGGATGGGAAACAGTGACACACGCCCTCAAAGAGTCTCTGTGAGGAAATACAAAGAGCACTGAGGAAGGCAGGGTGTGCTAACGGCTACTAGTTGTAAAACTGTAATTAACCTTTACAATTTTTATAGTGATGTATTTATTTTCATGTTCGTCTTTTGTTTAGGCAACTGATACTGGTTTTGCATTTTAGCCCCAATAGAAAGTTTCCTTCTTAAAATAACTTTAAGTAAAAACAAAGTAGGTCAGTTGAAATAAAAATAATAAGCAAATAATAATATAGAATTAAGGAGCTGGGGACAAATCAGTGCATGTGTTGTGCCAATGACTGAAGTATGAGAAACATTAGCTTAGTATATAAACGGCACTTTCTCTCCCAGGGAGCAGTAAAAACCAGTAACGATGCTATTGCTGGTCTATATGGTGTCTCTGGCAAACTGAATATTATGTTTCTCATTGTGTGAATGGCAAAGCTTTAGTCCAGGTCACCAAGTGGATCTGTAATAAGATCCTAGAACCCTCAGCTTCTGGCTGGCAACGTCTACTCCCTAGACATACTTATGTCTCATGGCAAAACGGCGAACCAATATTGCAAGACAGTGGCCACTGTATTATGCTTTATTTCAGAGACAGTCACACAAAATTAGGGTTGATAAGAAAAATCACTCATCCTAGAGTTGGCCAGGCTGATTGTCTTTGAGAACAGAGGGGCCCATTCTCTGTGCTCATACAAGGCCAGCTGGCTCCAAGGAGTACCAGCCATCTCTCTGGGGCCAGAGCATCCCCACCTGATTTCCACATGTACCCATGTGTAAAGTGTCAGCTGGTCCCTCATTTAAATACCTGTTTGGTCTTCCAATTAGCTACCAATTTCAGCCAGAGATAATTTAAGAATGCTTGTTATTGTCTACCCACCTGTTCAATTATTTTCTCCAGGCCAAAGAGAGAAGTCCTCAGGGTTTTGATGTGAATCAAGATGCCAAGAAGCTGAACAAAGCCTGCAAAGGAAAGGGTATGAAAGATATTTTGTTTGCTAATTTACTTTTGAAGTTAATTAAATTTGATCTCATGTACAACTTTCCCATGATCTTAGGAAGATGACTTCCCAGTTAACTTGTGTCTTCCAGGCTAACCGAAGTTGATTACTCCTAAGGTTCTCTCTATAAAAGATTCCAAAGTTATAATCAGATCATATTGCTTTTCAGGATTCGATTCAATAGTTAGAAACCAGATAGTCCGACATTTAATTTGACCTGGAGGTGAAAGAAACATCATGAGAAGTATAGTTCATGCAATCCTAATGTCTTCTAAACCTGTCTGATCCCTTTAATGGGAGGTGGTGGGAATCAGGTCTGGTGAGAGCTGGATTAGGGATCTGGGAGCTATCTGTAAGTAGATCAAGTGAACATAAAATCGTGGTCAAGGTCAAGAGTCAAGGGTCAAAACTGGAGAAGCTCTTTATGTCCAGGCCTAAGGGTAAGCGCATGGCCAAGAATAGGAGACTAAGCAACAGATCAAGAGTAAAGTAACCTCAGTAACAAGGTGGGACAAGGGAGAAAGAATCTAGAAATGAAGTCATGAAGAGAGGCTCTGAGACCCAAGGAGATCCCTGATAAAATAAAGTTCTCATCCCAGAAGCCTGAGTTTTAATATATTTACAGGGTCACCGAACCATCATTACTAATTCCAGAACATTTTCATTACCCCAGAAAGAAACGCTACATCCATTAGCAGCCACTTATGATTCGCCCCTCTCTTCAGGCCCAGGCAACCACTAATCTACTTTCTATCTCTATGGATTGCCTATTCCAGATATTTCATATAAATGGAATCATATAATATATGACCTTTTTGTGTCTGGCTTCTTTCACTTGGCATAATGTTTTGTGAAAACAAGTGCTAGATTTTTACTTAGAAGTAAGTTAGTGGAGATTTCCTTTTATAGAAATGGGTATTGTAGTAGAATAAATAGAGCCATAAATTCTTTGTGTGATTCCAGAGGAAAAACTGGGATCCATGGTGGCAGTTCTAAGAAGACATATTTTGCTCCAGTATAAGGAACTATCTAACTATAGAATAGTGCCTTACCCAAGAAATGTTGGAGAAGTCTCAAGGGAGCTGAGGTTGGAGAAGGGATTTCTACATAGTCAGTATTCTTAAAAAAATCAGAGAGGGGGAGAGAGCTAGAAATGAAGGATAGCAACTAGGTTGCTTGGTTTGGGGGTAGCAGAAGAAAGCTCAGCAGAGAGGAGAGCCCTTGCTTATACCCAGACTTGGCTAACCTTGTATTTGAACAACTGTTGGGAGACGTGTTTGCCTGGAAGGGGAAGGATGTTTAGAATGTTTATAGTTCTGAGTTCTGCAGAGTGGCTGAGCCAGCCTCACAGGTGCATCCCTGCTGCCTGGTAAGTTGAGGTCCTAACACCTGGATGTGGGTGTGGGAATGACTCAGCTGTGGTTAAAGATAAATCCCCACATTCTCAGCCCACCACATGAGTTTAGTTCAGTAAGCACAGGTGAGGCACCTACTGAATGGCAAAGTCACTCAGTGTTCTCTCCCCCCTTTCAGATGTGCCACAAGGTGGACCACTGTCTTGCCCTGGTCACTGTTGTAGAACACCTTCTGCGTGCCAAGTGCCAAGCTGCGTACTGCATGCATGTCATCTTGTATAATCCTTCCAACAACCCTGTAAAGTTGAATTATAATGATGTAACAGAAGAGAATGACGAGATTCTGAGGTTAAATATCTTGCCCAAGGCCAAAAAGTTGTGAAATGAGGGTGGGTGACCAGAAACTAGGGCCTTATTGGAAAGCTATTATTTGGTTGTAGGTAGCATTCCAACCTCTACCAAGAAGTGAAAGCCAGAGCAAAATTGTATCATTGGCAAAATTTGTCAGCAAGACCATACACCCATCTCATTGATGTACCACCTCTACCAGGGCTAAATTTAAGTGTCCAGGGCCATGCTGTCCAACAGCCACAAAGGTGAGTCATGTGGATCATTTCAAATTTTTGAGAAGCCAAATTTTAAAAGAAAAAAAAAGCAAGTGAAATTAATTTGAATAATATACTTTAGTTAACTCAATAATTATCAAAGTATCATTTCGACAATCAATACAAAAATTATTAATGAGATAGCTGACATCCCTTTTTTTCACATTAAGTCTTCAAAATATGATATGTATTCTACACTTAAAACATTTCAACTTGGAGCAGCCACACTGCAAGTCCTCAACAGCCACATATAGCCACGGTATTGAGGAGAGGAGGTCTAGAGGCCCCATTGCATCCAAAAGATTATGTGCACTTTCTACCCACTCACCCATCAAAATAATAAGAATGCTTTACCACAAAACAATATTTGATTTTTCCAAATAGCAACATGAAACTAAGTAGTGATTGGTCTGGGTCTTGGTTAACTGCCCCCTGAATAGCCCTTTCCCCTCAATGCCGATGTTCTTTGTCAGGACTTCCTTTCAGGGCTCTGTGTCCCTCTGCTTCCCCCATCCCAGCAGGGCCCTTCTGAAGAGCATGCCTTAATCCTGAGAGGGTATGGACCCCAACATCCATTATCCTCTCTGAAATGTAAAAGGATGTCTGTCATTCTGCCTCACAGAAGCATGGAAACAGGTTCTTAGAGGCGCAAGCTGCCATGGAGTTGATCCAGTCCCAGCTTCTCAAACCTTAATGTGCATTTGGGTCACTGTTAATATGCAGGTGCTGATTGGGTGGTTTGGAGTGGTTTCTGAGATTGTCCATTTCCAGTAAGTTCCCAGGTGATGCTGATGTAGCAGATCCTGGAACCACACTTTGGGGAGCAAGGTATAGTCCATCTGAGATCCACGGAGACTAAGCAATGCTGCTCAAGCCACACAGGAGCAGAGCCAGGCCTGGAGCTCAGGCCTTGTGACCCTGAGCCCAGGGCTCTTTCCACTCCCCGGGTATGGGAATGAACTTTGGACCTGGGTTTGAGCTGCTGCTCTGCCACTTACTGGTGCTGTGACCTTAGTTTTCTCATCTGCAAAATGGGACTAATATTGTCTCTTCCCAGGGAGGTCTTGAGGATAAAGCAGGCAGCACAGGACCCAGCACCTCACTGGCCCTCCCTATATGTTCACCTTCTCCTTTTCAACAATAGGCTCAGATACAAAATGCACACAAAGCCAACTAGATCAGTATGAGCAGCAGACAGGCCCGCCCTTGAGGGATCTTTATTCTCTATTGCCGAGGGTGTACCAGGTTAAATGGTGCCCCTCCGCCCCCCAAATATGTCCCCTGGAACCTTCAATGTGACCTTATTTGGGAAAAGGGTCCTTGTAGATGTAATTAAAGATTTTGAGATGAGATCATCCTGGATTACCTGGGCGGGCCCTAAATCTTGTGATAAGTGTCCTTAAAGGAGACAGAAGACACACAGGGAGAAGGCCAAGTAAAGACAGGCAGTGACACAGACACAAACGGAGGAAGCCTAGTATTGGCTGGCAGCCTCCAGAGCCTCTGGGGCGAGTGTGGCCCTGCTGACAACCTGATTTCAGACCTCTAGCCTCCAGAACTGTGAGGGACTAAACGGCTGTTGTTTTAAG
This sequence comes from Miniopterus natalensis, assembly GCF_054644295.1. Lineage (NCBI taxonomy): Eukaryota > Metazoa > Chordata > Mammalia > Chiroptera > Miniopteridae > Miniopterus > Miniopterus natalensis. The sequence goes on along the minus strand of NC_142096.1, from coordinate 33,141,292 downwards.
CCCCAGGGTTTGTGGAAGTTAATATAGCCTCAGGAAACTAATACAATGAGCAAGTAGAAAATAATGATCCTCCCAGGCAGGCAATTGCTCCTTCACTCATTACTTCATCTATTTTCCCTGCTCCTCTATTTCCAAAGGAGAAACTGAGGGACTGGAAAGCCCAGTGGTATTAACAGAAGAGACTGGCCCTCGGGCACCGGAGATGGGGCAGCAGCCCCTGGCTCACCGAGGCCGTAGCTGGCATCTGGAGCCTGCGGGGAAAGCAGAGCCTGTCCCTGGTTCACTGCAGGGCTCACTCATCTGGCACATGGGTCCCTGGTGTGAAGTGGAGGGCACTTCAAACCCAGTGACCTTCATCCTGCTGAAACTCAGCTGGGTATCTTTCCAGAAAATTACTGGGAAAGCAAAAGCCAGGAGGCCCTCCAGCCCTCCCGAGGCTGACGATCACTGTGTCCTGACCTCCGCTGTGTAATTACTCGACAGTGTCCGATGTGCAGTCAGGGCTGAGGTTCCTTCTTGTCTCATATTTTAATGTCTTTCCCAGAACCACTGGGGCTGGCCCCAGTGCCTCAAACCATTGTAAATGTTTACAGGAAATTGTTGGGCAGCACAGACTGCTTATATGACACGCATATTGTGAAATGTAAGATGAGGTCACTGTTCAGTTCATAGCTTCTTGGGTAGTGGGAACAGCTCCCAGGATAAACCTGAGACCCAGGCTCAAAGGGCTTGAGGGAAGTCTAGTCATTTCCACGCCTCCCCACACCTCCAGGCTGTTGCTGAGCCTTCTCAGATCTGCTATGCTCTCTGGTCTCTCATAAAGCATTTTAAGAAGGAAAATCTAAAAGACATTACTTTTTAAATTATAACTCGATTTTCCTGAATTATCCAGATACAAATTGACTACAATATTAGAGTAGAGGGTTTCCTATTGGTCCCTGCTACATAAGGCCCACTTGAGCAGCAAATGCAGCCTACACCAACGCAGAGAAAAGATTCGGTCATAATGCAGTGCAAACTTCATTCATTCATTCATTCACTCATTTGTTTATTCATTCATTCATGTATGCATGCACTTGAACATTCATTCATTCAGCACGCCATCTGATAAATGCTGTGAGCTTTCTCTGTGAATGTAGCAGTGAGCAGAGCCCCCGGCTCCTGTGGAGCTGTCAGTATGAAGTGGCAGAGACAGGACAGAGGAGAACAGACCATGTGAGCCAGTGAGTTGAGCCCTAAAGGAGGAGCAGTGATTGTGATGGTCAAAGATAAAGGTGTTCCGGGTGAGGGAACAGCCTGTGCGAAGACCCAGAGGTGAGCAAGAAAGTATTGCTTGTTCTAGGAGCTGCAAGTGATTCATAGAATTGATGGAAGGGAGGCCTGGGAGCGGGTAAGCGAGGAGGCAGAAGACTTTGAGAGGCAAGTAGGACCTAATCCAAAAGGCTTCCTATGCCCCACTACAGAGCTGAGACTTTATTCTGGATTTAAAGGGGCCTATAGTGAAAGGTTTGAAGCAGAGGAGAGAGCAGGCTGTTCTGCTCATCAGAAAGGTCATTCTGGGGACAGCAAATGCTGATTGGAAAAGGTGAGAGTAAGGCAGGAAACCCATGCAGGTGTCAGTAGTTCTAAGCCATGTGACAGAGGTAAAGATGGAGAGAAATGGGTGGACCTGAGGAGTGAAATAGTGAGGCCTTGGTGGTGACTAACTGGATGTGGGGTAAGGGAAAAGAGGAAGCCAAGGATGAGCCCCAGATCCCCGGTTGCCACAATACAGTGAATGGGCCACCAGGGAGGCAGGAAGGCTCTTTCCAGGGATGAAAACAGTAAGGGTCCAGGCCTGAGACACAGGAGTCCTAGACCTGGGCAAGAGCAGCTCACATGGAAAGAAAGGGGCAGACTCAAGAGATTTTTACTGGAAAAAGAAATCCCTTTGGAGGTGAGATTTCTGGCACTCGGGAGTTAAAAAAAAAAAAGTCACAGAGGAAGTAACTGGATACGCATTACGTAGGTGATGCTACAGGGGGAAATGAAGAGGAACAACATAAATAACGGCGTTGGAACTGAACCAGAATGAGGTAGGCAGGTAACCCCTACTATTTTTTCCAGTGACTCGTCCTAGAATGTTCTGTTTCTCTACTTGAACTTAAAAAGCTACACCTTCCCAGAATTGTAAAGGTGAAACTAATCCTTAAGACCAAATGAACAGTGCATCGCCAGGCTCAGTTTAGAACATTTCCATCACCTCTAAAAGAAACTTCCCACTCTGTAGCTCTCAGTCCCCTCTCCAGCCCAGCCCAGCCCAGCCCAGCCACTAAGCCTATGTCCTGTCTTTATAGATTTTCCTATTCTGAACTTTCATATGAATGGTGTCATTTAATGTGGACCTCTGAGATTGGCTTCTTCCACTTAGCATAATGTTTTCAAGGTTCATTCATATTATAGCAGGTACTTCATTCCTTTTCCTGGCCAAATAATACTCCGTTGTGTTGCATAGCTACCCCACATTTTGTTTATCCACTTGTCCGCCGATAGACATTCAAGTTGTTTTCCACCGTTTGGTTATTATGCTGAAATGAACATTCATGTATAAGTTTTGTGTGGACATTTCTCTTAAGTATACATCTAGGAGAGAAATTAAGGGATAGGCCATATACTCCTTCCTCTCACCACCACAATGCCTGGCCCTGTGCTTCGTGCAGTGTAAGCCCTCCGTGGATACTTGTCAAGTGAGTGAAAAGAATGCCACTCTCCACAGGACATTAAAGCTAAAGGGTCCCCCCACCCTGGTCAGGCTTGACTAACATCTGTCTCCATCTTGTTTCGTTTCTTGCTTTGTTCTTTCTCCTGCCTTTAGGAACCGATGAAGCCACCATCATTGACATCTTATCAAGCAGGACATCGAATGAGAGGCAACAAATAAAGCAAAAGTACAAGGCGATGTACGGCAAGGTGAGTCCAAGGTCCCCACACGTGTGCGCGCGGCCTTGGCCTTGACAGTCAGTGCTTCCCCCACACCCCCTGCAGCGGGGAGCGTCCTCACGGCTCTTCCGAGTTAGCCCCCGAGGAAAAAATGAATTGACTTGACTTTAGAAGAACTGAAGTTGGCTTGTTAACTTAATAGCCTGTAAAACCAGTATTCTTGAACTCATTTTTTAAAATTGAATTTATTTTTCTATTAGTCCTTCTGTCATTTTTTCCACTCATTTAGATTAATTCTACACATTAACTTACAGATAAGCCAGTGATTTGAAAATCAGTTTTCACAAGTGGGTCTTTATTTAAGAATTTTTTATTTTTTTCAGCTGTCTTCAAAAATGAGATATCCTTCATAAGTGATGGTTACAGAAGAAAAACCCCTTCATTTCATTAAGCATCATCACCCTTTTACTCTGTTTTCTTTCATTTTTTATTGTTGATGGTGTTATGTATAGAAATCGTTAAGTATGCAGTAGGCTTTATATTTTGTACTACTATATAATGAACACAATTTAACTGTTTCTTAATGTCATTAGAATGATCGGTATGCAAAGTGAGTGTTAATTATTAAAATGTATTCTAATCCATATTTATGAAACCTTTACAGTTTCAACCACTCTATGTATAAACAGACATAGAGAGAGATGGACCTTCTGACTTACCTGACATCAGGCAGGCAACGGTCTCTTTAGGGCCCAGTCTACTCACACACAGAAGGAAAATGGTCATTTACCTGCCTTCTCAGGCTGCTGGGAGAATCAATCAGGGTAATGCCAGCCCCTACCGGTAAAGGGGAGCTGTGCCCGGTGCAAATGTTCCCATGTCATAGAGAGGAGGAGTGGAGTGCACCCGTTTACACGACTTAGGCAAAATCACACACAAGTAAGGACAACCAGGACTCAAATCCAGGACTGCAGGGCCAGGGTTCACTCCTGGAGGACCCCTCGCTGTGAGACGAGCTGTTTGTTTATACACCCAGGGGCCCAGGTGGCTGTGCTTCTACAGTCCTTCTGTGTCTCTCTTCACAGTCAGGCTTGTCAATGTCACTCGTTGATGGAAAATAAGCGAATCCTCAGTTCAGCTGCATTTAATAGAATTGAATGACGATGAACCTTCCTCTGTGCCATGGTGCCCAACTAACTGTAGCAGCCCCTCAAGTGCCATGTCTATTTCCACCGTTGCTATGTGGAAAGTCAGACACAAGCTTCTTCAGTTTTACTGCGAGACAAGAATAAATGGGTTTGAAGTGAGGACCTCGGGACTCTGGTAAAGAATAAAGCACGTGTGTTCTGGCACAAAGCTCCACAGTTCCAACACCTGCCAGTCATGAGCTCACTCTCCAGTTCTCAGCTGTTCCAGACAGCGAGACTGCCACAGAGGTGATCTGGAATCACAGCATCATGAAGTGAGGGGTGATCTGGAATCACAGCATCACGAAGCTGGGGGTGATCTGGAATCACAGCATCAGGAAGCTAGGGGTGATCTGGAATCACAGCATCAGGAAGCTAGGGGTGATCTGGAATCACAGCATCACGAAGTGAGGGGTGATCTGGAATCACAGCATCACGAAGCTGGGGGTGATCTGGAATCACAGCATCACAAAGCTAGGGGTGATCTGTAATCACAGCATCACAAACCTAGAGGACATTAGAGAACAAATCAAAGCCCCCCTGCCAGCTGAGTGCCAGAGAGAATACCCTCCCTAAGGGGGCACAGCTACTTAGGAAAACCAGGATTAGAGCTAAAGTATCCAGAGCCGGCTTCCGTGTCCAAACAGAATGTAAACACACAAGGATTTGTTTTCATGCTTGTGGTTTGTAAGAATAGGCAGCTGGGTTTCTTTTCTCTGCACTTTTATATACAATAGCACCCCCGCCCCAGCCACAGAGGACACAGTCCAAGACCTTCAGAGGATGCCTGAGACTGTGGATAGTACTGAACCCTAATACATACCATTTCTTCCTCTGCATACACATCTTATGCTAGTTTATAGATGAGGCACAGGAAGAGATTAACAACAATAACTGATAATAAGATAGGATAATTATAAAAATATACTGTAATGAAAATTATGGGAATGTGGCACTACTAAGTAAAATAAGGGTTACTTGGACACAAGCACTGTGATACCGCGACTATTGATCTGACAATCCAAACAGCTACCAAGTGTCCTTGTCAGGTTTGACCTAGAAGGTCCCTGTTTACTCCTATTGTCCCCTGAAATTGTCAACAGTGCCCCCCTTTCATTCTCAAATGCATTCCTATTTGGGTGACAAATGATCCAGTCCCCCTAGAAATTACAGACATATATTTCAGTCCTTTCTGGCCAAAGGTTTGGGGACGAGTTCTTCATCTTTCTGAGTTCAGCAAATGGGAATAATGCCATGCTTCCCCTGCCAGGGCTGTTTTGAGGATCAGTGAGGAAGCTCCCTGAACCCCCCAAATATTCTGCAAATGCAGCTTGTTCTTGAGATTCACCTTTGGGGCCTCCAGACCTGAGCAGGGGATCTTCTCTCTGTCCCTCTACCAGCCCTGGGGGAAATTGGATGGGTAGTCAGGGTGACCACTGTCCTCCACAGCAGGTCACTTGTGTCCATAGAGTTCCTGTTTCGATCACTCCTCAAGTGTCCATAGCACTTTCTTGTGGAGCCCGAGGCCATGCAGTGGGGAGAGCAGACGCCTGCCCCTCCTCTCGGGCCACTTCGGGTCAGGGCTTTTGATGTCTTCTTACAGGACCTGCAGGAGGTGCTCGAGAGTGAGCTGAGTGGATATTTCAAGAAGACTGCCTTGGCGCTTCTGGACCTCCCCAGCGAGTACGATGCCCGGCAGCTGCAGAAGGCCATGAAGGGTCTGGGCAAGGATGAGGCAATGCTCATAGAGGTCCTGTGCACAAGGACCAATAAGGTTAGTCCCAGCTGAGCCCTCGGACCAGGCCCCCAAGGAAGCGCCCAAACACCCCTCAGAGATGGCTGCAGCAGCCAGAAGGGAAACCACACCTGGCATCCCTCCCATGGGGTGAGCAAGTATCTGGGCAGAAATGTGTCCGCTTGGCCCATGTAGGAGAGATGCCTCTTCCAATCCTCTGGCTGTCAATCTAGGGGGGTTACTGCCACTGGCCTGACATAATAGATCCCTCCAGAAGAGCTGTACCAATGCAACCTTTGTTTTTCTAAATGGATGCACAGTTTTACATGCAGCAGGCAAGGTTCTGCTTTCCCCCTCCCAGCCCGACTTTGCACGTCTTCTGCAACGAATGACACAACAAGCAGCCTAAGCATGTGTGGGTAGCCGCCTCGTGCATGGCTCTCATCTACATGGAGTACAAAAAAGATGATATGGAGGCAGAGAGGTAGGGGTGCAGGGGGATCCCCTGGCTGCCGGCACCTCTCCAGAGGTTTCTGTGTCCTTCTACCTGCAGACCTCTCCCTTGGGCACATGCCACTTTCAGTAGCCGAAAAGAACATTTGCTAAGGCTCCAGTGGAAGCCCACTCGTTTTCGGTGCCAGAAGCCTCGAGGGCCGAGGAATTCATCAAGAGTAAAGAGGGTCTACAGATCATTATTTGGAGACCTCTTCCCTCTTCCACAACCTCCCATCATAGTAAAATGGGGAGGCCCAGCAAGAAAAATGCGAGAAAATCCCAACATTCATGAGGCCTCCAGGTAGGAAACAGAAGCAGTGGTTGGAGCAGAAAGCAACAGCGCTTTGCCACTAAAATGCTCCTTAAGCCTTGCGTGCCAGCAACCTTGAGCTGGTTGCTTCTGCTTGGCCTGTGCTGTCCAACTGTATTTCCAGAAGCTCCACCATGCTCCAAGCTACAACTGTGAACCCCTCTCCTCTCTGGAGCTTGCCTGGCTTCCTTACTTCCCACGAGATAATAAAACCCACCATTTCTGGGAGTTTGCATTTAGGATTGTGCCTTAGAAGAGGGTTAGCAAAGGGCCATGGCATCCGTTCAGCCCAGTAGTCATACAACTTTCCCTACTTGACATTCCCACCCTTTCCAGAAGCACCACAGTCCCTACAAAGAGGCGTCCAAGATCAGGGCAATCAGCAGCCTGCCTCGGCCAGAAGGTTCATTTGATCAGTATTTTCTTAATCCTGTTTGACCATATGTTCCCTCTCAGCCTAGTTTCTTTCAGGTCCTGGTCTCTAACAACAAGCAAAGCCCTTTATTTTCAAGCAAGTAGGTCCAACAATAAAAAGAAGAAAAGCAGAGAGGGAGCAGGCCCAAGTTTGGGGCAGATCCTGGTAGTGGGCTGGGAGGAGAAATGGGAGGGAGCTGCTTAGGCCAAGTGGTTGCCCACCCCCCGAATCCGCCTCCCCTCCCACCCACCGAAGCACAAGAGCCAGGCTTCTCACTTTATTGTCCACCCACCTCCTCCACCTCTTCCCATGCTGCAAGCTGACTTTCATCTTGGACAGCCTGCAGGCGACACTGTGGGGAAACGCCTGCTGTAGCACTGCTGGCTCAAGTGTAAACTGAGGCAGCTCCTGAGTGGACCACCGGGCACCAGTCATTAAAATATAAAGCAACTGTTCCCAGGACACACCCTGTATACAAATTTATACTCCTGCACTCAACAAATTGTTTACTGAATAAAGCCTTCTTTGAAGTAGAGAAAAATCAGAAACAACTTAAATGGGCATCAGTTGGAGGCTGGCCAAACAAACTGTGGTTTATTGCAGGACAGAACATTTTGCATCCATTTAAAAAACGTGGGTAAATAACTATGTATAAGCATAGCTGGATCTCTAAGATATATTACTGAGTGAAAAAATAAGTTAAAGCACAATATGTTCAGCATTCTACTTTTTAAACACATACACAAAGCAATTCTCTACATTTTCAGTAGCACATATATATGTATACAAAGGCAAAGAAAAATATTTGCAAAGATATGCTCTGAACTTCCAACACTGGCTACCTGGCTGGGGCTGGAGAAGTGAAATGCGGTGAGGAGATAACGTAAGACATTAGCTTAGCTGTAGCATTTTCATCTATAGCTAAGGAGAGTGTTTCTATAACTTATTGTGTGGTTTGAAATGTTTGCACAGAAGGGGCCTCTTCATACCTCTAGGGATCTGCTCCAGGCCTGGGCCCCGACCCAGAGGTTGGCCCTCTTTGGGAGCATCCTGTGTCCAGAAACAGGCCCTTGTCTCTTCCCTCTGTGGGTGTCTCTGTATCTCATCGATTAACCCACCTTGGAGTACTGATTTTCTCTATTACCTCTTCTAGGAAATCATCGCCATTAAAGAGGCCTACCAAAGGTGTAAGTAACCTTTATTTGACTTCAGATAAAGAATGTTCCTTTCCAGATACCTGGGCAACTAAATCCTCTGCTTTCTCCCCTCCTTTTCTCTTTGAAAGTATTTGACAGGAGCCTTGAATCAGATGTCAAAGGTGATACAAGTGGAAACCTAAAAAAAATCCTGGTGTCCCTGTTACAGGTGAGAGTGAAGAGGTCTCATGAGCTTTGTGATCTTGGGAAATCCTTCAGCAACATATACCATGATGGAAAATAGCAATGTAGATAGTGAACATTTCCTTCTTTTATTAAAAATGTTACCAAGGGATCATCAGCCTAGACTATCAAATCAGCTATTGTGAAATTACTCAATTAGGATTTCTCCCACAATAATAATTTGTCTAGTCATTTGCAGTTTACAATCACTTTTTGTTAATGAGTTATCTCAATGATTTTCAGCCAGCATGCTGCGAGAATCTTTAAAACATGCAATGCCTGCTATTTAGTCAGGGCACTGACCTCTTTTCCCTTAGGTTGTCAAATAATAAAATAAAATAAATAAAATAAAATAAAATAAAATAAAAAGTCAACAGCCAACACAACAATACCAGTGTGAATGAATCAAAATTATACCTTTTTTTTGTCAGATCAGCAAAAAACATATATTTTGTGGTGTGCCACAGAATTTTAGTAATTAGTTTGTGTGCCATGAGATGAAAAAGGTTGAAAATCACTGCGTTATCTCATTGAGCCTCACCACCTTGTTTTGTCAACGAGGAAACTCAAGCCTGGAGAGGATGGGTAACCTGCCCAGGTTTACACACAGTAAGACACTGTCCAGGAGCCAGAACCAGACCATCTGTCCCCAAGCAGGCCCTTTTCACAACACAACTGTGCACATACTTCAAGGATTCACCCAAGTCTCAGCCTGTAAGAACCAGTGCAGGGAGCTCAGCCAGGAAAGTGGGGCTTTTGGAACTGGCCCTACAAGGACACAGCTCCCAGGCTTCCAATCAGACAGCATCTGTGCTCTCATTGACACATCCATCTATTAGCTTTGTGCATTTCTTCTGTTCCTTCCTCTCACTGTGAATAGACTGACTGCAGTAGGAAGTATATGTGTTCTTCTGCTGTATAACAACTTGCCACAAACTTAGCCACTCAAAACAGCACAGATCTACGATCTCACCATTTCTATAGGCTAGGAATCCAGGCTAGCAGAGCCCTTTGCTCAGGGTCTCACCAGGCTGAGATCAAGGTGTGAGTCCAGGGCCATCATTTCATCTGAGGACCTGGATCTTCTTCCAAGCTCATGGGTGGCTGGCAGATTTCAGTTCCTTGTGACTATAGACTGATGTTCTTGTTTTCTTGCTAGCAGTCAACCAGAGGCTACTGTCAGCTCCTAGAGGCCATCTGCAGTCGCTGCCATGTGCCCCATAGACAGTTCAAAGCATGGCAAGATGGTTTCTTCCAGGCCAGCAGGAGCTCATCTCTCTGACTTCTTCCATCTCTGACCTTTTAAGAACTCATGTTGTTGGATCAGACCCTCCAGAATAATATCACTTTTGATGGACTCAACTGATTAGGGATCTTAATCACATCTGCAAACATCCCCTTTGCCCCATTAACACAACATAATCACAGGAGTGATATCTCATTATATTCACACCTCTGGGACAATATAAGGAAAGGGATTATCCAAGGGTGTGAGCCATTGTGTCATCTTAGCATTCTCCTTGCCACGAAGGGCTTAGGTTACACTTCAAAACTTTCCATGACCAACATGCAGGGCTCTCCAGGACTGGGGCCCTAAGAGGTGAACTTTGATATTTTGGAAGGAAGACTATTAGCTTTCCAATGGACTGACTCTAGGGACATTGCGAGGCTGCCTTCAGCCTGCTTAAGAGGTCAGTGGGGTTTGTGAGTGACCTGATTTCTACAGAAAAAAACAAAAAGGAAAAAACAAGCGCTGCTGTGAAACTGTTCTGTTTATCAGTTGTGCCCAAAAGATGGCAGCAAAGAGCAGTGCTTGGCCAGGCTGACTCTCCCTAGGGCCACCCCTCTGAAATCACCCCGTTCTCCCCTTTTTGTGTTCTGTGGTCAGGCAGGAATCAAGTTCATAACAACGTGTCGATTTTTCTAGGCTAATCGTGATGAAGGAGACGATGTGGACAAAGATCTAGCTGGTCAGGATGCCAAAGAGCTGTATGACGTAAGTGTGTAGGCGTGCCAGTCCCGGCAACAACCTTCTAAAAATGTGTTAGCATTATTTTCAACAAGTGTTTCTTTATTTCATGCAAATGGGAGTTACTTAGGAAATACGTATGATCTCCACAAACCTAAAAGAATTATTCCTATTCTTATACTCGGGGGTTAACCATCTCAGATCCATCTTATAATAGGGGGAATATAAATCATAGGTCAGAGGTATACTCATGGGTTAGAAGCTTAAAGTGTTTAGTCAATCAATTTGGCTTCTATTCAAAGTATATTTTATCATTTCCTGTACGTGAGGCCTGGTCCCAACACTGTCTATTCAGTCTTTTTGCAAAAGGCTTTTACAAAATGTTTGTATTTGACCGCCCCAGGCAGGAGAAGGCCGCTGGGGCACTGATGAACTTGCCTTCAATGAAGTGCTGGCCAAGAGGAGCTACAAGCAGTTACGAGCCACCTTTCAAGCCTATCAGATTGTGAGTAATCAAGGACAAGGGCAAGGAGTCCACATTGAAATTGAGTCTTAAATTATTTCCAAGAGAAGCCACTATCTGGGACATGGAAGGGGGGGGGGCAGACAGTGTTTTACAACAGTGGTTCTCAATCAGGGGTCATTTTGCCCCCCAAGGGATATTTGATAAGGCCTGGCAACATTTGGGGCTGTCACAATGTGTGCTACTGGCATCTAGTGGGTTGAGACCAGGATGCTGCTAAACATCTTACAATGGCGCAGGACAGTCCCTTACAAGAAAAAATCACCCAGCTCCAAAGGTCCTGCCAAGGTTGGGAAACACTGCTTATGACCGAGGCGAGGAAAGCAAAGAAGTGTCAAGTTCAGGAGCAAAGTTCTACAACCAAAGCGTCCAGGTTCAGATCCTGGTTCTACATCTGGCAAGTGACCAACTCTCGCCATGCTCATTTGTAGAGCAGGAACCACGATCCTCACCATTCCACCCTCAGAGGGCTCTTTCATGAGCTAAATGAGATCAACATAAAAGGCTCGGACAGCCCCGGGCATGTGGTAAGCACCCAGACGTTTGCTATTGTTATCACTCTAACTTGCAGTGCTTACCACTCCCAAGATGGATGTGATATACCTCGCATACACTCCTGAAAAGATGTGTATAAATTACTTTTATACAATTATTTTTTTAATCTAATGATAATTTTAAGCCAACAAGGTGAGTTAGCTATTTCAAGGCACTTAATGGTGAGTCCTTCCCTAAAAATCAGTCTTCAATTGCAAGAAGCCTCTTGGGGAGTATCAGATTTCTTTTGTCTCCTATTTTATATTTGTGGAGTGCTTTTAACCATTCAAATCGCTTCTGTGCCCTGTATCTCATTTCAATTTCACAATACCGTAACTATAATGTGGCTGAACAGCCATTGTAACCCACAAGGGCCGGACAAGGACAGTGTGTTGTGAGTAAGGAGCCATCTGTAGCTTCCCAGGACCACACAGCGAGTCGGTAGCGAGAGTGGATGGCTCCAAGACTCCCCAGCCTGAGCTCCTGCCTCGGCTGGAACTGGCCGCTCCTCACTCGAAATAGTGTTTCCTAAGTGTTGCCAGCAGATGAAAAGACAATAAAGCTTTGGAATTTTATCATCACTGTATATAAGCCTTGAGGGCCCTGTGCTTTCAAATCGTGCCCAGAGTCAGGATCAAAGGCAGCTGACCCCACACTCCCAGGGCCTCTGTGCCTGGAGCTGTGTAGACTGAGCTGAAAGTCTTCCCTGTGACCTGAACTTATTCCCACATGACTGGGGCCTTGGACGGAGGTTCTGGGGATGGCGGTCATTGCCAATGGCTATAAAGACACACATACATGTGAGCGTGTGTGTGTGTATGTGTGTGTGCGCATGGACTAAGTACCTGACTAAGGCTCCTCTCTAGACCAATCATTCTCAAAATTAATCCTGAAACAGCAGCATCAAAATTACTTGAGAACTTGTTAAAAATGAGAATTCTCAGCCCCCACCCTGGACCTACTGAGTCAGATTCTCTGGGGTGGGGGAACTACTGTTTGTGTTTTAACAAATTTCCAGCTTCTAATGCATATTCAAGTTTAAGAAGTCTGCTCTATGCTACTAGCTGTATGACCTTGAGCAAGTTACTAAGGGTTCTGTGCCTCAGTTTCCATAACCATAAAATAGAGAAAATAATAGTACCTACTTCATTGGGTTAGTAACAGTTAAGTGGATTAATAGAAGTAAAGCACTTAGTCCTTGCATGCAGTATTGCTCAATTAACATTACCAGTTGTGAGGAGTCTCCCTATGTGAACCAACAGTGTTAACAATCAGAGCTAACATTCAAATGGGCAATAAGAGAGTCTACTGATCTGATGATTCTCTACATGAAACCAGTTCAAAACGGCTACCTATTCATCTATTCCAAAAACCTTGCTGGAACATTATTCATCTTTATTTTACCCTTGATTTCACCCTTAGAGCTCACCCTCGTCATAGGACCATGGTTTCATCTCATGGCCTTTGGCTAAAAGAACTCAGATGCTAGTGTCAGACCACTGGAGCATATTCTGTGGCACAGATTGTCGTCATATAGAGTTGAATTGTAATTTTGGGCACAAAAACTCAGGTTTTTGCCCTTTGCCCTCTAAGCCTGAATCTTAAGTACTGATGTTCTCAGAAATCACAGCCTAAGAAACAGAGATTCCCCAACTCTGCTGCATCATGCAAGATTATTACAGCCCCAAGCATACCAAATATGAAAGGTATATATAATTATAAAGCCGAAGTAAGTTCCCCAAACAGGGCTCAGTATGCGTTGTAGGTACACAGACCCACAGCCCAGACTCGCTGCCTCCCCACTATGCCTTCACCATTTCTCCCCTCCCCTTTAAGTGTTCCTAAGCCCAATCCAGTCTTTAGCCCTTTACTTGCTGTAGCCAAAGCAAGTGTATAGGGCTCAGCTGTGGGCACACTATCATTTGGGGGGAATTGGTTTTAATCCCCTATTTTTCTAATAATCTCCCTACCTGGTTAACTAGAAGCCTTTGAGGCTTGTCTGGAATTCCCCTGGCAATGTGTTTTTGTACTGACATCAGAAAACCTGGGTCTGTCCAAAAGGCCCCCTAAGAACAAAGTGTTCCAGGAAGTGAAAAGCATGCCCTTGCAAAGGAGAGTCACAATTGCTTGGACCAATCAATGGATTTTCATTTGTGTCCAATGGAGCCTCTGGAGCTGCCTTAGTAGCAACCAGGAGGGGGATGGGGCAGGAGGTAGGTAGAGAAAAAGGAGCAATGCCTTCTCATTGCATTGCTTGAATAGTGACCCCTGGAGTCGTGCAAAAGGGAGACCCTGAGAAGGCAGACCCCGGCATTACTGCCTAGCGCTAGCAAAGGAAACCATCTCCTGCCTTCCAGATCAGCCCTGCTTTTCTGCGTTTATCTGTTGTGTAGGCTAAGTTTCTACAGCAAATTGAAAAGCACTGCCTGGCCCAGTATTAACAACAGAAACAGAAGGTGTTTTAATGTGAGGTCTTTTTAGTAAACACAGACCTGCGTGAATACAATGTCCTCTTGAAATGCAATCTCAGTCTACAGAACAAGAGCCCGTTCATGGGAAAGTGATACCAGTCCCTCCAAAATACCAGCTCCCACATCAAACCCCAAAGAGGCTGGGGACAGCTGAGGAAAGGACAGGACTGGAAACCTCCAATTCAGTCCACTTGAATCCATTACACACACCAGGCCTCTGGTTGTGCAAATCACGATCAGACCGCCAACAGGGCTTCATTACATCTGGACCCTCCCCACCTCCACCAAACACACACCTATTGTGCCCGCATCACAAGGAATATTTTGTTTACCTATGTTTCAAAATAAACTACATAAACTCCACTGGCATGTCCTCAGAGCTCCAGTTATTTATAGAATCACAATTGTGTCGTATCTTCTAAAGATAATTCCTAGGAAAGATGTTTCAGTATTTCTAATGCTTAAACGTGTTTCCCAAACCCAACACAAAGTTCTCCTTCCTCTTTATTTGCCTGCCCTGAGTGGCCCAGGCCATACTTGGCATTAAGCACAGTCATACTTTACTCTGAACTTCGGCTTCTGTAAATATTTGGAAAGAAACCTAACGTGTAACGCTGTGCAGAGCGCTATGCGAGCTGGTGTGGATATAGGATCACTTGGAATTAGCCCAGAATGAAGGGAAGTGGCATTTGATGTGGCAACCCCCCCCACACACACACACACAGCACACATGTCCCCACTCTATCAGAAACGTTAGACCAAGTTCCTAGCTTGAACTTCCCAGCCTCTTCTTGTTTCACCCAGACTGTAGGAGACTGAGTGCCCAGTCCCAGGGCAAAGGAGATGGGGGAGGTGTGGGAAAGATGATTACAACCACAGCCTCGTAGAAAATTAGAAATGGAAAATATTTTAAAAACACATAGGAAGCTCAGTACTGTATATAAACTAAAGAATTGTTGATACAGTATGTTCATTTTTCTTTCATGCCCTGATTTTACAGAGGGGGAAATTGGGGCTCAGGGTGTGGTCCTGATGGGTGTCAAATCCATTAGGGGTCAGATCTGGAGAAACTGCTCAGCAATGAGAGCCCCACTCCAGTGGGGGAGCAACCACCTTCAGCCCTGCAAGCCAGAAGCCAGAAAGGACGAATCTGGGAGAGTTTAGTGTTTTCTGTGGAGTGAGGACCCCAAGTGCACCCAAAGTAAAACCTGAATTAACGTCTGGACTTTGTCTCTCCAGCTCATCGGTAAAGACATTGAAGAGGCCATTGAAGCAGAAACGTCGGGAGATCTGCAGAAGGCCTATTTAACTCTCGGTAAAGTAGAGCTGGGAGGGTCCCTGACTTAGGTTAGGCTGCCTGCAAAAAGACTCGGGAGGGAGATTTGTGTGCAGGAAGCTTTCATAGAATAGTTTTGGGAACAGCACCTCTAAGCAGCTCTGAGCAAGGGAGAGAATGAATGTGATACAGTTGCAATGGGAGCTCTGATGGTCCCCAAGGAGTCCTGAAGCCGGGATGTCCAAAGTGAAAGCAAGGGGCCAGGTCTTTGCACCCCCCATCAAGCAGCAGGCTGGTTGCAACCCAGAGCATTTGCAAGCTCAAGTAAGGCTGCTCCCTCCTTAGAGGACAATTCCAGGGAAGGGACTCAGTTGTGAGCAACCAGCAGGCAACACTTGGACTGAGTGTGTGTGTCCTGAAGAAGTCATCTTGGGTACACACATGGCATTCACCACAGGCCCACTAAGATTGCAGGCCCCTGAGAGCATCTGTCCACAGCCTGGGACTGCTCTCTGTCCAGTCTCAGGGAACAGTATGCAGTTCATAGGACACACACTCCAAAGTACCCAGGTTCTGGATTCATGAGCAAGTTTCTGCACATGCCTGATGGCTTGAGGGTGTCTTTTTCCAGTTGGTTCCCTTCAACAGTTGGAATGAATGAGGTCTGTTAAGAAAGAGGTGGGAGGAAGACCAGATCTTGACTGTGCCAAGCAAGCACCAGGACCTTCTCTCCAGGTGTAGCCCAGAGGCAGGAAATAGCACAGAGATAGCTAGATGGGCATGGGGCTGTGTCTGGCAGGCTCCTTTTTCCTTTTTGCAAGCCCTGGAATGAAGGCATTGTCCATTGTCCATACCCCTGTGGCAAGGAGTCCAGGCACCATCCCAGATGGCACAAGAAATGGAGAGGTGCTTCCCCAGAAGAGGAAGAACCCAGAAAGCAGCCCTGGAAGTTAGAAAATGTGTTCCAGCTGCCAAACCTTCTCTTTTCTTTTCTTTCTTTCTATCTTTTTTTTTTTTCAACAATGTCAGCAATTGATTTTTTTAAAATCCACCCCCATTTTGCATTCAAATTAGCACGACTTCTATTGTGATGCACAGAGGCCTAAAATCCCTGACCGCACTGCATATACATGGTAGTCTGTCCTTGGGCTTAACGAATGAGTGTCTTGGGTAAATGGAGAGGTTTATTCATGGTCCAGCCAGGAGGCTCCAAACCCTTCCTGTGCTTCAGTGCAGAGAATCAGGAAAACACCAGAGTTCAGTCAAAAGAGTAAGATTAATCTTCATTAATATTAATTATTAATGGTAATGAAACCATTATTAACAATAATGGTAATAAAACCATTCAATTCTTTAACAATTGTTTAGCACCTGCCTGAGCCAGGGGTCATGCTAGGTGTGGGGATCAGAGGTAAATAGGTCCAATTTTGGCTCTTAAGAAGCTTAAAGTCCATGGCAGATACACACAAATCAACCAAGTAGGTGACAGCGATGGTAGAAACGAACACAGCTGAGAGAGGAGGGAAAGGCTCAGTCCCTGTAGCTGGGAACCGTGAAATGCAGGACTTAGGTGCACTCCAGTGTAGCAAACATAAAAGCAGTTAGAAAAGACCTCAAGAATAAGCCACACAGATAGTAGACAGGACTATATGACTGTATTTTCTAGACAATCCCCCCCCCCCGTACTCCCACCTAACTCATAAAGATGCCAGTTTATGGCTAAAATCAAAGAGGAGGGGCTGTGAGACCAAATGACTCCCATTTGCAGCCACTGGAACAGCACTTCTCCAAGCGGGGTCCAGGGACCGCCTGCATCGGAATCGCCCATGGTGAGGGGTGTGAAAATTCAGTTTCCTGGGCCCTCCTGCAGGTCACCCAAGTGGAACCTCCAGGAATGGAGTCTGGAGGCCGCACTTTGATGGGACCCCTGGGACTGGCTGGTGCTCCCTGGATTTTGAGAGCACCTGCTCGGAAGTAAGGGGAGGCAGGAGAGGGCACAGTGGCCAGCTGCCCGGCCTCGCAGTCGCCGCCTTCGGGCCCGCGTCTTCCCTAGCAAGCTCCGTGCAAACTTCTGAGGGATTTCTGCTGCTTCCACGGACAGAGGTTGTTCACCAGGCATAGACTGTGTACAGAAGAAAAGCTGAGAATTTTCTCCCCAAAATACCAGGACGAAGGAATGCCAGGGAGAAGACACCTGTGTAGGTAGGGAGCCCACTGACAGGCAGGCAGACACGTCCGCATCGGTTAGGACTGCCCCGGGGGGCACCTTCAGGAAAACGCTGGGCGGCCACTAGCTCAGACTGTCTGGGGGTCACAGAGAGTCCCAAACATGCTATTCCCCAAACTGACGGGTTCCCCCAACCAGCAGTAATCCAGCAGCTTTTAGATTGTTCTAGGGCTAAAGTGGTCAGACACCTGGGTCTGGGTTTTTCTTTTCCATTGACACTCTGATGGCTGACCCATGTCCTACAATGAAGGCAGGCCCCCAATTTCAACTCTGCTTCCCTAATCCCATCCCTCTCCCTTCTTCATCCATCACATGGGCGATTAACTAGAAAGCAAGAGTTTCCATTATGGACATGTTAAGGCCGTGCATTATATGCATGTGTGAAGTGTTCTAGTTAAATGTCAACAACCTAAAGAGTAAATGGTTCATTTCTCCCAAAGTGTTAGTCAATTGGGACCCATATGAGCCTGGGAGGAGGGGAGAGAATGGTTGATCCCCTAGGGGTGCACCCTATCTCCACTTGGTGAGTCAAAACCGAGCTTCATTCATTTGTGGATTAAATCAAAGCTGGCAGGCAGGGGGAAGGCCAGAGAAGAGCACCTAGCAGCATCACAGGGAGGTGACCTGTAGACAGGGTCAAACATGTCATCGAGCCCACATCCCAGATCGCAAACTAAGAGGACAACAGGGAACCTGGAAAAGATCCAGAGCTGAGACTCACCGAGCAAACCCAGTGAGGAAAAACAAAGGGAAGGAAGGCTGTTTCGCAAGGGAAGCAGGCCGCAGTCCCACTGAGGGCATCTCCAGCACCATGACGTTTTACTACAGCAACGTTGCCTGTCCATCTGTTTCCTCTCCAGACCCGACTCCGGCATCAGAGATTTCACTGAGATATGAAAAGTTATTTCTGCTGGTGAGAAGCATGACTTTGCAGGGACAGCCTGAGGATGGCCAAGAGGTCCTCCCTCTTCGAAGGGTCTTCAGGGAACAGGAGGGATTCTTAATTGTTGGAAGGTGTTTTGATTCAGCTCTGGTTGAGAATCCAGGTGCCCTGACCTGGGGAATCTTCCAGATCCCATTACACAACAGTATGGAACTAGCTCCTTTCAAACATCTGCCTGACAATCCAATCACCTCTGAGGGTGGCAGGTGACACTCCAGCCATCTCTGTTCCTTTGAGGGTCTCCATGTTATTCAACCAAATGTGACTGTCTCACATTCTCTTTTCCTGCACCCGCCAGTGAGGTGTGCCCGGGACCAGGAGGGCTATTTTGCTGACCGTCTGTACAAGTCCATGAAGGGTGTGGGGACGGATGAGGAGATGCTAATTCACATCTTTGTGACCAGGGCTGAGGTAAGACACACTTGACTCCAAAGTGGCGGGCTGGGACTTCTCTTTTTGCCATCATGTCATCAACAAATAGTTTTTACCAAGGGCCTATTGACAGAAAAAGTAAAACAGAGACATCCTTTGTCTTTCCAGACTTTGTGAAAGACCTTTTGCTATGTTTCAACCTGTTTCTTTTTGTAAAAATACACTAGTGACAGCCACTTCTATTTTTGTCATCTGTGGCTCTAGAAAATTTGTGGCGGTGTGCAGAGGGGACCTGGTGGAACCCTTCTGGGTGTTGCGGCTAGGCTTGGGCCCATTTTACGGAAGGCAAAACTGAGACGCTGAAGGGTTAGCGATGGCCTAGGTCACCCAGCAGCAGAGTCAATGAGCAAACAATTGCCTGACTCCTGCTAGGCCTTTATTTAATTGTGCAAGAGTATGATCTTGCACAAGAAACAAATCAGTACAAGACAGTGTTTCTCAACTTTTCTTAAATTATCAATCGCCTCACCAAGGAGCCTTTTGGGACCTATTTTTTTTCCTAATTGCTCCCCTCCCCCCTATCGAGAAATGTTAACACTGCAAATATACTGTATATCTGTTTATGTTCCATTTATAAGTGCTTTTACATAAAAAGATTGAGTTTTTCCACCCTGTAAGAGCTAATTTTTGCCCTGTTAGGAGCGAGGCTGCACCCCCTTGAGAATGCATGAGGGTAAGAAAGGGACCGGGAAAGGGCCAGGGCCGGAGTAGCCCAAAGCGTGGGAGCAGCCGTCAAGATCCACAGCAAATGCTTTGGATTACAGAGCCACACACAGAAGAAATGACAAAACAGAGGGGAAGTGGCATTTCAGCTGCAGTAGAAGCAGGGGATGAAGTGTAACTGAGCCCTTGCAAACCACAGACATCTTCCCTCAAAAAATTGTTAAATGGAGGGGGAAGGATCCCAACCCAAATTCTGGCCACAGCTTTGGACAAATGCTTAACGTCTAGCACTGTTGTCTTTAAGTACAGCTTAGCAACAGGACTGTTCTTTCATTTTTATTTCTATTCCTGGAACTTCTCCTCCTCTATGATTCATATTTTTCTTTCTCTCTTAAAGTCCATGTCTCTCTCTCCTCCCTTTTCCCCTCTCCAGTCTGTCTGCAGCTCTCCCCACAGTCCTCACTCTCTCCTCCAAATCTCTCCCTTCCCTCTCCAGTCTCTGTCTTCTCTGTCTTCCTGTCCCTTAGCAACTCAACCCCCCAGCCAAAGTCTTGAAGCACTCAAGGAGCAGGGCAGGGGTTCTAAAGACCCCGGGGAAACGGGTGGGTCTGGAGGGCTCCTCGGGGTTCCATGTTCACCCCAGTATGAGCCATGGACTGTTCATTCGAGATGCTCTGCCCATCTCAGTACTGACCACGTGTCCTGGGTCATCTCCACATGCGGACCATCCCATCGGAATGCTCCAGGCCCCGCCAGATGCAGTTGGCCAGAATCTCTAACCCCCAAAGCATCATGGTACAAGAACAGAGCTGCAGTGTGCGCCCCCCCAACCTCCCACCTTTCTGCCCTCCTCCCCCCCAGCCAAGCAGTGCACAAGCCAGGGGAGCAGAGAGACAGACACCACCTGCCTGCTATGGTCTCTCTCCTGCTCAGCACCCACTTCGAACAACTCCCCGCTCTCCCACCTTCTCCTCTCATCTTTCTCTCTCCTGTTCAGCTCTCTAATTGGGGGGGAGGGGGGGGAGTAAAAAGAACCAGAACTTGAGCGATGGTTTGTAGGTCTGTCTAGAAAGCAAAGCAGAGTTTAAATTACAAAGTTAAGAAAAAAATCCAACAAAACTCCTGCTTAAAGACAGTGCTGTGCTTCTTTTATGAGACTCACTATGTTCCATCTGGATTTATATCTTTTCTATGACAAGTGTTCTCTCCCTTCCTAGGTCATAAGTCTTGAGAGCAGAACAATCTTTTAACTTGTTTTTCTCCTGAGTCCCTCCCCACTTCCAGCACCTAGGTTTTTCAAGCTTTCAATGAATTAGGTTCTAAATAAGTCCTATAAATTGATATTGATTTGAATTCTACTGACTGGCACTAATGCCCTTGCTGATCAGGGTACAAGAAAAAAAGAGGCTTCATTTAAAATCTCTGTCTTTTGTCCCTTTCTGCTTTCTAAGAATAATTCATTTTTAAATAAACCTAAAAATTTTCAAAAGAAAAGTAGTATTTTGCAACACATAAAAATCCTATGAAATCCAAGTTTTAGTGTCCATCAAGAACATACACACAGACACTTCTGCAACCTTTGGTGAGCTGAACTCAGCTTTCCCTTTCTCATCCACAAAATAGGAAGAACAGTAGCCCATACCTCTGAGGGTTGTTCTGAGGCGTAAATGAGCAAATGAAAATAACGTGCTTAGTATAGTGCCTGCCTGTGTTTATGGTGAATACACTATAAATGCTGTTGTCTCCTTTGCTATTGTCTTTTCTCCTACAGGTGGACCTTCAGGGGATAAAAGCTAAATTCCAAGAGAAGTATCAGAAGTCCCTCTCTGACATGGTTCGCTCAGACACCTCTGGGGACTTCCAGAAACTGCTGGTAGCCCTCTTGCACTGAACCAAGCCAGAGCAGTAGGAGCGCAGGGAGGAACCATCTTTGTCAAGAGCCTGTTCCAAACCAGATTTGCAAATGTGACTCCAGCACAAAAAACCTTCAAGAGTCCTGGTTTATTTTCTTGGCAGCTTCAGGAGTGCAGCCAGGCCAGGCTGTTTAAGTCAGAGACAGCGGCCTCGAGATGCTTGGGCAGGTCACCCTTGAACGCTGGCTTACCAAGTATCTGGGCTGCCTCTTAACTTTCCTTTAGCATGGTAACTGAATGCTTTATCAGCACAAATGAAATCAGCAGTTGATGAAAAAAACTATCCATTTGTAATAAAACATTTAGAAGGACATATATCGCACAGGGGTGTGTGTGTTCTGGGTAAAGATTGAATGATTAAGGTACAGGGAAGACAAAATTAACCAATTCATTAATTTTCTCCTGTGTGTTCAATTTCAAAGCCTCAATGTTAATTAAAATTGTGGATTATGCTTCCATCAGCTGCTTTTCTAAAGACTGGGTTGATTAGTTTTGGCTCTTGTCCTAGAAATATATGACTTGTGAAACTCAAACATATTTGAGAAACACGCAGTTATATTTATTAATGATCATCAAGGCCAGCAGCAAGGAAACAACTGACTTGCCTACGAGAAATCTAACCAGAGGTAAAATCCACTACCTGGTTTAAATGATTTTTCTTGCTTCTGTAGACATTTGTCCCATTTGAGTCTTCCATCTGACCTTCAAATACAATTAGACTGGGCACAGTTCCAATATGATCAAGGTCAATGAGCTGACTCTTAAATGAACTGGTTCCGCACCAAAAGCATCTCTGTTCTAAGATGATTGTTTCATAGCCACATGTTGCTAGACATACAGGGGTCTTCAAGAGAACGTGGACACTTTGTCCAACAATTATAGTTATCATTCATTGAATGATTGTGTCTGGCATACTTCCATATTTAATCTTCCTAACAGCCCTATGAGGTTAATATTACTCCCGTTTATCAACTGAGAAAACTGAAACATTAAGTAATCTAGCTAAATTCACTTGCAAGTGATAGAGTTGGGATTTGAATTCAGGACTGGTTGACTCCAGAAATCATATGGCTAACTGCCTTTCTTGGAAAAAATAACACAAAGTGCATAGTAATGGGTCTGTATTCATTCACCTGCTTAATTCCCTACTATCTGCCAATCACTGTGTTGGGCTCTGGATACAGAGATAAGTAGAACATTGGCCATGCCTTAGTCGGTTCACTCCCAGGCCAGTAATAGAGACAGATGCCTCCAATATTCAACAGAATGCTGTAAGTACATGAATACTGGCATGTAAAGCTCTTTACCCATGAACAAGAAGAGGGAATGGGCAGTTCTGCCTTGGGTAACTGGGGAAGGATTCAAAGAGATACATTTGTGTTGGGTTTTGAAGAATGCATAGAAGGTCTCCAGAGAAACAAAGAAAGAAGGGCATGGGCAGAGGCTCAGAAGCATCAAGGAACCCAATGTGTTTAGGAAGCAGTGATATCCACTCCCCTGGGGCAAGGACATAGTGAAAGGAAGGAGAGGGTTGGGGAGGCAAGGATGCAGCTGCCAAAGAGTTTGCTTAAATCACGTTAGCAATGGTTTTGCTTGCCAAGCGTGGGCCTGATCCTTTGGGCAATGGTGGTCACTGGAGATGTTTAAGGGAGGAACATTTGGGCCTTGGGAAATCACTTTGGTTGTGTAATCAATGTATATAGCAAATAGCCCAAATGCTCAGTATAAGACTGCATGTCATGGTGTGTCTTTGTAGAGGCTATAAAGTGGTGATTAACAAATTAAGAAGTTATGTTCACATTTGTGTTCTCAATATACTGAGTAATGTGTCTCTGCCCCATCAGTGTGGAGTCTGGCTTCTCCAACAGCAAGAGACCAATGCACAGGACTCCTCCAGGCTGCAAACAAACTATGTCTCAGACCACATTACAGCCAATAAAAATGCCTCAGATAAGCTCCCAGAAACTAGATAAGCCAAGAAATAAGGATGCCATAAAATCACATGTGGTATTCAGCTCTCCATATCCACAGGCAAGAGCTGCCATGCTAAATTCAGAGAGATCAGAGAGAAGTCAAGGCTGACTGTTTGTGACACTGCAATTTCTTGCATGACCAGGACATAAGATGCAGAGCAGAATGTTGGGAGACATAGGGTCAGGACAAAGAAAAGCAGACAGGGGAATTTTTCAAATAAACTTTTAATTTTTTTATTTTGTCTTATTTCTATAAATTTTGGCTTATAATTATAAGTTACAATTATATCACAGAGAGTTCCCATATTCTCCAATCCCAGTTTCCCATATCACTAACATTAATATGGTACATTTGTCACGACTTATGAACTAATGTTGATAGATTATAATTGAGTAAAGCCCATACTTTATTCACATTTCCTTAGTTTTTACCTAATGTTGTTTTTCTGTCCCCAGTTCCCAAATATCACATTAGATTTAGTTGTTATGTCTCTTTAGGCTCCTCTAGACTGCAACAGTTTTTCAGACTTTCCCTGTTTTTGTTGACCTAGGCAGGTATTCTGTGGAATATCCTTCAGTTTGGGTCTGTCTGATGTTTTTCTCATGGTCAGACTGGGGTTATGGGTTTGGGGGAGGAAGCGCCATTCCCATCACATCATATCAAGGGGACATGCTATCAGCATGACCTATCACTGTCGGTGTTGATCACCTGGTTCGGTAGAGTTTTGTTAGGTATTCCCACTGTGCTCATTAAAAGGAAGCCACTGTGTACCACTCACACTGCAGGGTTAGGGAGTTATGGTCTACCTCCTTGAGTGGGGAATTTTATATAAATTATTTGGGATTCTTTTGTACAGTAGGTTTGCCTGCTCTCCTATTATTCATCTATTCAATAATTTACTTATATCAGTATAGACTTATGAATATTTACTTTGTACTTTGGCTTATAATCCAATACCATATTGTTTATTTTGTTGCTCAAATTGTTCCAGTTTTGTCTATTGGGAGCTCTTACAGTTTGCTCCTGTGTTCCATGGACACACCCATTCACTTTGCTTTTGAGTCCTTAATTTCTGACACTACAAGATGTTCCAAGCCCATCTTGAATATTCTCCTCCCAAGTTCTAAAATCTGCCATTTGTCCAAGGTGCCCTGGTTCCTTTTGTTGAATAATGGTATTAGAAACCAAGATCTGGGTGCTGGGTGTGCTCATTATTACTGGGGTGTCATTGCTTCTAGGCCCACTCAGTGGACAGAACTAGAAAATATAGGTGTGTATACTAAACCATATATCACATATATCTATATTTATATATATATGCAGATAGATGACATATAGATAGAGGTGTAGATATAGGTATTGATGTAGGGGTAAGCATAAACATAGATCCATCTGAATCTATATTAAGTTAAACATGAGCTTATATAATGTCTTCAACTTTCATCCAGTACCACCTGGTTCATGCTAGAAGGGAGATTTTGACTTATTGAAAACAACACAAGGAGACAAGATAGCAGAAGAGAAGGTCCTAGCAATAGGAGCCATGGGAAGAATCAAAGCAAACCACAAGACGCCCTGCTTGCACCACTGATTGTATTTCCATTTTGAATGGCAGAGTTTGTGCCAGGTCTGGGGAGAAAGGGCAGGCCATGGTCAAGTGGTCCGCGGACCTCCACTACCTGGTACCCAAGGAATTGTCCTTAGGTTTCTATGAGAATGCTCCATGGCTTCTTTGTGACTAAACTAGAAATACTGATGTCTTCTGTTTCAAAGGTAACCAACTTTCAATGTACTCAGAATACATTCAGCCAAGACTAATACAATGCAAGCGAAAGGAAAAGAAAGACCACCTTCAATGTAAGAATCGAGACAGTGGGTTTTCATGTCAGCCTCTTCTTGTTCGTGATTTTTGGTCCCCAATAACTGTCACTTCAGGATTGCTTAGAGCAATGATATCTCAGGACAAAATAGGCCTGAGGCATTTTTAGGCTCCAGAAGAAAAAAGCATTGGTTTGAATCATTTCTCACTGTGAGTTATGTGGACTGGATAATATGACTCACAAACCAAAATGAACACACTAATTGGCTGAACTCTGAACCCAACCCAAATATTAACTTTTTTTTTTAACTGCACTGAAAACAAAATCAAAGCGGTTGTTTTTAAAATTCTACTGAACCAGTTCAAATCGGAACCAGTCTTTGGAAAATGTTGAGCCAGAAGGAAAAAGAATCAGAAAAGCAAAATCTTTCCACACAAGTATTCCATTCACTTCAAGTGCCTGGCACATACAAATATGCACTGTGTGTGTGTTTTTATTAGTAGGACCTCCTTTAATCGAATCTCACTTAACCTACTTGACATATTATCCAACACGCCCCATCCTCTCTACAGTCTGCTTATTGGTGTATGTATGTCCTTGATGCTCTGAAGGCTAGAGGCTGGGAGGGGACTGACTAGGAAGCCCTCTCCTAGTGGCTCATGCATTTTGCAAGAGTGCATTGTATTTATTCCCAAATGTATTTATACATATTGTACTCACTATTGAAATTGCATAATTTAATTAAGCATTCAACAAGCCGATTAACCAAAAATGCAAAAGAAAGACTTCTTGTTTTTCTGAAAGCTAAATTGAATGCCCTGGGAAGACTAGGAAAAGATGTGTTGCATTTAAAATAGAAAGGATAAATGATAACACTGAATACCCATCGGTGGCTCGTTTGCAAAGAAATGTTCTTAGCAAATCAATATGCATTTGAATGCTTCATGTGAAAAATAAAAGGATGTATGTTTTAGTGTAATGATGTTCCTCTTTCAGCTTAAATATACACTCTGATTGCCCTTCTCAAGTGTATCAGATAAAAGGGTTTCCACTGAATACACATCTTTTCTCACTTCTGAAACATTAATTTGTCTATGATGATTGCACAGGTTTTTCTTCTGCTCAAAGAGCTCGGAGGAATCGCCATCACCTGCTGCATCTCCCGGTACCTAACCCTCCATTCACAGGCTGTCACTTTGGGAAGCCACCTTTCTCTCCTAAGACTCAGTTTCCCCATCATGTAAAATGGGGTGATAATAGTTCAGAAGCTCCCCTACTTAAGGACCAAAAGCAAAAGGGCCTCCATAGATGAAAACAACAACACCTCCACGACAAACAGGGCAACACTGCCTACTAACAAGAGATGTTGTTAGAGGTCACCTACTCAGTGTCATTTTGAGCTTCCCCAAAACAGCAGCAGCAACAACTGCATTTATGTGTAAGTGGAGGAGTTGTACCTCATAGCATCTTGTTGCTGATTATTTGAAACCCTTAGCATGGAGATGGACCCAAGCCAAGAGCCCCCTACACAGCAGCTGCGTAGTTGTCTAACCAAGTCACCCATCTGTGCTGGGGTAGCCAGCCGTGAAATGGAAACAGGAGACAGCCTATTGCATGAGGCAAATCTAAGGTGCAGCCAGATGTCAAACGTATTCACGTCTCCTGCCCTTTCCCACCTGGAATGACAGGACGGACCGCGATGGTGCCCTAGCTCCAGACACGTCTGTCCTCCCGGCTGGTTCCCACCCTATAGCCGGGGCGGCCTTTCCTACCTGCCGGCAGCTGCCTCCCACACCGGGAGGCTTTGCCACTCATAACTCAAGCCTTTATGGGGGCTGCTGCTTCCTCTGTGCTGGGATGTCCAGTTAGCGCCCCATTCTAAATGCGTGCAAAGAAAAATCTTGATTTCCCCCACAAAACCACTTCCTTTCTCTGTCTTCCCTATCTCAGTAACAGCCCCCACCCAGTTGCTCAAATCAAAGCCATCTTGGATTACTCCCAGATTACTCTTGGATTACTCTCAAGGACCATGCATCAGAAGTCCTATTAGTCCAACTGCTCCAAACACCTTCAGTTTTCTGTGTTTCACCACCTCCATAGCTGTCACTCCATGTCAAGCCTCCATCCTGTCCAGCCTGGACCCCTACAATGGCTTCATATCTGGGTTTCCCGCTTTCCTAGTTTTTTCATCTCTGACTCCTTCTGGAACCTCCACTCCCCCTCACTTACCAGGCACTGACCACGTAGGGCTGTTTTTCTACTCCTCAAACTTGTGACACTTAGCCCTGCCTCAGGACCTCTGCATTTGTAGTTCCTTCTGCCTGGAACTCCCCTTCTCCCAGGATCGCATCTGAGAGCACAGGTCACCTCCTCCAGAAGCTGGTGCTGGACACCATGTCAAGTCTCATCCCCATTACTGCCCCCAGAAGGCGCCCAAACTCTCTGTTAGCATTATCCTGGATTGTCCTCACAGGGGTTGTCAACACCTGAAATTACGTTATTTGTACTTATCCATTGTCCGTCAGCCCACCATTAGAACGTGAATGCTAGGAAGCCAGGGGCTTTTTCCCCACTGTAACCCCAGCACCTAGAACAATGCCTGGCATTTAGTAGATGCTCAATAAAATGTGGTGGACCAGATGAACACCTCACACAATTTCCTTCTGCCCCTTCTCGAGCCAACTTTATCCTTTGACTTCCTTGTGTCCTTCAGTCATAATCTGAGCACCCCGATCCCGCCTTCCCTGCCCCACCCCCATGTAGTTAGTCACTCCCCTGTGCTCTCCCGTTCACACTTCAGTCACAGGCCTTAATATATTCTTTTTCATCGCTCTCGTTTTTCATATCCCCAACTAGACTGGCAACTCTGCGAGCCCAAGGACCACATCTTACTCAGCCTTCCAGCCCCAGTCCACAGAGCGGTTCTCTGTATCTGACCACTTGCCTTCCCGGACCATTAGATAGAAAGTAGACTTCTCTCCACCCTCTTCCCAAGCACAGCGCTGCCTTCACAGCTCTACTATCGCCTCACATCAACTCAGCCTTATTCATGGATTTATTTGTTCCACTTACCTGTTGTCTACCATCCCCATACCCTAGTGACTAGGACAGTGACTGACACAGAGTAGGTGCTAAATAAAGATTTGTTTAGAGATGATTCATTCAACATATTTATTACATGGAGGGCTGATTAGTTGATTAACTCTCAGGGTACCAAAGATAAGGGAGATTCAATGCTGTTCACAGCTGTTGTTCATGGTTTCCAAAACAAGACACATGGATATGATTTATGAAAATCACATTCTGAAGGAAGTGCTGGGGGTGGAGAGAGGAAGAGGGCAAGTAGAGATTTGGCTAGTGAGCAAAATAGGTCTTGAACTGCTCCAGGGAATCCGTCACCTAATTACTGATTGGTTGCCTCTTGTTTGGCACGGAGAACCCAGATGGGAGCAGCAGGTCTCTCTGCAGCTCCAGTAATTCTATTCCAATTAGTCCAATTAGAAACAGGTCTATAGATAATTGCCCAGATGTTCAGTTTCATCAGAGGTGACATTGTGCGTGCAGCCCAAGATTAACATAGATATCAGCACACAGAGGATGGGGAGAATGGATGACAGACACTCAGCAAAATGGTTCCAAGTTTCAAGAATTCATTTGCAAGTTTCAAGAGTAAAGGACTTTCAACAGCCCTTTCCAAGAGGGAGACCTCAGATCACCTGCCTCCTACAGCCTCCTCAACCTGGGCCAGCTGGGGAGTAGGGACATGAGATTTGCTGGTGATGGAGCCAACTTGGCACCTTCCGTGTGACATGTAAATAATATCCAACCACAGTAAGTCACTCTAGGTCCACAGCATTGCTGAGGACATGATAAATAGAAGTTGGGTGATATGACAGCCACAAGGGCAGTAAAAGGGGAGGCTGGGACTCAGCCAGCTGATGGGGCCAGCAGAGCAGAAGCCAGCCCAGGGCTGCCAGCCCCCCAAATAATGTTTCATCTGGATGGCATGAGAGGCCTGGCCAGAACTGGTTCACCCCAGTGGAGGGATATGTACAGCTAATTCCAAACAGGTTATCAAATATAGAAACGTACCCAAGAACTTAGCTGGCTGCACGTCACCTTTGGGCCGGGTGTGAGGCAGATCAAGAGAAAAGTTATTGGTGTCTACTTTATCTCTTACAGTGAGTAAGAAGGCGGTTATCAGGCCTGGAGTCCATAGGAGACGTCAGTGGTGTCTAGCACAGAGGTTCCCACCCTTGGTTGCACAGCTTACAGAATCTCCCCGGAGACTTGGATTTTATTGGACTTAGACTGGAGTGCATCCAGGGAATTAGGAAATTTTAAATTTCCCCCAGGGACTTGAATGTGAAGCCAGGGTGGGAACCGCTGCCCTGACACAGCTGCAGGTTGAGGAGGCCCTGAAACCCAGGCTCCATTTCCACCCAGGGACACACCCAGGACCTCCCATCACCCTCCAGGCTCATGTTAAACAGAGAGGGAGGGAGGACCAGTTACTGACCCTTGTCACAAAAGGGTCCCTCTGGGGATATACAGTATGGCTCTACATAGCTTTTATAGAAGCCCTCTTAATTTTCCATAAAACCCTAATTCCTTAGGCAAGCATCTAGGCCCTATCTACCTGCCCATGTGTTTCTCCAACAAATATTCACTGAGTACCTACTATGGGCCCAAAGTTCTTGTTCTCATGAGGTGTTCATTCTGTTAGGGGAGACAGAGAATAAACAATGAAATATTACAAATAGAATAATTTTTTTAAGTGTAATAAAAAATAAAAGAGGGTGGTGATATGACATAGAGAGATAGGTGGGGGGATACAAGGTACTTTTGTAAGTTAAGGAAGGTGTGTTTAATGAAATAACATCTGAGCCGAGTTCTGAACTCTAAGAAGCCAGCCACATGAATATTGGAGGGAACAGCATTCCAGCAGAGGGAGCAGCAAGTTCAAAGTCCCCAGCCTCAGTCTCCTTGTAGCCCACCTTCAACTCCTTTGCTGTTCTGTTAGTGTCACCAGCTCCCCCACTTTTGAACTTTGGATTTGTCCCATGAGCAGTGCCATCTTCCAATCCAAATCTGTCACTTCTCCAAGAACCCCCCCTCCAAGAAGTTTCCCATATCCAGGCCTTCCTCACTGTGACCATTCTTTACTTCATTTCAAAAGTCTGAGAAAGAAAGAAAAAAAAAAAAAAGTCTGCAAATGCCTTTGTAAACAGCAGTGGGTATGAAAGCTTGTGACAGGATTGTTACTATTCATTCCTCCTTAGCATCCTGCCTGAATTTGCTTTAAATCACCATACCGCCAATTCTATCGTCTGGTTGTTTCACCTGGCTACAATTAGTCTCCTCCCATGGGATATCCTTTATTGGTCCTTCAGGGCATAGATTGGGTTTTCTGCTTCTTTGCTACCCCAGTTGATCCCAGAACAAACAGGCATTCATTCACAGCCCCTGACCAGAGCTGTTTATAGGAGGAGTCGAATAGGTTGCCAATTAAGTGTTTGTTTCAATGAAAGAATTAATTAGTAAGCATCACCTCAAAACCACATGGCCTTCATTCTATTTTGCACTAGCATTATCTCCATTGTATAAATGAGGAAACCAAGGCACCGAGAGATTAGGTAACTTGCCCAGGCCACACAGCTGGTAAGTGGCAGAGCTGGGATTTAAACCCAGGTCTGTCTGGTATTACGTGAGGTACCTTACTGCATGACATGGCCCCATGAAGAATGAAGGTCAGCAGTCCTATCCTCAATTTTTCAATAAAGAAACTAAAACTCATAAAAGAATTAACAGAGGTGACCTGGTTCATAGATTTAGTGCCAAATCCAGGGCCGGTATTCATGGCTAAGGATGCCAAGGCCTCCGGGCTCTCTGCTTTGTCACGTCCCTTTCAGAAAGGTTAGAATTCTGGTCGGGATTCAGCCAAAGTATCAGATCATCACTGTGCCCTCTAATGAATTTAAGTGCTGCCAGGGGAGCTCCTGGCTGTAGGTGGAAATGTCTAAAGAAATGGCAAATGGCAGGAGATCAGAGCACATTAATTTATCTTAAATTATGTTTTCTTTCTTTCTTTCTTTCTTTCTTTCTTTCTTTCTTTCTTTCTTTCTTTCTTTCTTTCTTTCTTTCTTTCTTTCTTTTCTTCTTTCTTTCTTTCTCTCTTTCTCTCTTTCTCTTTCTCTCTTTCTCTCTTTTTCTCTCTCTCTTTTTCTCTCTCTTTTGACTGCTTGAGTGGTGTAGATGGAGAAAGACAGGAGCAAGAAGCTAACAGTTCTCAAGTGCCCCAAGAAAGTCACATAACTTCACCGGTAGTATGGGCTTAAAGGAGGGTTACCAGATTTAGCAAATAAAAATACAGGATTCACACTTAAATATGAATTTCAGATGTTCAGAAAATATTTTAGCATAGATATGTCTTGTGCAATATTTGGGACATATTTATATTGAAGCCCCTTGCTTAATGAAACCCGCCTCCCAGGCTTATCATGAGAATTAAACAACACACCCAAGGGAAAGTGCTCAGAGGTACCTGACTGGTAAGTGGCAGCGTTTGGTCTGTTCAAAAGCTACTTTTCTTCCTTTAGGTAATGGTTGGAAATGGGCAGTTCTGGGCCTTCATACACACGAGAAAGATGGCCATTCTGGATTACGGACTCATGGTTTCACAAGCAAATTTACCTGGGGAAAGTGGGACTCCCTCTCAGTACATGAGGCTCTCTGCTCTCTCCTGGCCCCCAAGGAAAGAGGGGGAAAGGCTGGAATCAGTGAAGTCCAGAAAAGTGCCTCGTGAGATGTGATAATAGAAGAGATAACAGGATAGTGGCTTTGTAAACAGAAATAAGTTGGCTGAGCAAGAGGAGAAAATGAGATGGGGAGATAGTGGGGGAAGGCCGGGGAGTCGGAGGGGAACGGAGCCCAGGGGGAGACCACATGAAGAAAGTCTGTGGGAAAATGTCCAGTGGGAAAGGTCTGTTCCGCCTAAAACAGAACATCTGAGCCCTTGCGTGATGTGCTGGATGGAAATGTTTTTCAAAGGTTCTCGCACGACCTCAGGCATTGCTGTGAAGCAAGCCAAGTTCGTCTTCGCCACCCTTCCCTCTGGCCATTCAGTGGTAACGCCAAGTCCGACCTCTTTGCCCCGCAATCCCCCAACATCCCAGAAAGAGTGTTCTAAGAAAAGCCCCACCTGCCCTGGCCTGTGTGGCTCAGTCGGCTGGGCTTCATCTCATGCACCGAAAGGTTGCTGGTTCGATTTCCCATCAGGGCCCAGGACCAGGTTTCGGGCTTGATACCCAGTAGGGGGTGTGCAGGAGGCAGCCAATCGAAGTCTCTCACACATTGGTGTTTTTCTCTCTCCCTCTCCCTTCTTCTCTCTCTAAAAATGAATAAAATTCTTAAAAAAGAAAGAAAAGAAAAGCACCAACTTAACACACCATCACCATCCCAGGTTTGGTGTTGCTCTGTTTACCTGCCTAAGGTGCCCCTTCTCAGACCCCAACTAGCTTATCTGACAAAGTAATTACAGGACTGGAACATTCTTTCTAAGGATAATTCACATTTTTATAACACCTTCTGGAATAATCTTTTCCCTTTTCCCCTGCACTTCCTTCCTCCTTGTGATCTCATTGATTATTTGCTCTAAATAGGGGAAGGTGAGCTTTTCAGGTAGAAGAAAGGGCTAGTGTATGGTCTGGTAAAAATGAGATCTTTGTGTGTCTCGCCAAATGCATTCCACAAGCAGAGGATACAGTAGGTGTGTAGAAGGTGTTCAATAATTTTATGTCGGAATGAAATAATGAGTTGCTATGCCCTGGTGGCTCTCCTAATTTCAGAAAATATCACCCTTATTACTGTTCTTACACAACCGTTTCTGGAGGAACATTCACTGACAACTGGGAATCTCAGTCATGTTATCAGTCTACCATTCCCCCACCTCCATTGCACAATGTTCTACTTTGGGAGCCACAAACAAAGTTCCTCTTTGGGCACTTGTGTTGAAGAAAATCCTGGACATGACAATAGGACTAATGTGCACGCCTCCTGGATGGAAGGCAGATATCTGATTGCTATAATTACTACCAATGTTGTGCAATGCCTTTGGACAACTGACAATGCACTAGGTGTTATGAGAGTTTAAATAGCAGACTCCCAACCTCCAGCTCATGTCTGAAACACCACGGCCTGTGCTGGCCTGCCTATTGGAATGGAAAACACAAGAAGATACTTCCTATTTCCTTACCCAAAGCCCTGGAGACTTGGACAAGCTTCCCTAGGAATGGGGGTTACCAAATCGACCATGTTTGTCTTGGCCCACTCTCTTTCTCTCCCTTCTGATTATTCAGGTGTAGAAGAAAGAAAGAGATGGCAAAGCAAGGGAAGGCTTCATCCAAGAGGCTTCTCAATCCCTGGCAGGTCTGAGGACTGAACTTCAGGAACAATGTGTGATGCTAATACAAACTGTATTCTCTAGTAGCCCTTATTTCTCACCGAAAATGATTTACAAGGAATGGTGAACACTCATCGCACCTCAAAAAATTAGGACTGATTATAACCCAATATGAGAATCAACCCAGTATCAGAAGCAGATGCAATTGGTTTGAGAGACACAACAAGTGACCTATTCATGCTTTACCTCAGGGAAGAGAGGAGATCCAGTTATTTGAAAGTCATTGAGGAGAGAGTTCACTTCTACACTCCTGCTCCTTGACTCAAAGACATGGATACTAGACCAGTCTTAAAATTGGCCAGCTATCCTCTACTAGATGGGTGATATCTTTTGAATCAGCCAGAGTACATACAGTTTTATACACACATATACACCCCACAAAATTTCATCATATCCTTTTAGAGACTCAATTCTAAGCAAGCAACAGGGCAAAATGTGGAAGATGGTGAGGAGTGTCCCTGCCGGGGTCACTGTGGACCTGAGGGTAAAGTGGAGTGATCATAAATAAGTTTTGACAGCTGCGGGGAAGAGCCTGTCAGGGGCATTTGTTGGACAGTTCAAAGGCAAGCTGTCTAGTCTGCTGGCCGCCTACCTTTGGGTCTACATGAACCTTTTCACATGAAGATGAGTAAGTATAGGAAAGAGGCCGACCATGGAAAAATGCTCCAGGACAAGGGAAAAGAACACCATTCTGAAGGCTCAGGAGTATGTCCAGAAGAAAACTTTCCAAGCCTTCAGCATCGATGGAGAGAAAAATGACATTTCTTCTGTAAAATAAACAGAAATCCATAGAAAGCCAATTGAGCCAGAAAGAGAGCTAGATGAGTTGTAGAATTATTTAAGAGGAATAAAAATGCAATAACATATTTCAAATCTGGATCGGAAGCAGCAAAGAAGAAAGCTAACCCCGTGAGAAAGTACACCAGTGATGTAAAGGGCAAATGTTGAGTGATGTTCTAGAACGCAGGAGGAAAGGACAAGCAAGTAAATATTAACAAGTGATAATGGTTTAGATGAAGAGGCCAAGTTAAAAAAATATATAAGTGCTGTTCACAAAAAAACAACAAAACACCTACAATTGAAGTAATAATCAAAGATACAATTGAAGAAAAATTTCTTAGGCTGAATAAAGGCAAAAGTATATAAATCAACAGCCATGTTTTATAAGCAACATTTATTATTTTTTTTTTTTAAAAAAAGAGCAGATACCTAGACATATCCTGGCAATGTTTTTTAAAAAATAATTTTAAGAAACAGACACAAATCAGCCAGTTCTCAAACTTCTGCTCAGTACCACAGTTTTCCCAGAAAAATGTGGGTGCTTTCAGAAAATGTTGAAGAAAAATATTTATTTGTTATTTTATTTGCGATATAATTGACATATTACTTCAAATTAGTCTCAGGTATACAACATGATTTGATATTTGTACATATTGCTAAATAGTCACCACAGTAAGTCTAGTTAACATCCATCCCCACACATTGTTTAAAATATTTTCCTTGTGATGAGAACTTTTAAGATCTACTCTTAGCAACTTTCAAGTATACAATACAGTATTATTAACTATGGTCACCATGCTGTACCTCACATCCCCTTGACTTATTTATAACTGGAAGTTTATAATAAG
This sequence comes from Miniopterus natalensis, assembly GCF_054644295.1. NCBI lineage: Eukaryota > Metazoa > Chordata > Mammalia > Chiroptera > Miniopteridae > Miniopterus > Miniopterus natalensis. The sequence continues at coordinate 33,106,018 of NC_142096.1, read as the reverse complement.
AAAATAATTTTTGACCCTAAATTATCGTGCCCAGCCAAGTTGTTGTTTGTACATGATAGGAAACAAGAAGAAAATCTTGGATAAGGAAGGATTCAGAAAAATGCACCGCTCCCCTATTCTCCCTAAAAAATATTATGAGGCAATGAACTTCAGTTAATCAAAAGATGAGTCAGAATTAAGCACTTGAGAATGAGAAAGTTGTGGCATAAAACAACTGGCAGTGAAAATATAAATCAACCTAGTGTGGAACTGAGTTTAAATAATAGTTGTAAATATGATTCAAAAACAAAGAGCAAAAACAAAAAGTCATTGTTAAAAAACGAGATATAGTGTATAAAATGATTTGATGACGACACACTGGGCCTTAAATTCCCTTCCTTCACCAAAACCCAGAGAAGGAAGTGAAGAGTGTTTCAGATAGGGTGTTTTTCTTACCTAACAAGAAGTAGAAAAATATTTTTTTACTTTTATTTTTGATCATTAGAAAAACATAGATTAAAAATATTTCATAAAAACTTAAAAGAAAGCCACTAGTAAAAACATACAACGTCTGGAAAAGGCCAAAGTAAGCAAATTGTCCAGTGTCAATCTCTTCTCAACAAATTCCATTCTCTGCCTTTCCTAACGTGGGGCAAGAATATAGACATTTCCTGCCCTCAAGGAGCTACAGTACAGGGGAGAGATGAAAACACATGACTAAAATTCAGCTTGATATGAGAGCTTTTCAAAGACACATGTTTCAAATTCTCCTTCTACAAGGACCTAGAGTTCATGGTGGGACAGGGGTGAGATGGGGAGGGAGGTTGAGAAAGGCATCCCTTCTTAACACTTAGGACACTTAAATCATTTGTCTATCTTCCCTACCAGGCTGTGAGCAGCACAAGGGCAAGGGATCTTGTCTTTGGATGGATGGATGGATGGATGGATGGATGGATGGATGGATGGATGGATGGATGGATGGATGGATAAATGGATAAATTAATGGACCCTTTGTTAATTAGACCCTCACCTTGCTCAATTCACATTTCTCCAAGGGATTCTAATTAATGCTACTTCTAAGGGAGTAAAGTTCACCCTCTCAACAGACGTCTCTCTGTAGGTCATCCACCTTCTATACCCCAGCAGAAAATTACAAATCATGCTTCAGTGGCCTGGAGGGAGGATATTCCTGCCTACAGGCCCGTCTCACCATCTGGAGCGCCTGCCCTGGAGAGAGAGAGGCCAAGGCAGTGTATTAATCCTGGTGACTCACAGTGCTAAAATGAGAGAGCAAGAATGCATCTGTGATCATATCATTTCTTTCTTCCCCATTTGATTTAGAGCCCAGAAAGCTGATCTGTGGCATAAATGATCTATCAGGTGAGGACTTACTTCGAGGGGCGAAGGGGGGCCTGACAGGGGTTATATACTAACAATCCACTAACACCCTGGTATTATCTCTGTCAGCCCTTTTTTTCCATTGCCCTCCCCAGGGGGAAAAAGGTGAAGACATTTTCTGGTGGGGGGCAGGGTGGAGAAAGAGCTGGGAATGCCGTCATTTGCACTACTGGCCTAGTAAAAGCAGGGTTAGGCTTTTAGTTCTCAGAGCACGGTCGTTATGGCAACACCAGAATCAAGGAGCAGGCCGCCCTTCAGCAATTGTCTAGAGTACAAAGTCCTTTAGCTTTGCACAAGCTGGTCAAAAAACACACCCAGCCAGATAGACACGGATAGGAAGGAACTCACACACAGAGACACATTATAAAATCACACAGCAAGAGGCAGGCTCCTTCCTACGGCTTTCGGTGAGCCAGGCCACTGAAGCCTTATTTCATTCACCTGCCGACTGTGAGAAGGGGAGATGCCCGCAAGACAACAAAGAACAACCTTCCAGTTTTCCAGCTCTCACAGGCCTTCAGTGCAGGTCCGCGCACTCTTGAAACACAGCTCCGTGGACCTGACGGCCAAGGTCACTGGTTAGTGGAAAGTTACACCTGGTCCCGAAGGGCATTAGGAGGACTGGAGCTGGACGTGTGTGGTGGAGCCTGGTGGTGGCTTCCTTGCCTGCAGTTGTCAGAGCTGCTGCGGACCCGAACCAGCCTCTCTTCCACGGGAACCCAGGCCCAGCACACCCAGCCAGGAAAGAAACTGCAGAAGCTCTGAGGAGGCCCCTCTCTGAGGGCCAGCCTCTAGCAGTCCCTTCTCTGGTCACCTCAGGGCACAAACCACAGCGTGAGCTGCAATGGGTAGGCTCAGAGGTCACCTGGGCCACTCTCGCAGCCAGATGAGAAAGGAAGTACAGGGAGGTTAAGCTACTTGTCCAAAGACACACAGCTAAGCCATGGCAGAGCCTGGGCTGGAATCCAAGACTTCTGGAGGCTGAGTAAATAACGAGGAACATAGCAATTGCTTAAGACGCAGGAAACAGCTAAAATGAGGAGACCAAAGTAGATGCTGAAAACTGGGCACTGAGAACTATTGGACTCTAATGAGATTATTTTTAGAGTAATCATATAATACCACCTCTAAGTTACCACAGTGACCCTAGACTGTTCCAGGCACTTTACTGGATGCTTCCCATACATTGTTTCTCTGTGTAAAGGACTGTTATTACCATTTAACAGATGGAGAAACTGAGGCTGGAGGAATATAAGTTCCTTGCCCCAGATCACCCAGATCCTGAGAGGAAATGTCAAGATTCTCCCAAGTCTTTCTGCCTTCAAAACCTGAGTCTTAACTTGTTATGGGACTTTCACCAAAGGTAGGGCAAGGGGCTGAACGCCCTCATTTATTTTAGGTTCTCATACATTAGACCCGAAACTCCCAAAGCAGCACATAAAGTTAAGACAAGGAGTGCAAAACTCTCTGAGACACATATTTTCAGGAATTGAAAGTAGGCTGGTTGGGGTTCCATGTGGGTGATAGAGACACTTTCTGGACTGAGCTTGGGGTTGTAAGTGGGGTGCTGTGAAGTAAACACCAGGACTCTCTTTGTGTCTCTCCCTGCCATTGAACGTAGAGGCAGAATTCTCCTAGTAGGTCAGGCCAACAAAATGGGGCCTGTTTTTTCTAAACTTTAAAATCCAGCCCTGCCAGGCGTGGCTCAGCGGTTGAGAGTTGGCCTAGGATCCAGGAGATCGGGGTTCAATTCCCTGTCAGGGCACATGCCAGGGTTGGGGGCTTGATCAATGACTCTCTCATCATTGATGTTTCTATCTCTCTCCTTTCCTCTCTCTGAAATCAATAAAGATACATATTTTTTAAATAAATAAATCAATTAAATTAAATCCAAAGGATTCATTAAAGTTTGTCAGACATTGACACTGCACACCGGGGCTCATCTGAACATCTGACAGGGCTGGATTCCAGAAGGTCTAAGTAGTTAGGGAATGGAGGAAAAGATCCAAGATTCCCCTACAGTGGATGGGCCATGTTACTTCACTCCCAGAAATCCCTGCCTGCTGCCCTCACAACAAACCCTTGGCTGGCTCATCAGCTGCAAGGGAAATAATACAGGCATTTCAGATCAACGAGGGAGTTATTTGTCCCTTGTGCTGGCTCCAAGGCCAAGGATTAAAGTACTAACTATGGAGTTGGGAGGACCTCAGTTCAGTTTCCAGCCTTGAGCTTAACTCTTGCTGTGTGGTATGAAGCAATTATTTCCCTTTTTTACTTCTTCACGTTATTGGATTTGATTAAAATGGGGGACATCCAGGGCCACTCCGAGCAGCATTTGTATCGCCATCTGATGGATGTGCACCAAACTGTACAGGGCAGGGCAGCCCTGCTAAACTTATACAGCAGGTGGGGCACGAAGGTCACCCAACAGAGCTCCCTCTCCTTCCCTAGTCTCCATTCTGTTCAGCTCATTCAGGAACTATATATATAATTCACCCCCTACGTGCCAGACACTGTGCTAGACACTTGGAACAGAGATCATTAAAACAAGGTTCTTGCTGTCCAGACACTTCCATTCTAATAAGAGAGACACAGACAGGTAAACACAATTGCAATGAGGTATGAAGCATGTAATATTAGAACTACGTGGAGGGAATGGAAACAGTACAGAGGAGTCAGAAACTGTCTCGTGGGGTCAAGGAAGACTTTTAGAGAAGCGGATACACAAACTAAGTTTTGAAGGGTGAATAGGAGTTCAGCAGTGAAAAATGAAAGAGACGGCAAAAAGAATGAAACATGCAAAGGCACAGAGCAGGAAACAGGAACCTTGGGCCCTTTAAGGAATTTGGCTACTCACCTGTTATATCACCAGCATGGTTCAGAAGTCCAGGAAGAGTCATCAGCTCTGATAGCTGCACAAACAGCTCCTCTTTCTAATATCTTGCTTGTTTCTCCATGGGTCTCTGGCCCCCGTGGTTCAGGTCTTCTGCCCCTAATTCTGGCCCTGAGGGCCCTGGCCCCAGTGACATGTTGTGGATATGCTTGCCTGCCATTGACCTTCCAGACTCTTTAGGGCATGATCTCTGCAACTGTGAATGAGAGACACTCCTCCCTCCACCCTGCCCTGGTGCCCTACAGGCCAGGTCAGTTCAGCCTCCCCAACAAGGACCAGACACATACAAGAAGCTGTAAGTTGTCTGGTGGAGCTAGGATAAAAAAAGTTAAGTGGGAATTTTCAGGAGATCAATCTGATTCCTGCAAAGGAGTCTGGACTTCATCCTGCGGACATGGGGAGCCACGGAAGGGCAGGTTGTGGGGGACTGGCAGATTCTGATTTGTTTTCCCCAGGGTTACATTGGTGGTGACAGAAGGGTGTATCGGAGGGAGAGAGACTGGAAAAAACTGGCTTGGGAGGGTGTTGCAATAGTCCAAGCGAGCCTGAGGCGAGAAAGCCAGGCTTCCCTGCACTCACTGCCGGTGTCCACAATCAGGACCTCCCTGGAGGCAGGGGCAGGACAGGCCTGGGTCCCTGGTACTCATCCTCGTGGTCTATAGCCTTCCACCCTGGTTCTGATACTTACATTTGATGGCTAACGCCTACCCGTCGCCATCACCATTCTCTTCCTGCTCCCCTCCTTTCTTCTCCGCCTTCCCTGTCTCCCTCCCCCCCGCCTGGTGTCTCTCTGCTGCTGCTTCTCCCGCTCTCCCCCTCCAGCTCTCTCCCCCTCCCTCCCTCTTTCTCTCTTTCTGCAACACCCTGAGCAAGAAACCTTGCCTCCTGCCTCTAGCTCAAGCCTTTCTAAACGGTGAAAACAGAAAAGTAAAACAAAAGCAAGCCAGACCTGTAAGAACTAGCTGAAGAGCGGCAGTGGGGCGTGGAAGGGCACCGCTGCCCTCATCACTTTGAGACAGAAGCCTCTGGGGTCAGGAGAACCAGCAAGGTTTCCAGGTCTGCCCGAGTCTGGAAACTCTGGGATGCTTCACACATATTAAAAACAACTGTTGTCATGGATTCCATCATCTCAGAGCCTGGAGGAGGGAATCACAGCCCTCTCCAGTGATTCTGCCACACAGGTAGAAATAGGTCCCATTAAACAGCACCCCTGGGCCCACATCCTGGCTTCCCTGTGACCACCCACCACCTTCCTCTTGTCCAGAACTAGCATCAGTAACAATCCCCAGGTCACAGCAACCTGTTTACAGACGTCTAGAATTCCCAGGCATTTTTAGGACAAGGGACTCGGGAGGTTTCCAAGCAGACAGCAAAGTCTTCACCAAGAGAAGCCGTTCCTTCAGATCTATTTATGCCGATGTAAACACTTGCCAAGGAAACACGGCGTGTGGGCATGCGCGGCCCCGCCGGCCCTGGGGTTGCTGCAAAAGGCAACTGGAAAGTCACATGTCCTAACAGTGGAAAGTACATATGCAACTATTCTTAGCCCTGGAATGTATACACTGTCTCCCTGCCCGGCAGTTCTTTCACAGAGCTCTAGAAAACTGTGAAAGCGCCTTTAGCATAAACAAACCCAGAACGCTCCCGGGGCAAATCATTTGCCAACTGAAGGAAAGGCCCAGGTTTATGGTTTCACTTGGAGCCAGAGGTGGAATCTCCGGCGAGACCAGCCGGACCAGGCAGCGGTGGCTGTCACTACAGCAAAACAAGGTAAATGTCTCTAATGTTTCACTCTTCTGCAGGTGCACTGCCAGGTGTCGTGCAATAAACCCCACCCAGGGTGTTGTTGGGGCTCTGCTTTCTATTTATCTATTTCTCTTTAAAACTAAACCCTAAAGAATTTGTGAAGTCATGTTTTTAAAAACATTGCAAAGGTCCATTTTCATCCCTGCTTCTGTCTAGCTACCAGAGGGCCACGCCTCCAGAGTGACTAACACCCAGCAAGATGCTTCGATGAGTTTCCTAACTAACAGAAGGCCGAGCATCTGGAGAAGGCTCACAGACTTCTGCTGGTCAAATGTGTGGATTGTTATTTTGCTTCAGGCTGACATTTCAGCCCCTGACAATCAATAACTTCCAACAACCTTCATTGTTTTCGTTTGTTTTTTCTCAGATTATCTGAAGATGTTATTTGCCTGCTACCTTTCAGAGTAATCATAACAAAAAGAGAGGTGTCAGCTGTGAGGTCTGGAGGGTAGGTGGCCTCCCCTTCCAACCTTCACTAAGTGATATTCTTGGTGATACCCACGCGAATCTTGGTGAGTGGGCACAGATGCTCTAAGTCTCGGGGCTGCCACAGTGAAACCCTCCAGCGCATGCTCCCTCTTGGGACTTCTCCCCCTCTTAGCAGGATGGATGAGGAGGCTTCAGATGGGCTGCTCTTCAAAGACCACGACTTCTCCTCTGACTTGTTGAGGCAGCTCAATGGCTTAAGACAAAACGGAATCCTGACTGATGTGATCATCTGTGTCGGGGCCTGGGAGGTCCCCTGCCACCGAAACGTGCTGGCCGCCAGCAGCCCCTACTTCAGGGCCATGTTCTGCAGCAGCTTCCGGGAGAGCGGTGAGGCCAAGGTCCAGCTGAGAGGCATCGACTCCGCGGCCCTGGACCAGCTCATCCTGTACGTGTACACCGGGCAGGTGCGCATCACGGCCGAGAACGCGCTGCCCCTCCTGGAGGCTGCCTCCATGCTGCAGTACCCCAAGCTCTTTGAGGCCTGCTCCTCCTACCTCCAGAGCCAGCTGACCCCCAGCAACTGCCTGGGCTTCATCAGACTCTCGGACATCCTAAGCTGCGAGACCCTCAGGAAGACAGCCAGGGAGGTGGCCCTGGCGTACTTCCCGGAGGTGGCCGCATCAGCTGACCTGAAGGAGCTCTGCGCCTTGGAACTGAGGGACTACCTGGGGGACGATGGGCTCTGCGGAGAGGAGGAAAAGGTGTTTGAGGCCGTCATGGTTTGGGTCAAGCACGACCTCCAGGCCCGGGAGCGGTACGTGCAGGAGCTGTTCCAGCTGGTCAGGCTTCCGTACATCCACCCAGCCTTCTTCCACCACTTCATCGCCAACGACACCCTCCTTCAGTCCTCACCCTCGTGCCAGGTCATCTTGGAGACGGCCAAGAGGCAGATGTTTTCCCTGTATGGCACCACCAGCGTCCCAGACCCCCAACCTCTGTGGCATGTCCCCCCAAGGAACTCTTACCAAGATTTCCTCATCCTCTTGGGTGGGAGGAAGGACAGCCAGCAGACCACCCGGGATGTTCTGCTGTACAACAGACAGACGGGCCAATGGCAGAGCCTCGCCAAACTCCCCACCCGGCTCTACAAGGCCTCCGCCGTTGCCTTGCACCGCAGCGTCTACGTGCTGGGAGGCATGGCCGTCGGCGCAGGGAAGGGTGTGCCCAGTCACCACGTCTACACCTTCTCCCTGAAACTCAACCACTGGAGGCTGGGACAGCCCATGCTGGCGGCCCGCTACTCCCACAGGAGCACTGCCTATAAGAACTTCATCTTCTCCATCGGAGGGATTGGAGCAGGGCAGGAGGTGATGGGCTCCATGGAGAGGTATGACAGCATCTGCAACGTCTGGGAGGGCATGGCCAGCATGCCAGTGGGGGTTCTGCACCCTGCAGTCGCTGTCAAAGACCAGAGGCTCTACCTCTTTGGGGGAGAGGACATCATGCAGAACCCTGTGCGCCTCATCCAGGTAAACGGCTGGCCCTTCTCATCATCTACGTGAGTGCACATACACACATGCACACATACAAACACACATGCATGAACACACACGTGTGCATACATATATGCACATGCATTGACACGCATAAATGTACACGTATATGCATGTGCATGTGTGTACGCACATGCATACATGCATAGGCACACATACATATAATACCCATATATATACTTGTCATCTGCAAGGGGGAGAAAAGAAGGAAGACAGAGAGGAAGGAAGGAAGGAAGGAAGGAAGGAAGGAAGGAAGGAAGGGAGGGAGGGAGGGAGGGAGGGAGGGAGGGAGGGAGGGAGGGAGGGAGGGAGGGAGGGAGGGAGGGAGGGAGGAAAGGAGTTTAATTTCAACAAGATTTTATCCATTTACGAGTTCTTTGTGTAAGATTAATATATACAAAGGTACATCAGATACAATCCCTATCCACAAAGAGTTTATCTTTATTTGAGAAAAGAATAGTATGTTTAGAAGTTTTAAGCTATAGCACATTGAACATCAGATTGTGACGTCCTACAGGAACCTGGCAGGTGCTCCTAACCCAAATCAGTGAGGCCTTAAAGAAGATTCCCAAGCCCTGGTCCACAGTCTCCTACCAAATCCCCTGGAACCGCCTTCAGGTCTGCTAAATCAAAATCTCTTTGTGTGGGGTCCTGGCATTTACAAAAGTCCCCAGGAGAGTCTACGGTACAGCCAGGCTGCAGAGCCCCTGCCTTGAGTGATAGGTAGATGCTAACTTCACTCACAAGCTCTCTGAGAAGTGTAATTAAGAAAGACAAAACTTTCAGAATAGTAAGGGTTTCCCAACATTATGCAAATTCTAGCAATGTCTGAAGTCCATCTAATGACATGAAAACCTTAAATAGCAAGCCTATCTATAAAGATAATAGAGGAGGCCCCTGAGACTTGTTGGTTCATTTGTAAGAGTGATATTGAGCCCCAACCACGGTGAAGGCCCAGGGGACACAGGCAGGGGCAGTAAAGTGCACTTACCCTCCAGAGTTGTGAGACCGTTGCAATTCAGATGCTGACTAGAGGGGTGCTTTAAGAGCATGGGAATCAGGGAGCTTTGGAGGGGACTCTGTGCGGCTGGTGTAAGCTGACTGAAGCTGAGAGGCAGGTGAGGATGGTGAGTCACAGAAGATGGAAGGATGTGACACGGACAGAGATGGGCGGGTAGCTACTCTGACTAGATGAATCTGCCATCTGCAGCAGGAGGCAGAGTCACCCATGGAGAGACGGGTGGTGTTCCTGGGCAAGGGAGCAGCTGGCACAGAAAGGGGGCACAGCCTATTGCATGGAGAAACCCAAAGCATGACAAAGTCGCTGCCACACAGACCAAGGAGGAAAAAGGAAGTGTGCACCGAGGAGCTGGGGTGGGGGTTAGACCCCACATAATCTCCATGAGCTCCCTTCCCAAGCTACCTCCTCCCCCAAGACTGCTGCCTCTAACCTCTCCTACAGAAATTCTGGAACATTCTTGGGGGATGGGTGTTTATGGAGAAGATGCTGATCTGGCACGGCTTTCTAGGCCTTGCCCAGGAATCAGGGTTTTAGCCTGAGAGTAGCAGGGTGGGTGAAGTAATCAAATTTGCATTTTTTAGAAGCTCCCTCTGGAAACCTTGTGGAGAAGGGACTAGAGGGGAGCTGAGTGGACAAAGGGAAGAGAGCTTGGGGACTCTTCTAGAGGTCCCGGCAAAGGAAGATGGTAGCTTGAGCTAATCGGTGCCCGTAGAAACGGAGAAAACTAACAAACTCAATTTAATTCTTTTCTTGTTTTTTTTTTCTTGCCTTCACTGCTCCAGCCCATATTTTCAGCTCCTCCCTGATCCAGATCCCACTCACTCCCTTGAGCCAAGAGAGACAAGCTCCCCTCCCCTCCAAGCTCTGGCCACACTACACGGATGTAATAAAGTGCTTATGTGTAAAGCCAGAGCCCCTCCCTCATTTTAAAAATTAATTTTCAAAATAAAGTCAACAAATAAAAATAAAAATTTCACATTGCAAAATTATCAACTTCCTAAGAATAAATAAATACAAGGCTCAAGAAAGCTTTTCAGTTGGCATTTCAAGAAACCCGTAGTATAATGAAACAAGACCCTTGCCACAGCACTAACAGGTGAGTGACCCTTTTCCACTGCCGCGATGAGAGGGAGGAAAGGGCAAAGTATTAATTTGGAAGCGTTTCTTATCTATTTAGCATTAGCTTTTAAATGGAAATTTTATTCATTTAGATGGAGTTTAAGAGGAATGCTTGGGGTTACTTGATGGAGATGGGGCAGGTTGGATTTTCGGGCACAGGTCCAGAGGCTCCTCTGTAGGATGGCTCCTCTGCATGCATTCCTGTAGGAACTATACTGCATGCATTCCTGTGACCACGTGTACCTTTCTACCTGGTCTTCTTTCTCCCTCTATTGTTGGACGGCATTAAGTAAGTCCTTTACCATAACGAAGCATCATTTCCTCCACTGGTCAGAGACCATCCTTTGATATCCTTGCCCCAGCCTCTGGGGTATTATGAAGATTGTGAGCAAATGTTTAATCTATTTTTGAAACCATACCCAAAGCTGATAGAGAACCAAAGGCCAGGAGTTAATTACTCAAGTAAATGAAACAGTGCTTGTTTTTCAGTGTCACCTACATATTTTCAGATAAAACCATGTGGCTTGACAGCCATTGTGATCATCCCAGTCTCTAGCATTTGGCCTCCTCTATGCTTTACCAACTTAAAGGACTGACAGAGACCTCAAGAGGTCTCCAGTCTCAAAAGCCTCCATCAAGGAAGGCCACACCTACATGGCCTCAGGCAGAGCCATGAGTGTGGAGATTAGGCACATGGACTCTGGGCTCAACCAGACCAGCTCTTCTACTCACTCAGCTGTGTGGCTTTGGGCATGTCACTTAACCTCTCTGAGTCTCAATGTCTAATCTGAAAAATGAGGGTAAGTTATGGTACCTACTTCATTGGATGGTTGTGAAGATTAAATTTGGTTAAATGACAAAATAATGATAACAATAATGCCTTTAATATGATGGCAATTATATTTTATACAAAAAGAATTTCTAGTGAAGAATACTGTGCCGGTTTCCTCTATAAATGAATGTTTTTGGTCTTTCTTTTCTTATATGAAGCCCATCCTATGTTTCTAAATTTTGCCAGTAACAAACTAATTTACATTTGATATTTACACCTGAAAATGAGAAAATTAACAGGAAACCATGCGCTGGGAACCATGATTCGCTCTGTTTCAGAGCACAGCAAGGAGCGCTGCTCCCACCTCTGCTCTTTTTTCTTTCTTCATGCTTCTTTGTTTCTATGGTTCTACTGACTTTCAAATATGAACTGTTCAAGAGCCTTCTTCACATAGCCCCAAACTTACTCTTGGCTCTAAAACTCTCTCGAATACACTGAAACAATTAGAAATTTAAACATGAGCAAGAAATAAAAATAACTGAAAAATCATTGATTTCACGAATATCCAAGTTGCTCCATTTCTCATTAGATGAGAAAACTGTTCCAAGCAAGGTAAACAAACACATGCTACAGTGCATAACTCTTGGTCCATTCTATAGAAACACAACCCCTGATCTCATGGGGTCACATGAAGACAGATTTCCAGTAATATTCTTCTTTCTGTTATTTAATTCTATTTTTTATTGATAGTAATATACCTACATCTAAAAATTGGAATAATAGTGGAAAGAAACAAATCATTCCTATTTCACCCTCTTAATACTACTTTTTAAAGAGGACCATGGTGTTGTTTTTAATATGTTTTTATTGATTTTAGAGAGAGAGGAAGGGAGAGGGAGAGAGAGAGAAACATCGATCATCAATCGGCTGCCTCCTGCACCCACCCCACTGGGGATTGAGCCCAAAACCTGAAACCCGAGCATGTGCCCTGACCGGGAATTGAAGCAGCGACCACTCGGTACATGGGAAGACTCTCAACCAACTGAGCCACATCGTCCAGGGCTTAATTACTACTTCTATCTTTAAAATATATATATCACTTTAAAATGCAGTGCCATGATTCTACTTCTCTCTCAGGTTTATCACATTTCCAGAAACACGTGGTTCAAAATGGAGACACGAATGATCAAGAATGTGTGCGCCCCTGCGGTGGTGCTTGGCGAGCGGATTGTCATCGTGGGAGGTGAGTCTGAGCAGAACATTGCCAGGCTGGGCACAAACTTGGCATCTCTCATGGAAAAAGGGTCACTAACAGACAGACGTTCTGCAAGACTGTCTGTACAATCATATCCCTCTAGCTCAGGGAGTGGGGACAACTTGGCAAAGTTCTTTCCTCGTCTACAAGTTTCTCCCTGTCGTTTTCTGTAAACAAGAATGAAAGAATACCTATTTCACAGAGTTGTGATAATGAAATGTTCTCACGTATTGAAAGCATGTAGCACAATCCCAGACACATGGCAAACACTCAAAACACGTTTGCTCTTGTTAATATCAGCTACTGATGGAGCATTCCTCTGTACTCACAGGATGGTGTCATGGCAAGAGGACTGGTTTGGGGGTTGGAGAGATCTGGGTTCACATTCTGACTCTTCCAGTCACTGGGTATACTCTTCGGCAAGTAATTACTCTATTTGTGCTTCAGTTTGCTCGTCTGTAAAATGGGGATCCTCAAAGGACCCAACTGATAGGGCTGTTGCGGGGACCCATTTCTGAGTTCCCAAAGGTTCCTTCTTTGGATTGCTCTAGCTTCTTGAATAGACATGAGAGAGAGATGGAGAAGCCAGTGAGGCTGAGAACGCCACTGGAACCAGGAGGCTGCTCCCAACTGAAAACTGGCTTATGCGCCGTCTTAACTTGGGGTTAGGAATGCTCCACATTAAGGGCAAATCCCATCTCTGCCACACACCACACCTTCGGTAGGTTACTGAAATCTTCCACCCTGTAGCTCAGATTCCAGCCTCAATGTTAGGCGATGGCAGAGATCAGACACATCCCACACTACTGACTTCTAGTCCCAAATGAGCAACACTGACCTTGCCGCTATGCCACTTGGCTTTCAGGTTACACGAGGAGGATTCTAGCTTATGACCCTCAGTCCAACAAGTTTGTCAAGTGTGCGGACATGAAAGACCGGAGGATGCACCATGGGGCCGCCGTGATGGGGAACAAGCTCTATGTGACGGGCGGACGGAGGCTGACCACGGACTGCAACGTCGAGGACTCGGCCTCCTTTGACTGCTACGACCCCGAGACGGACACTTGGACATCCCAGGGACAGCTGCCTCACAAACTCTTTGACCATGCCTGTCTCGCTCTCCAGTGCATTCCCCACACTTCCACCTCCCCGTGAGGTGGACAAGAAACCTAAAAATGACCTGTCTTAGTCCAGGTGCTCTTGTTGCCGGAGACAAAACCCAACTCCAAAAAGCTTAACCCTAAACACGTACAGCAGGAGCTCACAAGACTGAAAGGCCCACAGTCTGGAGACCTGGAGCCAGGCATACTGTTGGGGAAACTCTCTCCCTTTCCCTCTCTCTCCCCCTCCCTCCCTCCTCTCCCTGACTTTCTTCTACAAACAAGTGTCTTTATCCACACAGTGGGAGGACAATGGCAACTGATGTGTCCAGACTCACATTTTCTAGCTCTGAATCTTCATGAGAAACTACCATTATCCATATTATAGCCAGTAAAAAAAATCAAACCAATGCTGATTGGCCCTTTTTGAATTCCATGTGACCTCCTGAGCCAGTCGCTATTTCCAGGGATCATGCTCCTATAACTGGCTAGTCCTGGATGGTGTCCCCTACAGGCAGAGGTGGGGTTAATGATTGTTGTTGACAGCCTATCTGAACTGCACATAATGGCATAGAAGTGGTTCCCCAAATGAAGACATGCTGAGCTGACTAAATCCACATCTGCCCAGAAGACCATGGAGATTGGGAACAAGAGAGCTAAGAGATCCAAGAGTCCCTGGCAGCACTTGGTCCAGGTGGCAGCGTGAGAGCAACTGGCCATGACTGTGTTCCTCTGAGTCTAGGGATGCAGTGCATTGGAATTCCAGAAAGTATGTGCAGCTCAGAATCTAGTGTTTGCAGCATTGTCTGTGCTGCCAGAATAAAGTTTGTTTCTGTTGCCAAGTGATGTTTTTCTCCAGCCTCTGGGGAGCTATAAACCTGCAGAATTAATCAGGATTTTCATTTTGGTAAATGTTATGAAAATTGATCTTCTGAGGAAAGCCAACAAATTCCTTCAGAGATTACAGCAATTATTGCCCTCCCAGTGCTGGCGCTGACTTTCCAACTGTGGCCCTCTTTATCTCAAAGTGCCTCCCACATTGGCCCAGTCCCAAGCTCAGGAATAAACTGAAGCTGGCCACACATTACAGTCACCTGGGAAGGTATTTGAAAATGGGACCGACCCCCACTGGAGATAGACAGATGGGGATTCTCAGAGGTAGGGCCCAGAGCGCTGTAGTTTTGAAAAGTCTCTCAGGTCATTGTAAGGTGCAGTCAAACCACCACACTGCCCAGCTGTGGGCACTGAAGACCTTCATGTGCTGGTCCCATCCCCATCCTGTCCCAGCCAGCCCTGTCCCAGCCCAGCAGTGTGGGCAAAGTCCTCTCTTGCTGCCCTGAGTTGGGCACCGGAGTGCCCCCAAGCTGAAGTCTTCCTCCCTGTCCAGCTCACAGGTCCATGCTCTGGACTTTTCCTTTCTTCTTAGTTTGTATTTTTTACACTTTAGTTCCTCCTGCTGGGGTCTGAAGCTCTGCCCTGGTCCCATACCATTTGGCTGTGGTCCAGACACCTGCCCAGATTGTCAGCCCCTGCTCCTCGGCCTGGATGTTGTCCCCTTAGCTGTTGGTTAACCCCTTACTCCAACTATTCTCTTTGAACCTCTCTACTCAGGCTCTTCATCCCCCCTCTCCCTGAAAATGTACTTGTAAAGGCAACCAGTGACTCCTACAGAGCCTAACCCGGCTGCCCATTTTCATTTCTCATTGAACTTGACCGGTCAGCAGCATACGGCACAGCCGATCTTCTCCCATCTGAAAAGACCTTCCTCACCCCACCTCCAGGACACCACTCACCCTTCTCCCAGCCCCTGCAGCTCGTTCCTGTCTCCTCATTTGCCGACTATGAATGGTGGTGCTCCCCAGTGCTCCGTCCATAGACTTTCTTGTATCTCCTCTCACTCCCGGTGAGCAAGCTCAGCCAGCTCAGGCTTTGAACACCACACAAACGCTGCTGATCCCAGTTTCCTCTCATTCAGCACTCCACTGCTCGCTCTCTGTCTCCACTTTGGTGTTAAACAGAAATAGCACTAAATATGTTCAAGATCACTCCCTCCTCACCAGGCCTGCTCCTCCTCTAGGCTTCCCCATCCTGGAACAGGGCAACACCTTTCTCCCGGCTTCTCAGGCTCAAAGCCTTGGGCACTACTCTTGACGCTTTTCTCTCATGCTCGCCTCCATTTGTTCCAAGTATATCTGGAGCCCAACCGCATGTCATGACCCACAGCTCTAAGTCAAGTGCAAGCTGCCATCTTTTCTCACCTGAGCCGTTACAATCGTTTCATCACTGGTCTCTCTGCTTCCATCTTTGCCCAACACAGCAGCCCATGTGATCTTCTATAAGCATAAAAGTAAGTCAGAATAGGTCATTGCTCTGTTTAAAATCCTCCAAAATCTTCCCAGCTTTCTCAGGTGACCTTCAGGCACCTGCAAGATTGTTCCCCCACCCAGCCCAGCCCAGCTGTGACTCTACTCGCATCTCCTGGGCTCATCCCCCACGATATCCCCCACACCCACCCAGTGTTAGTCATACTGGCCACCAGGCTCACACATTGCAAGCAAGTCTCCACTTTCTGTTTGGACTCTTGCTGTGCCCCCCACCTGAAAACACTCCCGGGATATCATACCCAGGTGGTTCACTCCTTCACCTCCCTCAGGTCTCTGCTAAGTGATGCCTTCCCTGAGGGCCCTTATCTGATCCACCCACAAGTCCTCTCAGTGACATCCTGAAATAGACCACAAACACCTCCAGTCCACTCATCTCCATTGCCCCTTCCCCGAGTGCACCATCCTCACCTCCTGACCAGCCTCCTAATGCGCTCACCTACTTAAAATGATTTTGCGGCTTCCCAGAGACCTTGGCATAAGCCCTCAATCCTTAATCCAGCCTTTAGGGCCTTCTAAGGTCCAGCACCTATCTCCGTGGCCTCATCTTTTGCCCCTCTTCCCTCCCTCACCCCCACAGCTATCTCTGCTCCACCCACCCTTTATTTCCCCTCCTCTCTCTCTTGCCTCAGGGCCTTTGCACATGCAGTTGTTCCTGCCTCATACATGCCTCTCTCACCTCTTCGCCTGATGCAATTTCAGTTTATGCCTTCATACCAGATTAAAAGTCACTGCACCAAGGAGGCCTTCCATGTACCCCACCCACACCCCCACTCCAGCCTGGGTCAGCTTTGCCGTTAAATGTCCCCATCGGTCTCTATACTTTCTGTATTTTTACCTTTGAGGCTCTTATCCTATTTGTAATTACTATCTTCCCTTCTAGACTCTTGTATCTGCCCTGTTCTCTGCATTCCCAGGGCTGGACTCAGTGTCAACCACCTATATATAGATTTTCAATAAATATATGGTGAATGGCTTAGAGAATTAGTCAATGACATACAGGCCAAATCTACAGAGGGTTGTGCGTGTGCGCAGGAGGTGAAGCGTCCCAGATGATCCTGCCTTTCTCTCTCCCCCACCCTTTCCCAAAGGAGTCTGGCGAGCCTGGGTGGGGGAAGAAGAGGTGCGGTCTGCCTGGCTCAAGCCTGGAGGGTGAAGGGTTTTATTTAAAGAAGCCTATTTGCCTGGCATTAAAAGCGGGACCCTTGCACTGGTAAACTCTGGGGCTCCCAACAGTCCTGTCAGGGACTTGCTAACGCCCAGACTTTCTCTTCCCTCCGTCTCAGTCCAGTCCTTAATAAGCTGCCAGCATTTTTGGCTACTCAGAGCTTGTCCAAGTCTCCTTGGGGCACAGAGCAACTATGTAAATTGCCCACTGGGTTCTATAAAGAAAGATGGCACTAGGGCCAGGCACGTTTGGACACACGTGGCTGGCCAGCTTCGTGAATCAGATAAGACGCCTCTGTGGCAGGTACATTCACACAGCTGGGCCCATATCTGAACTGGTTGCAAAACAACCCTCAGGACACAAGGCATCCTTTCCAACCTGCTGAGGAGGATTCAGTCCAAAAAGAAAGAGAGGTTTTGGCACCAGGCTTCCTTGGTCTCCCCGGCTGAGCAGAGTCACAGTACAGAGCTGAGGTCAAAATATATTTAGCCGGCAGCAGTTAAACTGAAACATTTCAAGTTAAAAATGTCAACTCTCCTGATGAATCATTTCAACAGGCAACAGGGAAGGAGGGGAAGTGGAATGAGGGCTAAGCAAGAAAACATTAATGAAAATATCAAACACCCTGTCCCAACATAAACCAGTGAGCAGGACAGGAGCCTGAGCAGAGAAACAGTGACAGATGGAAGAAGCTGCAGCAGGGAGAGTGGGAACTTGGGCCCTGGAAACCTCTCCCAGCCCAGACCTGACTCCCAGCAGGCAGGGGCCTTGGAAGAAGTTCCGCCAGGAGGCCAAAATGACAGAGACGTGGCCGCCCTCTAGCAGAGCAGCGTGGCCCCAGCAGGACAGAATGGCTGGCATGCTGGCCCTGCCCCGTTCAGACCCTTCCTGACTCTCTCCCCATGAGCAGTGTGGCTCCAAAGGTGAGCTCCTGACCTGGAGCCTCGTCTCCCTTTTAGGTGCCTCTTTCTTGTGACCCTGCCTCTCCTGCATCCACTCTCTCTGGTGAACAACAGAAAGTCCCCAGTATCCACTTCTTAAAACCAAAGTCCCAACCTCAGCTGAATTTACCTCTGTCTCCTGTACAAAAAACTATAACGTCCCAGAGGACAAGGACTGTAACAGGTTTTACTCAAACACGTTGTCCTTCTTAACATGTCTGACACTCCATGCCCTACTCCAACATGCTCTGCATGTCCATGCCTCCGTGCCTTTGCACATGCTATTCCCTCTGCTAAATTGCCTTTCCCTGCCTTACCTGGCCTTTGCTTCCTCTGTGGAGTCTTCTCCAACCTTTCTCCCCTCCCTCCCTTTACTCCAGCTCCTTTCACATCGTAGCACCACAAAGACTTGTTGAATGGAACTGAAGGGGAGCTCTTCACAGGGCAGAGACAGAGACTTGGCCTATGAACCTGTAGGCCAAGTTGAGTCAGTACCTGGGACACAGACGATGCTGACATATTTGGGGAAAGAATAAGTGGATGCATAAGTGAATGGGTCCCGAACACCATTGGGCTGCTCTGAGTGAAAACAAGGGCTTAATTATCAGACACATCGGGGTTTAAATCAGCCAGGAACAAATTGTATCTAACCTTTAAAAATGATTATTATGGACCTATCTGACAACAATGAAAAGTGGACCGCAGAGTATGAGATGTGATAAGAAGACAATTAATTACATTGTTATTTTCCCTAGAAACCCTATTCAAGACCAGCCAGAAGTGCACAGCGGTGGCCTTCATATGATCAGGGTCCCCAGAACTGTATTCTTTCACAGCTCTGGAGGCTGGAAGTCCAGCATCAAGGTGTCAGCAGGGCTGTGCTCCCTCTGAAGTTTCCAAGGGGGAGGGGGGGGTCCTTCCTTGTGTCTTCCAGCTCCTGGTGGCTCCTGAAAACATTGCCATCCTTGGCTTATAACTGCATCACACTGATCTTTGCCTCCATCATCACATGGCCTTCTTCTGCGAGTACTCTCTTGTATCTTTGATTAGATTTAGGGCCTGTCCTAAGCCAGTATGATCTCATCGGGATTTTTACTTTATTGTATCTGCAAAGACCCTGTTTGTAAACATGGACACATTCTGAGGTTCTGGGTAGACATGAATTTGGAGGGAGGCACTATTGAGCCCACTAAGGATACCAACTCCTCCAAGAAGGCATCCGTGATGCATGCACCTTCACCCCACTCTGCCTCAGGCCTGGCTGTGGTGACCCTGACTCATCCTCATCTCCCCCTGTCATCAGGGGCATCTGCTGGGCAGGGACCATGTCTTTCACTGCTGTAGCGTGAGGCCTGGCACTGACAAGATTCTCAGCAAATGTGTGTTGACCCGAACAAAATCATTTCATTTCAGGGGGACTAGCAATTTTTTAATAAACTTCAAAGACATTGTATACAAGACACAGTTTCTGAGCACTTCTCAAAAGTCCAAGAAAAGTAACATTTGCCAAGTGACAATCAAGAAGGAATTAGGGTCCATGAGACGAAGCCCAGGGCCAGGCATAAGCAATTATCTAAGAGGACTACTCTGTTAGCACAACGTCACCCAAAGTGTCCTGTTCTCAGTGTTGACAACATAAGCCTTTGGGGTGACATCAGGAGAAGACTGCACCTCAAAGCAGAAGCCAATGCTGAGAGTGCTTGGGGAGGTGGTCTGGTTTTTGAAATGTCAGCTCTCACGTAATCTTATAGGAATTCTAGGCTCCCATTCAAGTGCCACGTCATTCCCTTCTTGTGGGGAATTTGGGTTTTGTTTCCCTAAAGATATCCACAAGTCTCTTTTGCTCTTCATTTCACTTGTCTGACTTAATTAGGATTCCAGGGTCTGCGGTCCAGAATTTCCCAGTAATGCTCCCATTACAAGCCAATGGGCCATAAAATGGTGCTTTGGGGACAAAGAGATCCAGGAATCTGAGGTGCTTATAAATTAGGAAGACGTAGGCACAGAGGTATGTCCTATTCAAAATCAGAGGTTGTCTTTGCAGTTTCCCCAAAAGACCTGTCAGCTCTACCCACATTCAGAGACAAGAGGCCACCTCGGGGCAAGTGCATAATCAAAACCTTCTGAAAGGGACTGGAAGGGAAGCAATGTGGAGACATCTGTGCTCAAGATAAGACTATAGAGAAAATAATGGAATTCATTAGCACAGCCCCTGAGACACTTATCTTTTGTGGAGTGCTTGAGAAGAAAACAGAATTAATCCCCACTTTGGGTATAGATTTATTTGGCTTACTTATCTGAAGGACAAAAGTAAGAATGCTAATGGGTTTGAGGGAGCCCAGATAATTCTGCACTCAAGACAAAGATCACCGGTGTCTATGCACATGGGTGTAACAATTAGCCCTCAAAAAAAATGTTGGGTGAATGAATGAGTCAATGAATAATAAAGGCTAATATTTATTGTCCATTTACTGTACCTACATTAAGTACTGTACCTACATTACCTAGCTCTGTTATCACAAGAACCTCCCAGCACCTCCTCAGCACCCACCCTGACCACCCTATCTGAAGTAGCCTCTACCTCACTCACTGCATCATTCTCTCTCACCCCTTGTTTCTTCTCTTCATACCTTTTATTGTAATTATTTATTATTTTATTGGCTTTCCTGAGTTTATTTAATTGTCCCCACCAGAATGGAAGGTCCATGAAGGCAGAGAACATGAATGCCTTGTTCATATCTGTTTCCCTGGTCCCTGACACAGAGAAGGTCATCAACAAAAGTTGCTGAATGAATGAATGAATGGCAGTCCAGGAATTTAAGATTTAAGGAGAGAGAAGGTAAGTTTTCAGAATGGCACGTGGGGGCGGGGAGGGGTGCAATATGAAGAAGGGGTTAACTGGCCATGGGGAGAACATGTAGTCTTTATCCAAGTGAGTGCTAAATGAGGATCACTCTGCCAGCAACCAGTGGAAGGATGGAGAAATCCAGAGAGTTTAGATGAGAGGCTATTTTGGTGCCCAGGAGGAATGAGCTATGGCCACTAACTTACAGGAAGGGGAGGGACATGAAATGAGGTGTCAGAATCCCCAGGAAACTGGTCATTAATTGGGCATGGAAAGGGGAGGAGGTGTGGAGCAAGGAAGAGACATAGAGCCATTGCAAGCCTGGCTGACCCACAAGATGCCTGTGCCATCAGCAGAGAAGGGAACAAAAGGAAGGGAAGTTTGTCACAGAGCCATCAGCCAGAAGGTGAAGCTTCGAGACAGGTAGGAAGCCTCCCCAAGTCAAGAGGTTGCTCCTTGCCAGGGGTTTTGTACAAGTCTCATAGATCTACATCCTTGCCTACAGTCTGTCTCCCCTGCTCTATCTCAAGTGCCCATCTTTCAGAACCTCTTTGAAAACATCCCTAACAATGGTTTGTGTGGTGGCCTTTCATGTCTAAGGAGGATTCTGTAAAGCAGTATCTGGGTGGATGAGAGCACAGACTGAGTCAGAGAGCCTGGCTCTGCTCTTCACTGTTCTGTGTGGCCCTAGGAATATTAACCAACCCCTCTATTGCTCAGTTTTCTCATCTCTAAAATGCAGATTATGATAATACCTGCCTCCTCATAAAGTTTTTTTTTAATATATTTTTATTGATTTCAGAGAGAGGAAGGGAGAGGGAGAGAGAGAGATGGAAACATCAATGATGAGAGAGTCATTGATCAGCTGCCTCCTGCACACTCCCAACTGGGGATCGAGCCCACAACCCGGGCATGTGCCCTGACAGGGAATCGAACCCCGATCTCCTGGATTCTAGGCCGACGCTCAACTGCTGAGCCACGCCCGGCCAGGCCTCATAGAGTTTTTAATAGGATTAACTGCGTTAATAAGTGTGAGCTCTGTCTATGGATTAGCTATTATTACCATTACTGTTATTAAATATAGGCACTGCAAAGACCCACTGCTGGCTGTGTGGCCTTGGGAAGGTTTCTTAACTTCTATGAGCATCAGTGTCTTCTTTGGTAAAATGAAAGTGACGGTGATATCACTGCGTAGTAGGATGAATCTAGTCCCCCAAAAGATATAACCTTATTTGGGAAAAGGATCTTTGCAAGTGTAGTTATGGAAAAGATCTCAAGATGAGATCATCTTGGATTATCTGGGTGGACCCTAAATCCAATGACAGGCCTTATAAGAGAAAGGCTGAGGGGAGGTTGAGACACAAAGGAGAAAGCCATGTGAAGATGAAGGCAGAGCTTGAAGTTCTGCAGCCAAGCAATGTCTGAAGTCATGAGAAACTGGAAGAGGCCAAGAAGAGTTCCCATCTCTCACCTGGAGCCACTGGAAGGAGGGCAGCCCTGCCAATGCCTTGATTTTGGACTTTAGGCCTCCAGAACTGAGAGAGAATAAATTTCCGTTGTTTTAGGCCACCAAGTTTGTGGTCATTTGTACAGCAGCCACAGGAAACGAATACACTCCTTCATAGGGTTGCATAAGGATTGAAAGAGGTAACGTCCATAAAGTAGCCAGCACTGAACAATTTATAACAATTATGGTTATAATTGACTTCCCTTCTCTGGACCTTGATCTTCCCACCCATGAAATAAAAATGTTAGATGGGATAAAGGTATCCAAGTTTTTGCTACCTTGTGCTGGCTTCTTTACCACTCAACCTCTTCACAAGGCAGGTTGGGACCATGTTAATTCCCTCATTCCAGGGACCCATGAGGGAGAATATCCCCAGTTTTTAGGTCTTAATATATCTGTGTCCAACAGGGAGGAGGTGGACACTTGTCTCTATCCCCATCTTCTCATTGAGAGTGATGATGAGACCACAGAATCCTGAGAAGTCACCGTCTAGATCTTCCAACATCAAAGAAGACCCTAGACAAGTCACTCAATCCCACTAGGACATCATTGCCCAAATTATATTTTAGGAATTATGATATTTCCCTCCTTCTAAGGGCTTGGTGAGGAAGAAGTACTTAAGATGACCACGTAAATGTCCAAAGCAAAAAAAGTAAGTATGAATAGTGTGGGTAATAACAGATGGAGAAGTAAAATGTACAATGACATTTAAAATGTGAATGACATTTAAAATTTAAATCAACAGTGACACTGTAAATGATAGCAGAAAGGGTGGGAGAGAGGAGATGGCGTTCTTCATGAGGATGCAATGATCTCTGGCCACCTAACTATTATCCCTGGCTCCATACTCCCCAGTTCTAAATCACTCTCCCCCTGCCACCAGAAGTCAGGATTGGAGGACAATCTTAGCAGAAGTGAGGAAGCAATAGAACCATTGCTCTTTCAAAAAGATAAATCTGACCAGATCTCTTCTTTGCTTAAATCCCTTCAGTGGTTTCTCACCTTGAAGAATTCAAGCTCCATTTCCATACTCATGTGGCCCTTTATGTGTGCAAGATAAACTGCCTCCACTTGGTTAGGTAACAAATAGAATGCTAGTGGAGGGCCCCCCGATAGGCACTCAGTGAAGGCTTTTTCCTTGCTGCCCACATCCCCTGTTCTCTTCAACTGGCCCAGATGAAAACTCTCTTATTTGCCTATTAAAAAACAATGTTTAGCTATTCACTATAGCTGGAGATACATAGAAACAGAGACTAAATAGATCTCAGACACTTGGCCACTAGCTCCTTTAAGGGCTCACTCCCAGTGAATGTGGTTAAGGCCTTAGTTTCTCTCAAAGTTTTCAAGGAAATATTTTTGCCCTCAAAATTGCCTCCTTCTTTTCATCTAGAATGATGACTTATTTCATTATTCAGTGATTGAAAATTCATGAAATTTTGTGGTTAGAGCAAAAATGTGTCACACAATTCCATATGCCCATGCAGTGGGGCTGAGAAAATCTGACAATGAAACCACCATTTCTCCTCCCAGGGTTTAATGGGCCTCCAAACCCCTCCCCCCTTTTTAAGCTCATAATACTTTTCCCCTTAATCAAAAACATTGCTTTCTTTTTTTAAAAAAGCCATAAGTTGATTTTTTAAAATGCTCTATAAATAAAGATAATGCTCAAAACAGGGTACTTTCTCGGACTAGTTTCAAGGTTCAAATTCTCAAATGAGTTGGGGAGCTAGGAGCCCTAAGAGGCCAGCTGGTGCAATCCAAAGAGGCAACATGGAGACATGGAAAGAGCAGTGGGCCTCACAGGAAGCATCCAAAAACCTAGATGTACAGTTCAGCTCTCCTTATACTAGGCAGGCATGGGACCTTGGGCAGGTCACTAAGCAACAATGTCCTTGCCTATCAAACAGATGAATCTCATGTGCACAACAGTCTTGAGAAAACTGTGACAGTAAATGGGAGAGAAGGCAGTGGTTGGTGATAAATACTCTCCCACATTCTTCCCTCCGTCTCTCAGGGCTAAAGGCCCATTTGGCCTGGAAAGCAAGAATAAAGGGATGATTAGAGAAAGACCCTAAACACACATATGTCACCAACATCCAGATCAAGAAACAGGACATAATAGCATCCCAGAAGGCACCTTCATACCTCCTTCCAATCATTAGAATCTCCAAAGGGAACCACTGTCTTGACTTATAACACCTCAGATTAGTTGTGCTTGTATATGAAGATCTACAAATGGAGTTGGATAGTTTGAGCTCTTTGGCATGACTTCTTTTGCTCAACATTAAGTTTGTGAAATTTATCCATGTTGTTATGTGTAGTTATAGTTTTTTCCTTCTTGTTGCTTTTAGTATTCAACTGTATGACCATATCACAATTCATGTATCTATTTTACTCTTGATGAGGGTTTGTGTAGTTGCCCCTTTGGGGCTATGATAAAATTCTTATGTATATCTTTTGGTGAACAGTTGTATGTATATCTGTTGAGTATATAAGTAGGGATAAAACTGCTGAGTTATGGGTTATGCAGCTTTATAGATATGGCCAATCAGTTTCCCAAACTTGTCATACCAATTTCTACTCCCATCAGCAGTGCATGAGAGTTCCAGTTGCTCCATATCTCAGCAACACTTGATATTGTGTATTTTTTTCATTTTAGCCATTCTGGTGGGTAGGAAGTAGTATCACATTGCAAAATGATATTTTAAAATGTAAATCAAATTATTTCACTCTGCCAATGGTTTTCCATTGCACACAAAATAGAACCTAACTCTCTAAACTGACCTACAAGGCCCTGGTTACCTCTGACTCTCTCTCTGACCACCCATTCTATTCACTCTGTCTTGGCTACACCATCTTCTTTCTAGTCTTCAAGTGTATGTCAAGGTCGTTCCCAATTCAGGATCTTTACATTTGCTGTTTACTCTGCCTAAAATTCCTTTCTTCAGATATTCCCATAACTAATTCCTTCTTGTTCATTCATGCATTCAACAAATATTACTGAATGACTATCAAGTTTCTTCTCACCTCCCTCCAAGGAGCTTTCCCTGGCTACCATCTAGCATAGTCATGGTTACTCCACCCCTCCCCCCCCACATTGACTCTCTAGCCCGTTATCTTGCCTTATTATCTTTGTAGCACTTATCACTACCTCTCATTTCCTCTTTTAAGATTTATGTGTTTTCTGCCTTATTACAGTAGAATATAAACTAAGAGCAGTGACAGTGTATCTTCAATGCCTGGAACAGTGTGCACAGTAAGTATTCAATAAATATTCGTTGGATGAATGGAGAATGAAAGGGGAGGAATTCATAGACAGCTTTCTCAAATGTCATTGTTGAATATTAAAGCTAATGGAGTCCTTTTTCCCCCCTACTTGATTCATAAAAATGATGGTCAGAAAGAAAAAGTAATTGGCTACATTCATTGTCATCAGAAGAAGTGGGGCTTGAACCTAGCACACGATTTCTAGTTCTAGTACACTACTCTGCCTACAAGCAGGGGAAAAGGTCTTATTCCATTTGAATGAGTCTTCAATTATTGAATGTTGAACAGTAGGAATTGACTCAGCCTGAAGAAGTCCTCCCTTCATACCAAGAAGGCAGACAACACATCAAGAGGGTATGACATGAAAATCATTTCTGGTTCCCCCAAAACATCTCTGACCTTGGTTCAGAGGAAGAAGATGATATTGGGAGGGTAAATATGGACAGAGGTGTCTCTCATTTCATCTCCCATTCTCTGAAGAGAGGAAAGAGAACCATCTTGGCAGGAATAATTTCCTTGGGCTCCAAGGCCTGAAGTTTAACAGGAGATCATGCTCTACCAGGTGCAGGCTCTGTCTCACATGCTCAGTTTGGGTGAGAATCGGGTTGTATCATAATGCAAGACTCCAGCCAGTTGCATAATTGGATGTGTAATCAGTATCTCCAGAACTTTAGCCAAAAGCACTCCTGACACCACTTCGATCTTGCTAAATCATCACCAAACCCCATGACTGGATGATTCACTGGCCTCCTCTAGGGTCATGACTATCAGGTGTTGACCCAGAAACAAGAACTAAATTCATAAGGGAAGAGATCCTCTAGTTGGAACTCTGGTTTTTCCAGTGCTTCAACCCAACATTCCTTGGGTTTCCAAAGAGTCATGGAGGCCATGTTGTTCTCTTTCTCATCAATTTAAATAAATAGAAAAAGATAACCAGAGGCCAATGAGAAAATATAGGGAGCTAGCATTTGGGAAGACCTGGAATGATAAAAACCACACAAATCCACAATCTCCTATCACAATTCCAGAAAACCCAAAAAGCTTTGAAAATCTAGGTTTTTTGCTTGTCTGTTTCTTTTGTGTATATTTGCAACTAATTCATTTAGCAGCAAATCCTGACAGCAAAAACTGACATGAGACTATTTTTAACCTCTATTTATCTTTCATGGGGGTGCATACTCAAGTATTTTGATGCAGGAATATTACCATTTGATAATGAGATGCTGAATGGGGTGTTTCAGAATATACCGTATTTTAATACTTTAATAAAAGCTGAAAACTTTTTACACCAAAACTCATCTAGCTTCTAAGATTTTATAGAAGGACGGTAGGCCTATAAATCTTCAATTACCTTATTTGTTCTGTGCAAAAACCAAGGGCAAGCAGTATTGTTCCAATTTAACAAATGAATGAATGGAGGTGCAGAGAAGTTAAATTACCTGTTTTCTATTGCTGCATAACAAATTACTTCCAAACTCAGTGGCTTGAAGCAACAATAAACATTTATTATTTCACACAGTTTCTGTGGATCAGAGTTTTTAGAGTGGCTCAGTTGAATGGTTCTGGCTAACGGTGGCTCATGAGGTCACTGTCAAGATGTCAGCCAGTTATTTGCATGTTTTATCTGAAGGTTTGACTGAGGTGGAAGGATCTGCTTCCAAGATACTCATTCACATGGCTGTTAGCAGGAGGCCTTAGTTCCTTGTCACATGAACCTTTCCATAGAGCTACTTGATTGCACTCCCAACTAGCAAACCCAGAGCAAGTAATCCAAAAAGAGTAATATGGAAGCCACAATATCTTTTATACCTAGACTCAGAACTCACATCCCATCATTTTCACAATATTCTACTGGTTATATAAGTCAGACTCTCCAATGTGGGAGGGAACTACACAAGGACATGAATATCAGAAAGCGGGTATCAATGAGGGACATCTTGGGAGACTGGCTACCGCGATAGGATAAATTCATTTTGTTGATATTTTGATGAAAGTCAGAGCAATTGGTCCAAGGTTATACAGCTGATTAGATGCAGAATAGGACTTAAAGCCAGGTTGACCAACTTTAGAGCCCATACTTTTAACTGTAACATGATATCGCCTCTTTATTTGACTATCCTTCTAATATATTAGATATTTAAGTACATTCCAGTTTCTTGTTACTATGAATAACACTGAACACTTTCTACATAAATCTGTACTATGTTCCCATTCCTGTGTCCATGACTGATTGATCTGGGAATCAACAACTGACCCCAGGGCACAGCAGAAAGTCTTAGATGATTCCACCACTGATTTCTTTCCACCCTCTATACAAGTGCTACTCCTCATATCAAAAGATGAATTCTTTTTCTCCTGTGCTTAAATCTGGGCTCGTCTTAGTGAATTTCTAGACCAACAGTATATGGCAGAAGTGAAGCTGTCTGACTTCTGAGGCTACTTCCAACTTGGACCCCCAGACCCTTTGCTTTTGGAACCCGGCTGCAGTTCTGTGAGGAGGCCAAGCAGCCCCATGGAGACACCCATGTTGAGAGGAACTGAGGTATCCCCACTGATGGTCTGGCTGAACACCCAACTGACAACAAAGAACAACCTGCCAGTCACGTGAATGTGCCACTCTGGAAGTGGATCCTTCAGCCCCATTTCGGCAGCACCAACTGATGCTGTATGAACTACTCATCTGAGCTCTGCCCAAATTCCTGACTCATAAATCATGAGATAAAATAAAATGTTTTTTTACATCACCAAGGTTTAAGATCATTTGTTATTTGCAACAAATAGTTGGAACATGAAGCCAATCACAGTCTTTCCCAAGAATTTGAAATTTAGGTTGGAGATAAAAAGATATGGGTAATTTTAGGAGCTAAGTTTCATTAAAGCAATCCTTGGCAATATTTTAAAGCAAATATTTTGAGCAAGCATCCCAGGTGATTCTGACTTCATGGAATAAAACTGTGATTTGGGTGCACAATTTAGAGAACCAACACACACACTTGAACTTTCCTTCTTCCTGTGCCCCCAAACTGTCCTTGACTTGAGGCCCTGGCAATCCAGGATTAGCTATTTGTAACCTAAAATCTAGTTGTAACTCAGAGTTAAAAAAAGCTCATGCCGATAAAAAACTCAGTAAAGGAGATGGTGGCGTTTGAATCCTCATTAACCCACAGTTCACTCTAAAGTGAACTTTAAGCCTTAACAGTCATCCTAACTTTAGCATCTTGAAATACCTAGGGTTGCAAGATTAAAAACCTTTTTCAGCTGCAGTGTGAAATGTGTTTTAATCCTTGTAACATTTTTTCCTCCAAAAGGCAAATCTCATCAGCCACCTTGGGGTTTTTCTGGATCATATCACAGACAACAGGATGCTTTCGGTAAGACAGGCCGGCTGTGACTGCCATTATCTGCAGACAGAATTTCAAAGGGCTGGCCAGTGTGTGTGAACTCTGGCGGAGGTGGCTGCCTTGGGGGAAGGTTTCCTTTGAGGAGCTCAGATAGGAAAGCTGATTTACAGGCGCTGGACTCCCACAGTCCCGCTTTAGTTAGACATGAATCCAGTCAAGGTCTGTGTGTTCTTTCCCGCTTGAAGGTTTATTTGGGAACAAGAAAAGGGGGGGGGGAAACCTCTGTAAGTTCAGTTGGTGGACTAGTCACCTCTTCCCACAACCAGTGCAAAGAGGCAAATACTCTGTAAGCGGGCATTTGATGGGGCTCAAAGTGGACTTTTCAAATATGGAGTCAACAAACGCTGGCCAACTTGGGTAGTGAATGAAATTTATTTCAACAGCCTGCTCCCAACTCTGTTTTTAGCAATACCCCTCTCCTGACTTTACTTTCTATTTCCATTTTGCCCTTCGGTTCCTCGGCTGTTCCCCAACCCGTGGCTCCCCACCTAGAAGGGGCTTACTCTGGAAGTACTTGCGGGCTCTAAAAGCGTTCTTTCCTTTTCCTTCCCTCTTTCTTCAATCCGACCCTCCCCCCATCAAAACATACCCTTCCGTTTCCACCCTCCGTGGGCCCTCCCCACGCCTCTCCAGTCTGATGGCCCCTTCTTTCTGCAGCACTAATAAGTGATGATCTGGTCCTTATCTTTCATGTTTCAGTTTTGCAATTTATTGGAGCTTCACAGAAGCTATCCCTCAGGGTAGCTAGTAGCTGAAGCTTCAGGCCCGCTGGCAGTGAGATGAGAGGGTTAAAGCAGTCATGGCCCTTTCTTCCTGGGCAGGCTCAGAAGCCCAGCAGAGGCCCAGGCACTAGCTTGGGTCCCTGAGAAGAACTCAGATCTTAAGGCAAGGAGAGTACATTCTTAATATGGGTATCATTGAATATGTCTGGATTCTGGAGTACAAATGACCTTTCCTGTAACTCAGTATTTATTCTTCCCTGTGCAATTAACAAAATGTATTTTTTTAAATCTGGGAAATAAAACCACCTCGAAAATTAAATCAAAAACTGGAAATCTGAAATTCCTCTTCCCAAGCCATTACTGGCACATTCAAGAGGGTGGCTGACATTCAGGGCACATCGCAGCCCTCAGCCGGGCTCATGGAGGAAAAAGGAGCACTGCATCAGGCCATCTGGCCGAAGCTACCTTGGAACCCACGATTCCCAGCATGACTCCATTTTCACAGGAAGAAATCTGAACTGGAGATCAGAAGACCTGACTTCTAACCCAGGGCTTGCTGCCAACTGTGAGGTCTTGACCTTAACAAGAAAATGAGGCGTACAAACCTTGGAAATTCTCTTCACCCGAAAATGGCTAGCATTCCAAGACTGAATTTATTTAAAACATAAATAAATTCCCTGTAAAGAATGTCACATTAATCAACTCTTACCCACAACTCCTTAGCTCAAATGAGCCTCCCAGCTTAGCTTGCCCATTTTCTCATAGGTCCTGAAGGATGCCACAAAGGATGGGTGATTTCAGCAGGGTGATGAGAAGGGGAAGATCGGACAATGAGGGCCTCCTGAGGGGGGAGGCAATCTGGTGGGAGACCTGATGGGCCAGGGGGAGCATAAGACTTTGAACAGCCAGTATGGAGGCACCACAAGGAAAGGAAAGCATGGACATGGCACCAAAAGCTAATTTTCCCCATTTCGCACTTTTTTCTTGGCTGAACCTAAATAAAAACTGCAAGGAGTCTGTCTCGGTGAGAGCTTTTTAGAACCCCGTGGATGCTTATTAAATGGTAAATAACTCCAACAGTAATGATCTTAAGCAATTCTAGTCCCATCACTGCCCTGACACAGGTCAAAGTAGAGCTGCTCTCTTTCCTGTTTGAGAAATGAGACTCGACTGGTGTGGAGTCAGGATGGCTTGGGAGGGGGAGAAAAGAAGAAAATAGCTAGCAGTTGCCTTTATAAAGCACCCACATTGGACAGGACACATTTGCAAAAAAGAGATTATCATTCCCGTTCTACAGATGAGGGACATTGAGGTCAGAGAAGGTTCACTTGCCCAACATCACCCAGCCAGTGATGGGCACAACCACACCTGGGTGACACCAAAACCCATGGTCTTTCCACAATGGCCACGAAAGATGAGTTTTAACAAATGAATTTTAAGTTTTCACTTAAGTAATAAGCAAAGTAATGATTAATATTCAATGAGGGCCTATTATTTGCCAACCACTGAGCTACATGCCATTATTTATCATAACGTTTAATCCTCACTCCGCCCCTATAAAACAGCTAATATTGCCCCATTTCACTGTGAAGAACCTGAGATTAAGCAATTTGCCCAGTGACACACAGATAGATAGCAAAGACAGGATTAAAGCTAGACAGTTGGATACCAAAGACCACAATCTTAACCACTGCACAGAGCAAACTTATTTTAGTCTAATCCCCTATAAGTACAAACTTGCTGTTGCTCAGTGTATTAAGAGGGATGAAGACACAGAGATTTTAACTACAATCCAGGCTGTTGACAGATTCCCGTTGACAGAAATCTCTCTTCGACAGCAGCCTGAAGTGCCTAAGAGCCCACTGTTTTCAGAGTGGCAGCCCTGCCCCCAAAGCTATTCAGGCCCCAAACAAACTTTCTCTGGGTCCCTGATGTACTTAAAGAATACAGGCCAATTTCAACTGTCCCAGGACAAGTGGCTGCCCCTGTACCCCATCCTGCAGCAATAGCACCCTGACCTTCTCCACTCAGGGACTGGAAAATGTTTCTGGCATCTTTGCAAGATGGAAAACTGGAGTGGGGAGGAGGCGGAGAGGAGAGATAAGGGGAGGAAAAAACAGTGTCTATGTATGTATAACACAGAGGGAAGCTGAGCTAATGAAAGACAACATATTTCCACAATTGAAACCAAAACATGTTTCACAAACTCTGTTGGCCTTGCGAAGGATTAGCTGCTAAAGGACATGGCCGTGGGTACCACTCTCTGTTTACAAACTTCTCTTACTCCCTGCATGGCGACGTGACGTTCCGTGTCCTTGCTGAAGGGCTGATTATCTGGTTACCTGAGCTGCGTAAATGAAAAAAATTCTTGGAGACTCAGGACAAGACTCAAGAAGCAAGGCCTGGATGGGCCCTGGCTATAAACAACTAGCCTGTACCCTTCAAAAAAATCAGAGTTGTGAAAGAAAAGAAAAAAAAAGGTTGAGGACCTGTTCCAGAGTAGAGATTGGAGAGGCATGCCCACTAAATGCAATGCATGATCCTCAGTTGCTTTTGGATGGAGCTGGGGGGGGGGGGGGGGTAGGGGATTTCTGTAAAGGATATGATTGGGGCAACTGCAAAATTTGAATATGGAGAGTATGTTACTTAGATAACAGTGTTTTACCCCAAAGTTAAACCTGAACTTGGTCATTATACTGTGAGACTGAATATACAAATGGACAATGGCCAGTTCGTATATAAAAATAGAACTTAGCCCCACAACCTGCAGCAGCCTACCCAGAAAACTAACCCATCATCTACAACAAACAGCCCAGGAAGCCAACCTGTGTCAGTCAGACCTGCAGGAAGCCAGTTTGCTGTCTCTAAAAACAACCCAGGAAGCTAAACAGTAACTTCTATAAAAATTGGACGCCGAATGGCCAGGACTTGATTAGTAACTAGCAGCTTCCCTAATTTTTAACCCTGTCCTAACATAGAACCAATCAGAGGAAGCCAAGCTTGTATCCCTAGCCAATAGGACGTCCGCTTCTAGTTAGCCCGCCCTCAACTCGCAGCCCCGCCAATCAGGGCCCAGGAAGCGCTCGCTCCTCCCACTGCGAAGCTCTCCCGCTCCCCTGCCTGACCCGAGCCTCTGCCGGACCCCAGGTGGGGGTTGCCCCAGGTGGGGGTTGCTGACTCCTGGCTACAGCGAGCTCGGAATAAACGGCCTTTGCTTTTCTCATTTGGTGGGCCTTCGTTTACTTCCACGTTTCTGTGGTTATGTGAGAGAATGTCCTTGTTCATAGGAAATTCACACCGCAGTGTTTAGAGGTAAAGGGTTTTCTGAACCTCAGGGGTTCAGGATGTTCGGAGATTGGCCATCAGTTCGGATATACATGTAGAGAGAGGAAGGGAGAGACAAGGAGGGATGAAACAAATGTGGCCACAAGTTAACAGCTAGTGAATCTGGGTGAATGGTGCGAGTCCTTTGTACTATTCTCGCAAGTCTTTTGCAAGTGTGAGATTATCACAAAATAAAACGGTTTTTGAAAGTGTCCCCAGCTGATTGCCCTGCCCAGTTTGGCTCAGTGGTTGGAGTATCGGCCAGTAGACTGAAGGGTCACGGGTTCAATTCCCAGCCCCGATTCCCGGCCCTGGTGGGAGCTCATGTGGGAGGCAACCAATTGACGTGTCTCTCTCACTTCAATGTTTCTCTCTCTCTCTCCCTCCCTTCCACTCTCTAAAAATCAATGGAAAAAAATATCCTCAAGTGAGGATTTAAAAAAGAAAAGTGTCCCCAACTGATTGCTTACATCTTGGCCAATCAGACCACACCTGTTCACTTAAGGCCTTGGATGATGGACTCTTGTCTTGTTTGTGTCACTTTGTTCCCCTTGAAGAACCACAGATGCAAAAGCCAGCGCCCCTGAGCCCGACCCCTGAAGAGCCATCACACACTCTCCACCCCCAGCAGTTTCCTAACCCTCTTGGCAGTTACCCATTCGGATTGTTGGCTGCATATGGAATCCAAGTGACCCTCAAGTCCCTTCTCCCTTCTTCCCTGGGCTGAGGGGCTCGGGAGGAGCGGGGTGCTGTTCTGATGATCAGCCCTCACATGTACCCTGTGCCTCGTGCTGCAAATGGCTCATGAACTGGGGATTGCAAGGATGTTTGGAGATTGGCCATCAGTTTCTTAAGGCTAAGCCAAGTTCTTGGAACTGGCTGGATTTAACTATTTTACATTCCAAAGCTCTCATATATGACTATTCCTTAACCTTGACTCCTAACTCTTCTTTCTTCCTTGTGACTTATTGGGGCACCCTCTTATTTATTAAGCCTCTTTTATCCCCTCACTTAACCTTGGCTGCACATTGCAATCATCTGAGGAACTTTAAAAAATACTGATGTCGGGTCTCATGTCCCAGAGGCTCTTATTGAATTGTTCCCAGGTGCAGCCTGAGATGTGGGTTTTTTGTTGTCTGCAATTTTGATTTTTAAGCTCCCCGAAAGCTTCTAACATGCAGCCAAGACTGAGACCCATGGCCTTAATGAATTGTCAAGTACATCAATACAGCCCTTTCTCCCAGATTTTCCAACTTTCTAATTACTTGGGGAGATTTCTGACCATACCCTCAGACCCCACAGAGGGGGAATCTCCCTGAAGCGGTTCACTTAGAATTCACTTGCTGTTTACAAAAGTGATTTATTTGAAAGTCTCTAACAACAAATTAAGGAAAGATGAGACATGTGAAAACCTGCTCTGGTCAATAACGACCAAAGGTAATCATCATAATTTCCTACGAATAAACTCACCCAGCCTTTATTTATAGGGCAAAACCCCCATTGGCACTACAGCACCCGTTCCCTTGCAATAGCTCAAGTTGTTACAAAGCAGAAAACAACTAGTCATCCATCCAGATGTAGTTATAAGATACTGAAAAAATCCATGGGGCAAAGAGATGATGAAATGGCCCCAGATTTACAGCAGCAGGTGGCCTCTCCCTGCAGGCATATACATGGTCATCTGACCTCTCTGTCACACGAAAGAACAAGGAGGCCCGGCATCAAGAAGTCCGTTGAAAGATTTGTGGCTTGAATTCGAAACAGCACAGGGGGTGGGGGAGGACAGGAGATGCTGGAAAGCATGCATTTTCCCAGTTCTCAGTCCAGATCATCATTAGAATCCCAGCCGGGGCATCTAAAAAAATACTTGTCCATCTCCTACCAGCAGCTTGGCCCAATTAAATGAGTCTCTTTAGGCAGGGCCCATGCATTAGTATGTTTCAGATTTCCCCAGACAAGCTCATGTGCTGCCTGCCTGACCTAGAATATCACCTCCACATAGAATCCTCTTATCTCGCTGCCAGGTAGGACCCTGAGGATCCCATGTCCCCTGAACCAGGTTCTGAAGCCGCATGCTTTCCCTACCCCCATCCCCTTACTGCTCCCCTCTTCTCTTCCCACACCATTTCCCCCATTACACACACACGTGTGTACTCATACACACTCACACTTACACATGCTCTAACACACAGGCCCACAGAGCAAAATTCCCTGCAAGCCCACTTGAGTTATTACGGTTTCTTGCATATTAATTGTTTTCTTAATTACAGTGTAAGTTTCTGGGAGCAAGGATCTCTTTTTACCCTGTGAGGGCCCCACAGCTTGCACAGCCTCGGGCTCAATAAAATATAAGTGCCAAATGGCTGAAGGGTCGATTGATCCATTCAGCCAGAACAATTGGTTAACCTCACAGAGCCCAAGATTTGGTGTCCTGAAGGAGTCAGACAGCTACCTAATAGCATGTGCCACGGGCTGATTTGAATTCTGGCTCCGATGCTTAGGAGCTATGTGACCTTAAACAAATGACTCGACCTTTTCTCCAAACCTCAGTTTCTGCATCAACCAAATGAGAAAATACTAACAACCACCTCATGGCATTGTTGGATAATAGATGCAAAGTATTTTGCAAGGTGCCTGACAGACAGTGAACAATAAATGGTGGCTGATTTCAATGGCCACACGTGTAGACCAAAGTTTTCTCTGAACCGATCCCCAAAGCCCAACTTGAGCACATACAAGGTCTTTTCTAGCCAGGGACAGTGATTAGCAAAGATGGTCTCCAGCTGGTGCAGGGCCTACCACCCTGCGGATGTGCCGCCGCCCTGCCTGGCTGACCCTGCAGCTCCAATCCCTCCTGTCTCATCCAGAAAGCGTCAGTCCATGGCTCTTCTGGTTCCTTCTTCCAAAATAGGATGCAGAGCAGGGGATGAAAATCAGGGTTCGATTATTCTAGAACTCAGACGCAGAGGCATGAACGACGTCAGAATCACCAGCACGACTTGCTACAAGGGCAAGTGTGGCTTCCAGGCCCATAGATTCAGATTCCACAGGTCATTTTGTGATTCTTCCTGACCACAGCCCAGGTGATTCCGAGGCAGACAGTTGGAAGCCATTCCTGGAGAAATGTTGATCTCATGGGGCAATAGAGACGGGATGCAAAGAAGTGGCACGTAGAATGAATGTGGCTTCTGATGTCAGGCATACAGTTTTAAGTTTGAATCGTTGCTTAATCTGTTAGCATTAGTTTCATCATTTGTGAAACAAAAGCAATACCTATCATACAGGATTGTTATAAAGAGTAAACACAAAAATGCCAGTGCAGATCTGTCCACCCTGCAGCGCTGCCCTCTGAGCATGTCTCTCTGTGGTCTCCCCCACGTTAAGTCACTGTTCTCCACAGCCTAAGCCTTGGGCCAACCCAGGTAGCTTGGCCAGGAGAAACTTCCAGTATCGGCCACAATCAGTGCTGGTCCAGCCCTCCCCCACCAACCCTCAGATCCTTGTGTGGTTCAAGGCCCAGCCTAGACTCCCCCTTGCTTGAGATAATTTTATCTCAGGGGCCATGTAACCCCTTTCCTATCACAGGCGTGGTCAGAGCAATCCTGGCCTACTCTGAGAGAGCTCCCTAACTTCCAATCTAAAGATTTCAGAAATTGGGGTGTCAGCCCTGTCCCTTCCTGAAGGCTCTGGCTCATGACTCAAATAGGCTCTCCCACTCCTTTCCCCAGAACTTTGTGTCCTAAAGAGAAAAATGGTTTTTGCTAAAGTTATCTGTTCACTCTACTCTTTGGACCATGGGTATCCACTAGCTTCATGTTCACAGAAATAAGAGGACAACTTGTATGACCCTTCGTGGGACAAAAAAGAGTGGCAGTCTCTCTAAATTTAAAAAAAAGGGGGGGCTGTGCCTATTATATATGTGATGGTAAAATATTATAAAAGGATGAGCACCAGGTGCTATGGAGCCCAGCAGAATATCTGGGCTGGTTCAGATTGGTGTCCTTGGGAGGACAGTGAAGGGAAGTCAAGGAAGGCTTCCTGTATCATTTATCTGGTTTTTGATGTCCCAGATCATGCCCACCCTCTGTTCTGAGTGCTTGTAGACCAAAGAGCTGGCTTTGATGAACTCAAGTCCTCAGGCGAATGTCAACTCAAGAACAGGCAGAGTCTCTGTGGATCTGAAACAGACCACAGAGTAAAGCAGGAGGTGGGGACTCATGGTCAGGCTGAAGGGTAACGGGACAGGAATCAGAGAGCCAAGCACCTGAGTCCTGGCTCCAGCAACCAGAGATATGCAGCCAATGGCTTCAAACACTGACCTTACTGTCCAGCCACATTTTAGGAGCTGGGTAAGCCATGATGAGTAAGACAGGCAATGCGTTCAGACCAAGCCATCCAGCTTGCTAAGGACTCCAAGCCAGGAGCAAGCAATGACACACAAGTTCAGAAGTGAGGGGCTTACCGATGCCTGAGAAGGTCAGGGAATGCTTAGGAGCAGGACACAGCGGTAAAGGTAGATCCATAGGGCCTCAGCTAGTCTAGATGATGGCCTTGAACAAATTTGGAAAATACCCCTGCCCATGGGCTGTCACAGAGTCAGCACTTGGTAAGAGGAACGTAGGCTGGGTTTCAGGCCCCACCTGGGTCAGGTGCTTTGGCAGAGGGTACAAGAAGCAAATGTGTTAGAAGTGACCCTCGCCTTGAAAAA
The DNA here is from genome assembly GCF_054644295.1 of Miniopterus natalensis. NCBI lineage: Eukaryota > Metazoa > Chordata > Mammalia > Chiroptera > Miniopteridae > Miniopterus > Miniopterus natalensis. The sequence continues at coordinate 33,068,429 of NC_142096.1, read as the reverse complement.
TGCGTAGGAGAGAGAGTGCCTGCCCCCAACAAAGGGAGAAAGACATTCCAGGCAGAGGACAGCAAGCAGGAGAGGCTGATACTGGAGAATCTTTTAAACTTCCCGCCTAGGCAGGAGGTATCCCGGAGTGCAGGTGATCTGGAGTTTATAGGTGTGGATTTTAAAACAACGGCCACCAATTAGAGAACAAAGGGGAAAAGCACTGCTACTGGAGATACCTTCTGACTGTAAGGAGATTGGAATGACAACTGAAATGACAGGGTGGCTATGTCAGTGGCAGAGCAATTATTCAGCAAGTTTCTAATGTGGAAAACACCTGGGACCCATCATTTATTTTCTTTAATTTAAAAAAAAAAGAACTTTTTCTTTCTTGCAAATTAAGATCAGAGAATGGATCTCCCAAAATAGTTGTCCTTAGCTCTTCATTTCCCTTTGAGTTTGGAAAAGAAGGAACACATCTTCCTGGCTGGACCTGACCTTCTCTGCGGTAGGCATACCTCCCCACTCTCAAACCAGGGATGAATCACAGGAAGAACATTTTAATCAGACCACAATTCATAGAACAATTCAAGGAGATAAAACACGTGTGAATGTGGACATCTGAAGCCAGCCCCAGTGGGAAGACACCCCAAAGACCTACATTTCCACTGGCATCCCTCCACACTCAATTGCTGCAAAACTAGAGGTAGATCACTTTGCCTCCCTGGACTCCCATTTCCCCACTCATCAAGTGAGGGGGCTGGATTCAATGATTTCTATGACAGTTAATTTTATGTGTCAACTTGGTTGTGCCACAGCACCCAGGTTTGTGGTCAAACATTATTCTGGATGTTTCTGTGAGGGTATTTTTGGATAAGATTACCACTGAACCTGTGGGCTCTGAGTAAAGTAGATCGCCCTCCTTCATGTGGGTGGGCCTCATCCAATCAGCTGAAGGGCTGAATAGAACAGATTGATTTCCCCTGAGCAAGAGGAAATTCTGCCAGCAGACAGCTTTTGGACTCAAACTGCATCTCTTCCCTGGGTGTACAGCCTGCTGGCCACTCTACAGATTTATTTTAGACTCACCAAGCTTCCACAATCACAAGGCCCAACTCCCTAAAAAAAAAAAAAGTGTATGAAATATGTGTGTGTGTGCACATGTGTGTGCACATCCTGTTGGTTCTGTTTCTCTGGAGAACCCTGAGTAATATAACCCCCAAACTTCTTTCCAGTTTTAAGATGCCGGGAGTCTGGATGGTAGCAGATGGGAAGGGAAAGTTGGGCCCATTTCTCAGCCCGCAGCTCTCCAGGCAGGGATGCCAAAGTGATCGGGACAATGTCTTCTCTCAGGAGGACTTGTGCAATGGGCGTCCTCGTCACAGCAATAAATACCAGCAGTTCCAGAACTGTACACCAAGTACTGTGAGGGTATGGAGAGAGATACACTGATATGAACGCAGCCAAGAGGGAATCCAAAATGGGACGTTATGAAGACAGCTTCACATTCCACCAGTTTTGCCATCATCTGTCTGGACCTCCCCAGCTACTTGCCACATTGTGAGGCTGGTATCCCAAAGACAGGAAACAGGTTTTTACTGGTGATTAAGAAAATGTTGCTACTTTGTAGGGCATCTGCTGCAGGGGACACAGGGGGCCATCTCTGCAAGACGCAACACAGGGGGAAGGCGGAGGGAGGGAGAGCGGGGGCAGGCTGATACTAAAATCCAGCTGAGGACCACAGCAACTTGGAAGAGCCTGCCCACACCAGCTGTTGCCTGGAAGCCCAGGGACCCTTTCATGACTCTCCTTTAACACACTCCAAGCAGATCTCAGCCACAGCTTTCTGAACTAAAGAAGCCACTGAGGGAAGATGGTGGCTCATTCTCACGCTCCTTTGCTGTCTCTTCCTCCTCACACTTTGTGTGTCCCATTTCCCATTCAAGCCCTCTTCTTTCCCATTCCACACCCTTCCAGGTTGCCCAATCCATACCTAAGGCTTCAGTTACCACCCCCGTATGGATGAACCCCAAATCCCAACATCCAACCCTTCTGCTCTCCTATGCGCCTTTCCATTCCATTGCCTCCCACTTACAATGGGTCTCCAAGGTCTATCTTCTTACTACCCCTTACCTGGTCCGTTTTCTCTTCCCTCGCCTGGAATAAGGAATGAGGCACCTGTCAGTGCCCTTGTAGTGTAGTCATCTGTTTAATTTTCTGCTCCAGCTCAATGATGAGTCATGTGATGGCAAAAATCTGAGGCCCTGATATTTACCTCTGTGTGTGTGGTAGGGATGCTTGGCGGGGGCTAAGTAATTCCCAGAGTCTGAATACCCCCTTCTTATATTGGAATACTCTCCCCCTGCATGAGAGTTGGTGAGAGACAGGGCCTCAACTTCCCCCTACAGAAACCAAGAGGGACAGATACACCCTCCCCTTCTGTCACAACCACATGACCTGGCCTTACTCAGTCAGAGGCCTCCATCTATGAATTCAAAGCTGGAGGGAGGAAAGCAAAAAGGCAGGTTCATTCAGAGCTTATTCGTGCTCTAGCCGTCAGTGGTGGCTGTCCCAGCAGGGTGGCTCCAACAGTGAGTGTGGAAGTAGGGAGAGAAGGGTTGGGAAATTATGAACCACTGTATGTATATGGGCCTCAGGGTTTAAGGGTTTGTTTTGTTGTTTTTTAGCACTAGGATCCTTCTCCCTCTTTGCTGGCTGCATTTGGGAGTCCTTGGGGAATGTTGGAAAATATACCATTCCAGGCTCTGAGAACCCTCTAGTATTCAGCCTCTTCCAGGCAGTAAGTTGATAGCCAAGCTTTGCTTTCTAGTATGACAGTGAGTCCACCATGACTCCCAGTCAGATTAGGGCAAGCAAGGGAAGAAAGGAGAAGTGGTTATGGAGGGAGAAATGAAACAGGGAGCTGAGAATTGGGGAAGGCCCATAAACAGAGCTTGTAAAACTCCCATGCTTTATTAAAGCCAGCTGAGAGTATAAATTGGTATAAGTTTTTCAAAAATCACTCTGGCATTCCCTTTGACCCAGTAATTCCATTCCTAAGCATCTGTCTTAAGGAAGCAATCAGAAATATGGACAATGATTTATGTCTAAAAATAGTCACGTTGAGGTTATTTATAGCCAAGAAAAGAACTGGAAGTAACTTAATGTCCAGTATGAAGAAAATAGTTGAGTAAAACATGTCTCATCAACACAATGGAACATTAGGCAGCCATTAAAATAGTGTTCACAAAGAGGTCGTATGGCTATGGGAAACATGGTGACACAGCGTTACACGGAAAAGAAGACACATGCAATCCCACTTATATAGAGCTTAATTGCAAAGAAGGAAAGAAAAATGTCTCTATTAGAACCAAGCCTGGAAAGAAACTATCAAGTGTTAAAAGGGGTTGTCTCTACATGGTGGGATTATGGAATTTTTTTTCTTTTCAGTAACTTTTATATAATTTTCTACAATGGGTCAATATTAATTTGTTGATCAAGAAAAAGGAAACAAAACAGTAAAATGAAAGAGTAAGAATTAAAATTAGATAACTGAGGTCAACTCACATGAGAACTGCCATATTTTGTGTTTGGATTCATAGCCCTTCGGTTGATTCTCAGGCTATAAAAACCCTACTTTTTGCCCCGACCACTTCGCCTTTCACCTGTCTCCCTCCCCAGGTGAGATTAGAAATGAAGTTTCTGCTACCTCCTGGTCCCAGGACATGTGATCCCCTTCTTTCTCCCATGGTTCCAGTTCCTTTCCCTCGCCTCAACTGCACACCCACCTCCCCATGGTGTCCCAGCCCGGGCCCCTCACACCTGGCCCGTGGGTGATGCTTCTACTCTCCAGGTAGGCATGTCTTTAAAAGGATTAGACAAAATAATTTACATTCAATGAATAGGATGTGTTAGATGTGTTGGGATCACCAACCACTTGAAAAGTTTGAAATGGTCACCCATGACTTACCAAGACTCATTAATTCCATGTAGACTCTTTGTCTGAACTCTGAGCACTGCTACAGGTGTCTTCGTGAATAGCTGCAGCACCTTCATACATCTAACACAGAGAAACAGGTATGTGCATCTCGTCATTGGATGAATACATTTTCTAACCAAATACAGAGTTGCTCGTTAGTAAACAGTGCAGCCTTTTTATTTGTCTCAGTTCCTTCCTGCAACAACATAATAAATGATAGAACAGAGCTCACGTAATTCAATACCCTGTCACTATACTGTTTTACAGCCAAGTTCAACTAAACCAGCTCGTTCTGGACTGTACATAAAATGGGCTATTGGTTGCCTCAAAAGAAACAACAATAACAACATGCATTTAAAAATAGCTCATCATGTTGCTAGTGCTGTGCTAAACTCATTATTTCCTTTAATATTCACAAGAATCCACACAGAAACTGAGGCACGAAGAGGCTGAACGACCTGCCCCAAACCACACAGCCGATAACGGTAGAGCAGGGCTCGAACCCAGGCAGTCTTTGTTGGAGCACACACACTCCCTTTGCTGTGTGTACGAGTCTGTCTCATAGCCGCAGCTGTATCTCCAAAGGAAAGATGGTCCTTAGCGTCCCCAACAAGCACCACTCTTGCTCGCAGCATTTTGAGATCCTCTCTGTTTTGTGACTCAAAAGTAATTGCTCTAAACCGTTACACCTTTGATCTGACCATGCTGTTTTTATTTTTTCCAACTTGAGCATCTGCCTCACTTTCCAGTGTAATCCTTGACTATTACGTTTAGCTTTTTGAGAAACTTTTTAAAGTTCCAAATTCCCCTCTTCAAATGTTTTCAAATCTTAAAAAGGCGACCTAGAGAAAGCAGAGCGGCATCATTCCGAGGAGCTGGGTAGACGGTCAAGCAAACAATATTATTTTTTAATTTTTTTTTGTTTGTTAATCCTCAGCAGAGGATATTTTTCCCATTGATTTTTAGAGAGAGTAGAAGAGAGGGGAGGGGGAGGAGAGAGAGAGAGAAAGAAGAGAGAGAGAGAGAGAGAGGGAAACATGGACGTGAGAGAGACACGTTGATCGGTTGCCTGCCCCACACGCCCTGACAGGGTTTGGGGATTGAACCTGTGACCCAGGTACCTGCCCTTGACCAGGAATCGAGCCCTTAACCCTTCGGTGCTCAGGCTGATGCTCTAACCACTGAGCAGCCCGCCAGGACAATATTATTTTACTAAAGGGAAGTTATTTTAGTGAAGCCAAGAGCATGCATGCCTAATGATGGGATGGGGTGTGTTGGCAACAGCCTGATGAGTGGGTACTTGGGGTTAGATGGTCTTCCAGGGAAAAGCAGAAGAAATCAAACAGAAGCCTGTCTTCCCATCACCCTCGGGGTGGGGAGCAGAGCCCACTGAGGTTTTTACCTGGTGACTTGGCCCGCTAGGGATTGGCCCGGCCTGCCCCCAAGGCTGTGGGGAAGGTGGCAACCCTCAAGAGAGCACTCTGAACAACAGAAATGATGCAGGGAAAGAAGAGGGTTACAGAGGTCCCGTGAGTCCTCACTTAATGTCATTGATAGGTTTTGGGACTTCAAGCAAAATGACATATGACAAAATCAGTTTTACCACAGGCCAAGTGACATAAACAAGAGCTAAGCTCCTATGGCATCTCATCAATGTTATAGCGAAATGATATTGAACGAGACCTGCTGTGGTAGGTAATGTAACTGCTAAATTTCAGCTATAATGATGCTAAGATGCCAAAAGATTGCCCAATTGACAAAATGATTTTGACAAATCAAAAAATGAAGGTGTAATGACATTTAGCTTTTGGTTGTAACCGTACCATTAACTTATGAAAACTAACATCAGAAGAGAGGGCAGTGTGCCCCTCTAGGAAGTGGGGTGGTGGGGTCAGGAGAGAGCAGAAAGCTTTTTAATTTTACATGTACCTTTTTCTACTACATGAACTCTTAAATCAGGAATACGTATTATTACTATAATAAAAAAATAGAAGAACCAAAAATTGTAAAAATATGTGCCTATCTGTATGCCTGTCTGTCTATGTGTATACATACACATGTACATACACACGCTTACATGGAAACATGCATGTGCATGAATATATGCACATATATATATATACATACATATATCCTTTGAGATATTTTTTCCTTTGAGAGTATTTGCAAAACTCATATAGGTACCTATTTTCAGACAGCTAATGCTGTCTTTTAATCAAGGCCTGTATGATTTTTTTTTAAAGTGACTCTGAGAACTTCTAGTCAAATATATGTCTACTACAGGTGGAGGGAGAAAAATGCCCTGTCCATGAACATCTGTGCAGTAGCTACAAGTACCAGAGACACAGCGCTAGGCCTTGAGTGAGGCTCAAGGATGAGTAAGTCCAAGGGCTTCTGATAAGATGAACAAAAATGTAAATGGCTTAATTATTATCACCACACAAATGCAGTAAGTGGCAAAACTAAAGTAAAAGGCAACTACTCAAGATTGCAGAGAGAAGCACCAAATCGCAGGTGAGAGCTCTTCCTTGGGAGGCAGAGGGGTACCTGGAAGGCGGAGAATTGGAAGTCACTCCATTCTCCCCATCCGTCATCCTGCTCCAGCCAGATCAAGGCCAAAGCAGAGCCCCAGGGTCCAGGCACAAAGAGAAATCCTTCCCCAGCCTCTGCTGCATGGAGCCGGGTTATTTTAGGAGTCAGGGAACTAGAGGATGTTTTTCATCTTCGTAGAGCATAGATCCTGGAAGTCTGGGCTAACAAGTGAGTCCTATTCCCTCTCATGAACATGCTTCTGAAACAAGAGGCATAAGGAAAGACCTCCCTAGGAGCCAGGGAAGCAGCAATCTGCTGCTTCCACTGCTTGCCCATCAGATTGGCAACATTTCTAAAGACGGAGGAGACCCTGTGCTGTTGAGGACTTAAGGAAAAGAACACCTCACTCCCCTCAGGCTGGAGCACGAACTGGCTTCACCTCTTGGTAGGACAATTGGAAGCATTTAGAAAAAGCTCAAATGCAACCCCTTCAACCCACAGCTCCACCAGGATATGCTTGCACCAGGGTGTATGGACGAAATGCTCACAGACATCTTTACAGTAGCAGAAACCAGTAAACAACATAAATTCCCATCAAAATAAAGAAGCGGTTAAATCAACTCCAAGGTATGCATTCTAGCGAGTATCATATGCAACAACGAAAAAGAATTAGAAAGATCTCTTTGTCTGTCATGGATCTAGTGGCACGTGAAGAATGTAAGCAGCATGACTGGACAGGGTGATCTTATTTCTGTTTTGAAAACTCTGTGTTGGTATGAATGCAAACGTACGAGAGTGGTTGCCTATTTTTCGTTATCTAAAATTTTACATGTATTCATATTTGACTTATTAAATTTTTAAGTGAAAGAAAAATAAAAGTGTTTTCATGACAGTAGAAAGTGAAAGAATTTTTAAGTGAGGAAAGAGCGCTACTGGGTGACTTCAGCCCAGCCCAGGTGTTGGTCTTCAGCCTGACAGGATAAGACACTTGATTAGATCATAACCAGAGTGGCTTAGTCTCTCGGCAGCAAATTCAAACTAAACTTGCGAGAGACTGTTGGAGAAATATCAGTGTCATCGACAGCAGGGTTTCTGCTCTTTAGCACCATTGACATTTTGGGCTGAACAGTTCTTTGTTGTGTGTGGTGGGACAATGTGAGATATTTGGCAGCATCTGTCCTCTACTCACCAGATGTCAGTATGTCACCAGATGTCACCACCAGCTCTGACAACCAAAAAATGTCTCCACATCTTGCCACATGTCCCCAGTAAGGAAATTGCCAGAACCGTTCCAAGTTGAGAACCACAGATTCACTACAGTGAGAAATGTAACTGCCAACACAGCCAGGTGCTCACTGCAGGAAACAACATGGACAACCAAATTCTAAAGAAAGGTTGCTGGCAGAGCAGGAAATCAGAACAAAGGCAGGTTTTGAAAATATATATATAATTTAAATATTCGTTGGCTTTGCCCTGGGATAGCCTGAGGCTCTTCCCTCATGCCAGGAAATGCCTGGACAGGACCTTGGTTGGCCACTGCCAGCTCTCTCCCCTCTGCCCCGCACTGATTCATTGTTCCCCTCCTGATCAACACTTTTTCCCGGAGACACCAGTGTTGTCGATTGTGTTAATGTTTCTCAAACATGCCAATCACCTCTAACCACAGAGCAACATAAACCCGTGGAAGCAGGTGACCTCTGAGGGAGGCAGAGCTCCAAATGTCACCCCCATAAGTACATTATTTCTTTGAAGTTGTATTTCACCTTAAAAGTTCATGTGATTTTGCCTTCTGTTCTATGTTTTATTTATCGATAAATACAGATATGTACATATATATGCTTGTTTGTTTGTTTTAACAAAAAGCAAATAAATTTCCCCAATAAACCTTGGGAAGGGATGCAAGTTTATGCTGTGGCTTCGTGCACTCTCAGGCATGTTCCAAAATAAAAAGAATAGACAACTTGCTGCTCTTCCTTCATCTCATTCAAAAAGGATGTTTCCATTAGGTTCTCTAAAAGGCTAAAAGAAGTTACTCTGGAAATCACCTCTCTCTACGGGGCTTCCACTCCCAGCTCTAAGGAAAGCCCTTTCGCGGTTGCCTGTTGCTCACAGCTTCTGCCCCAGCCAAGTCCCAGCAGCATCCACAGGGAGTGACATTGTCTCGGGCAGAACTCCAGTTAAGATAACCAAGTGGCTCGTTTGGGTTTCAAGCAATATAGCCTCCCAAGAATTATATTTTTAGAGAAATTTCTCATAGCCAGAAAGAAGTCAGGGAGCAAAGGCAAGGGAGGCTCTATTTCTGAATCCTTGGGGTTTGATTCTTTCTTAAGGGATTTCGTGTTTTAATTTGGCAGGGGGGGGATCTTAAATATAGAAGTCTATTTCAATAATGGCTCCTTTAAAGCTTGTATCAAGACTGGCTTTTGCAGAGGACAGCGACGTATGGATCATAAGATAAAGAGAAAAGGTGGCAGGGGAGGTGCTCAAGAAATGTTGAGCTTTGCTTGTCAGCCTTCAGAGGTCAGAGAGCTGGACCTCTAAAAACTGGGGTGGTGCTGGGGTGCTTGTAGTCAGGATTTCATAAATCTCATTTCAGTATCTTTTGGGAGCCTAAACTCTTTTCTGGTTCCCATCTCTCCTCTTCCAATCTCACCTTTATTTATATGCCATAAATACAAAATCTGAGAAAGGGCAGAGCCAGACACATCCCTTCCCCTCTGTTTCTCCCCAGAACTCGGGTGGAATTTCATGCTTCGCTGTTGCCTTCCTTACCCAGTCCTATCTGTGGTTCTGATGTCCTTTCAGCCTTAAATCATTTCTTAGTAGAACAAGATTTTTATTTTTACTTTTTTACATTTTCCTTTAGAAATGACCAAGAGAAACGGGCTCTGCATTTTCACCTTTCCTTCCCTCCAGAAAGTTTTTCAAGGACTCAAATCTCAATCCTCTTACTTGCCTTCAGTGCCACGATATCTAGGGAGGGAGCACCCAAAGTGATGGCAAATCTGAAGCCCCCTGAAGAGTTAGGTTTGTGGAGACATAACCATGCGTTGGTTCCTGCAGTTTCCAGGCCCATGGAAAAAATGCTCCGTCTCGCCAGGGAATATTTATGCAGAGGGGAGGCAGGGAGAGATGAGAGGTACAGTTCTGGAAGATCGTGTTCCATGTTAAGAAACGTAGGCTCAGCACCAATTGGGTGGCGTGCCAGAGCAGAAAAGGAATCCGGCCACTTCAGCCCAGCAAGAGAAACGAGCAGGGAAAGGTCACAACACCATGAGGTCAGTAATGTCTCAGGAGGAAGGGTGTCTGCTTGCAGACAGGCAACTTGGGTTTGAACCCCAGCTCTGCCATTGCGCTAACTGAAGTTACTGAGCGTCTTGCTGCTGTAACTTTCTCGTATTTGAAAAGGCGAGAATAGCATTGATTCATTCTGTAAATGTTTGCAAATGTGTAGTTGTGTTAGGAAAAACTGTCTTTCCTCCTGTGTTTCTCCTTTATTCTCATATTACTACCGGACTCACAATGCTTCCAACACCAGGTGCATGTGGGGTCTTCTCCACAACAAGCAATTCTGCAACCAGCTGTAGGATCAGCTGGGTGTCCTACACTTTAACTCAGGTCTCACACTACCTGGAGATAGCATCAGATTCTGTAGGTGAGGGCTCAGTCTCACTAACCGGCCTCCTCCGCCCACCTTCAGATGCCAATTACAAGTAGTAGGTACCAAACAGGAGGCCACCAAGAGTCACCTCATTAGAACAAAAGATGTTCCTAGTGCTCTTATCACTTAGGAATTTACAAGGGTTTCAAGAGCTCTGTGCCAGGAACTGGGGGCAGAGGCCAGTAGATATTTTTTATATTATCTCACAGTAATATATGCCAGACACTCTTCTAGGTGCTGGGGGTGGGGAGGGGCAGCATAGTCATTGCTCTTAGGGAGTTTACATCCTAGGGAGGAGAGACGAGCAATAGACAAATATATAGAATAATATCCATAATAAATGCTATAAAGAAAATAAAACAGAATATGGTGTGATAGAAAATGATGGGGGCGGGGAGTGAAACAGAAGAAAAAACAACTGAGCTGATACATAAATCATGGAAACAAACCAGCCATGTGACGATGAGGAGAAGTGTGTTTGGGCAGAACCTACTTTAGAGGGTATTTCGTAAAGACTCAATGAGATAAAGTGTGGAAAATCTTAGTACAGAACCAGGAACAACAAATGTAAGTTACTCAACAAATGTAGGCAGCCATTGTGATTCAGAGGTCTTGGAAAAGTTCCCAGAGTCAAGTCATAGGGAAAATGAGAGAGGGATTGTCAAGGACATCGGGAGGAAATTGAAGCTGGAGAGTTACTGTACAGCCTCAACATGGAGAGCAGATGGGACACAGGAGTCATGGGGGGCTGTGAAGGCGACCATGGAAGCCAGAGAGCTCCCGGCCCATCTAGAAGAAGCCAGGACACGCTCCACTTGGTTCATTTATCCTGATCCCTGTGATTTGAGATTGCCACCCCGGTCAGCACATGGCATTCCTCTCAGTTCACTCTGCCCATTACCTCCCCTCCTACATCTGGGCTGCCTCTACCCAGTCTGTCCTGGACTCTTGGGCAGGGGATGGACAAAAAGTCAAAGGACATCTGTCTAATCTCCCTGTTTTATATACAGATAAAGAAACTGGGGCCCATGGAGGTGATGAGATTCTAGTAGGAAACACAATCTTGACTGAAGACTGTATTTCCCCTCCCAGAGAAGGTTGTCTTCTTCCACCTTGGCTCTCTCTATATCTGTCTGCAGCTCAAGAGGTGACATGCAATGCACAGAGCAGTAGGAGAAAGAGGGACACCTGCCCAGCCAAGCAACCCTGGTGATGCATGAGGACACCATTGTCACAGTGGAAATATCTCACACACCCAGAGAAATAAAGCTCCAGTGCACCTAGGTTTTCGGAACTGACAGAGGTATTTGGGGGCAAGTTGTGGGGTTGGGAGGGGGCCACGGTATTATTACCATCAGGGTGCTGGTTGAGCAAGCCATGCACACATCAAGGCAGGACATCGGAGCACAGCCCTGGAAAGCAGATCTGGTCAAATGGACAACTCAAAGAATGTTGATGTTACAGCCTCAGACACACAACTGCAGAGGAACCCAAGGAAAGTAGTGATACCCATTCCATCTGCAAGCCACTTTCACATTCCTTGTCCCAGGCAGTATACAGAGGAGACAACCACGGTCCAAAGAGGTTGACTGAGATGTCAGGACTTCCCCATGCCCCCCTCTCTTAGAAGTCAAAGCCTGTGATATTTGGGGATGGCTTCCATTTGTGGGGAACACAAGGATCCCATCTCTGAAACAATGAGAGAACAGAACAACATGCACTGTACTACCCCAGGAGGTCCTGCTGGTCAGGGCTCCGGACCTTTGAACAACTTGTAATTGCTGGGTAACACCAGGCTCTTTTCCTCTGTAGGCTTTTGTAAATAACCATTTCATCTGCCTGAACCCCATTCCTCTCCCCACTATGACCCTCGTTCACCTGTTCGAATCCTGTTCATTGTGTCCCAACTTAAATGTCACCTCCTCCAGGAAGCCTACTCCGACACCCAGGAGTTGATGCCCCATCCATGTGCCTTGTTGTCACCTGACACCTCTCAGAGCATTCACCAGCCACGTTGTTCTATAGTAACACTGTGCTTCAGTCTCTCCCATTAGGCCATGTTCCCTGAGGGCAGAGAGTATGTCATATTTTGTTATATCCCATGGACTCGAATAGGCACTAAGTTGTCATTTACAGAGTCATGAACAGGACCGAAGTCCTGCCCTCTCAGAGCCCACAATGTGGTGGGGAAGCTCACTGCCCAGGATGTTTATTCCACAGCAGACTCACCCCGAGAGCTCAAGGCCTCTTATGGCCCGTACTCTCTCTTTAAGGAGTGTTTACCCTCCCTCACTGTCAACAACTCCATGTTAGTCAGATGAGATCTGGATAATGCCAACCCATTCCGGGAGCCAGCCAGCTCCTCTCTGCAGACTGGGCACAAATCCATCTGATTTTATTCTCCACTGGCATGAGAGGTCCAAAGCAGCCAGGAAATTGGTCTTGGGAATATTTGTCCTTTCCAGGCCTCTGGGATTAGATCTAAAAGTCTGACCCAAGGAGACAAGCTAACAACCCATTCCCCTATTTATCGGTGGGGAAGACTCCTTGCTTTCACCTGGGCCCACCTGTCCTTTCTCTTTCATTAGCCCAGTTCTTTATCACCATCTGTAGGTTAATTTTTATTTTTGAGAGTGACTCTATGGATTGGCTATGGTGAACATCTTTTGGGGCAGCTGCCCAGTTTAGATGGTTTCTCAGACATACCACTTACTGGCATAACTCATACCCTGTCCCCTCACCAGTGTTGGCAGGACCAGGATTGGGCACCTGAGCCAACTGGAGGTAATCACATTCTCTCACCTAGGAATTGGGACTAAGAGAGTCTAGTTCAGCCTAAGCTGGTCTCCTAAATGGAGGTGATGTAAACTAAGGAGCTGCATGATGACCTTCCCTTACCTACTAAGTAGACTGGGAAGCACAGAAGGCTGGTTCAGAGAAAGAAGCAGGAATCAGAGACCCTAGACTAAGACATCTGGATCGGTTTTCTCTTTCCTGGTTGCAGCCCCCTTCTGAGGCCTAGTCGTTTTCCTTCCCATAGTTACCTCTTTAACATTCAACAGTTATCCATTGAGCACCTACTATGTGCCAAGCAAGAGGGTCTTGGTCTATATGACAGGAAAAAAATAGACAAAACCCCTGCCCTCACAGAGTATACAACCTAGTTAATCAAATAATACAAAACTAAATATGTAATCACAAGCTGGTTTAACTGCTATGAAAAAAGGACAGGGTGATTTAAGTATATATATATATGTGTGTGTGTGTGTGTGTGTATGTATATGTATATGTATATATGTGTGTGTGTGTGTATATATGTGTGTGTGTATATATATATATATATATATATATATATATATATATATATCAGGAAGACCTGGCCTAGCCTGGAGAATCAAGGAAGGCTTTCCTGAAGGAGTGACATTTGGATGAGTTCTTGAGACAGAGAAGCACCCATGGGATGGTAAGAGGATTCCTAAACCAAACCAGTGCAACAGAGGCAAGGTTTCAGAACAGAAGTGACCATAGAAATGTAAAATTAACAGTCAACAGGGAGGATCCTGGGAATTCAAGTCAATCTTATCTAGATCTAAAGAGGCAAGATGATATCCGGGTCAATCTGATTGGTTGGGTAGTACTTGGGCACTAGGAGTTTTTCAAACTCCTCAGATAATTCTAATATGTAGCTACAGTGGAAAACCACTGACTCCAGGACTGCAGTGAGAGCTAAGAGACAGTGAAACGATGACTTGCAGCATCCCAATCTTCATAGCCATGTAACTTCTCCAGCATCATCAACTGGCTCATTCCTGTGATCAAATCTTTCACATTCTGTGTCATAACTGATGAAATCTCTGCAGGTGGCATGCTGGGAATTTAGACCAAAAAATAAATAAAGAGAGTTAACCTGAACCAGACCGAGGTGTGATCTAGGCCCATTAACTAGGAAAGAAGAGGTCAGATCCCAGGGAAAACAAATAGAGAGAAGGCCAAGAAAGAAAAGGAGGGAAGGCAGCTGGGCTGGGATAGAGCTTACACAACTGAGAGCAATTCTCTTTAGCCACCTAGACTCAGTTGCAGAATACCAGGAATTTAGGAGACAGAAAGCCAAGCAAGGGCACTCCTGAGGTCATGCATGAGAGCCAGAGAGAGGTGTAGTGTCAGTGGCTGCAGCAGTGGTGTGTGCTGGTAAATGTTTAACAATCCACGCTCAAGGGAAAGCCCTGGTTTGTTGCACTTGCCCATTTCCATAGTGTAAACACTCCCACCACAGCCAATTTTGAGTTACCAACCTGACATCCCTGAAAGTGGAGCTGGAAAGAGAAGTAGCACTTGTGAGCTGGTGTGGATCAGCTCCAGCACAACCCTGGCCACAGCAGGTAACCTGAATGCACCCACGGCAGGTAGGCTGGGGTCCTCCAGAAACCATGGGGATATAGCATTTACACTTATTCTTTGACATAAGTAATAAATAGCACTTTCTGTTCATTAGCATTCTAAATGTGAGAAGGGAAAAGATGATTTGTCCTCTAGTTTCCCTGCCTTCCAAGGAGAGTGATCCCAAAGAGGATGTATTTTGGTAACAGGAGTAGCTACCCAAAGGGGTCTGAGAATATTTGGGAGGGAGGAAAGATGAGGTTGCTTGTGTTGAAAAAGGAACTTTGGGAAAAAGAACAGAGATGCTTAAAAGAGGAATTTTTTTAAGTTTTGCTGTGTAGTATGCAATACTATCATCCAAGTTTCCCTAAGTAGTCTTCAGTGAAGTCTGCATTTATCGCCAAAACTTTTGGAGTTCAATTTGGTTTGAAGGAGGGACCCAGTAAGGTGTTAAGTTTGGTCTCAAGGTGGGTACAGAGTGAGAGGAGGGGCTGCCCAAGGGGTCACAGTTACTTTCAGATCAGATAGGAACTAACAATAATACCACGACATTAACAACCCCCCTTGCTAAGCACCAACCTTGTGCCCGGCACTACTCAACTCACTTTACAAATAGTGATCCATTCAATCTCTGAGCATCCGTATGTGGTAGGAACTATACAGATTAGCAACTGATTTGAACCCAGACAAGCTGGCGTATCTTTTTAGATAAACAGTATATATTTCAATATAGAACACCTTAGTTCTTTGTGGTTAGGATGCTTGATCTATAATTCAGATATTTCCAGGAGAGCTGGAAACTGATCACCCCTTTGGCAAGCTGTTTGAAGTGAAATGAAAGCCTTTCCAATAAGGGGGGCTTCAGGCATCCACCAGGGAGTTGAATATTTTCTTTCTGAGGCTCCTGAAATCATAAGTGAAATGCCTTGTACACCAGCTGCATCCAATTCCATTCAACAGGCATTATTAATCACCCTTTGAGGGCTACAACCATGAGGATGGCAATCTCTTGTGCATCTCACCCAGCCAGGGGGAGGGGACAGGAAGTGGAGTGAAAACACAAGCATGCCCTTCACTCTGTGACAGGAAGAGTGAAGTGAGTGCCTGAGGCACATCAAAAGCGCAGCTAAGCACCGGCATGGAAATCATGAGAACGCCCACAGGCTGATAAAGTTGGGGCTCGGCTTTGAGGGGTTCCAACTGGCACAGGTTGAGAGTGAGGGCATTTCAGGGTGAGGGAAAAGCCCAAGCTAAGGTGCTGAGATGGCATAGATCAGGGCGAGGAGTGAGACCATGGGTACGAGGGGGGAGCACAAGGCACAGAAGTCAGACGCTATTCTTGGGGAGCTCACGGTTTCTTTGCATTGTCTTCTAATAATGAAGCCATGATATAATAAGAAGAAAGTTATTATGAAAATCTGAAAAGTCAACAGGACTACTTTCATTTTTACAAAATAAAGAGCACCCTAAAGTTTCAGTAAACATAACCATACTTCCATTAACCTTAATTCTGATCATTAATAATCAACTGGTTCATTAGGCTTACATTTGTAAAGGCTACGCACACTCCGCACAGATCTGGGCGCAATCAGTTCCTTTTATAGGTACCTCCACCTCTTTCTCCTGCTCTCCGTCTAGACCTTTCCATCATCTCCCAGATCAGTGCTTGAGGCTCCATATCAAAAGTTGTCCCTTCCGTGCTCCAGGCCTTTGCTGTCTGCGACGACCCTAATTGGAGCTCAGGTGATCTTTAGTGGGAATATGTCGGCTTAGAAACCAAAAAATGCAGATAATGGGAGAATTCCAGGCCAATAAGGGATATAGGGCAGGGCCTTCCAAACCCCCTCCATCACACCCAATAGGGCTGGCGTGGCTGGGGGCATTTCTTTAAGAAACCACAGGCCAGATTCCAGAAGGGAGAAGGTAGAACATGGCTAGAGTGTCCTCTGTGCCCTCCTGTGCCCTCGTCCCTGTTTTCCTTCCTCCCCTGAGGAAACGCAGAGATGTTTTTGGAATGTAACTAGATAACTCTGGCTATCAAGTTACATTTCATCTGGCAAAGCAGACAGGCTGGATGAGCCAGCGTAAAGGGAGACCGGTGGTGGGGGCAGGAGGAAAAAGCCACAGGGGAGAGCGGAGTAAAAAGAAAGGTGATGACACAGGAGCTTCTGGAGGCAAAGACCTGGAAATCTGGACCCAGCAGGTTTGGTGTCTGAGCCAGTGTTCTTCTGAAGCCCAAGGGCACTGCCCACAGCCCTCTGGGAATCTCCAGAATTTCCTAACTGCCTTGGCCAGAGGCCACCACAACTCATATCTCTAGACATTTCGGTGTTTACAGAGCCATTCCCAGACAGAATGCCTCACAACAGCCCTGGGTCAAGGACGGCTGCTATTAATAGCCCCGTTACACAGATGAGTAAATTGAGGCTGAGAAATCCAGTGATTCGCTCAAGGTTGTGCAGTGAGTGAGAAGGGAAACTGGGACTTCACTCAAAGTCCGCTCATTTTAAAGCCAACCTTCTCCCACCTGCCCTGTTCTCTGTTATCATGATCCAACAACTGTTCAGAATTCTCTTTCATGTCAGTGAGTTGATGTCCTCTCGGCAATCTACTGGAATAAGTATATGGTCCTAGGCAATGTCATAGGAAATAAGAAGATGGGGAAAAATTGTCCTCTCCCCTCAAGTTACTCACAAGCTTGAGTGATTTTGAAATAACAGTACAGAGCCTTTTGGCCTATGTGCTTTCAAACACAACCATGAACTTCAACCTCCTTTAGAACTTCACCCTGCAGTCATTCATTCAACAAATATTTCTTGAGCACCTGCTCTGTGCCAGGCCCTGTCCTAGGTACTGAGGTTACGAAGAGGACAGGACAGTCAAGGCTCTTGCTCTCAGGCAGCTCATATTCTAATGGCAGGAGACAAATAAGAAACCAGGAAAATAAACAAATGTGTGTTGAAACTAAAACAGATGAGCACACAGCTTCTCTTGGGCAAAAACAAGCTTAGATCACATGAATGTCAAGCTGAGCTTTAAAAATCAGTCTACAGTCTTCTATATTAATACCAAGAGTTCTCTATTTACCAAATCATATAAAAACAAGTCCTTTTAGTAGAAAAACCATGAAAAACATCACGCGAGAGCCCAGTCAAAAGTCAAACTGGAATGGATGTTGCAAGACCTAAGGAAAGGGGCTATTGCTAATAAACCACAGCTTCATCTTCAAGGCCACAATGGATGCAGAGCCTGAGAAAAAGGCAGATTCCTTCAATGCTGGAATGATCCAGAAAGATGACATTATCATTATGACTTCAGGGTTGAATCGGAGACTCTTGTAAATCAAAATTAAATTACACTTTTAGTATCACAAACAAGGATTTCAACTTCCAGGATGCCAATATGTGTTTGTTCACATGTGGCTTTTATATTTCAAAAGATAATACCATCTGCAACTAGCCCAGCCCACAGCATGGAGAGTGCTCTCTTTTTGAACTTGATGCATTTGACATCCACTGTGCTTGTTTGGCAATTAACCATGCACCACTCGCGAACTCAAATGTTGTCTTGCATCGTTCCTTATCTCTCCCAATGTTGAACTCCCCATGCAATGATGACTCATCTACCCTTGGTTGCCTGGGATCACCTCCACCCTGGTGCTGCTTTAACCTTGCCCTATAATAGTCTTCACTAAGTCCACAACTTGTTGAATGCCTCCTAGGTGCTGGGCGCTGCATCAGACACTGGGCAGGTGGCCTCCTTGGAAATTTCAGTCTACAGAGGGAGACATTAGTCTTCATTCAAATGAGCCTATAGTTATACATTTCAGACTGAGACAAGTGCAACGAAGGAGAATTAAATGCCATGAGAATGGATTACATTCAGGAAGCCCGGCCTGGACTGGAAGGAAGGAAAGGATTTCCTAAGAAAGTAGAAGCAGAGCTGAGATGGAAGCAGAGAAAGGATGTGCAAAGGCCCTGGGCAGGGGGAAGCATGGGTCAACATGTGCACTGCGCCGAAGCTTGCTCTGTAAACTGGCACTGGCATCAAGGCAAAAAGAGAAAGGGTGCGGAGGGGGAGCGAGGCAAGAGACGTAGGTGGGTCCATGCACACACCTTTGATCTCTGTAATTTTACGTATTGTACACTTGTGTGCCCATATACACTGTAAATGTAGAAAAAGTTTAAAGGAGTTAACGACAAAATAGCTTTTAAATTCTTGTTTTGACAAAATGCTGATAATTGTTGAAGCGGAGTGATAGACACAGGAGACTTTATTACTTTGTTTTCTATTTTGTGCAAGTTCGAAAGTGATGGTGACTGCGTACTATCATTAATATCTCAAAGCGCAAACACACCTTGGGTGAGGTTTGTTACCAACAATAATAGATGCTGGTCCATATTTCACCTGATATTTTTGATCACTCTGAATTTGGGAGGCCAGCCTAGTGTCCGATTTGATTACGTCATCATGGTTCTACTCATTCTAGGAGGTATAATAGCTCGGCCACTAGCATATTGTTCCCCTTTGCTTGACTGGAGTGTTATCTTCAGTCTACAAATGTGATGCAGGAATTCTTTTAAGTTGCTTGTCCACTTTATGAATGTTAATTTCATTAAAACTACTTTATGTAATTCATAAGTAGGTTCTCCTGAAGAACATATAAACTGCATACCCAAATAGACATTTCTCCATGGGAGACATGCGAAGGTGCTCAACTGCACCAATCATCAGGGAGGCAGATTCCCCGACAGGTCTGTGGTTATCAGGAGGGTGGGGAGGGCGGTGAGGTGAGCCCTGGGTATGGGCCAAGCACACAACCACCTCCTCCACTTTGACTGTAGAGGCTCCAGGAAGACCAAGCCCCACGGTCCAACTTCTTGCCCCCATCCACATGGCAAGGTTACCTGAGGACGAATTAAGTATTCAGAAAAGAGTAAAACATTGTCATTGTTAACTTAATGTAAGTGGCTTTATTTAATTAATTTTCTCAGTGGCAGGAAAAAGCCAGTGTTTTATGAACACTGTATGTCTGGCACAGCATGGAAACTAACAGGCAGGAAAGCCCACAGTACAAACATCGTTCGTGTGTCTTTGCCACATTTCCAAGCTGTCAGGGGCAGGCAGACAGAGGTGCCCCTTCCTTCTCATAAGCCAGTTCCCCCAACGAGAGAGATTATACTCTCTAAAATATAGAAGGATAATGACAATATATTGTTTAAGGCTTTTTTAAATCTCTAATTCTCTAAGCAATTACGTATGCCAGGCACTAGGGAACGCACTTTATCGGCAAAATCTCATTTATTCCTTACCATAACTCCATGAGGTAGGTGATTATGTTTGCCTGCATTTTACAGATGAGCAAAGAACAGAGAGGTCAGATACTTGTGTAAGGTCACACAGCATGAAGGATGGAGTGAAGACTGTATTTAAGATAGCAGGAAATAGAGAACCCTACACCAATAATCCAGAGACTTGAGTTTGAAGCCCAGCTTCACCAGTCAATATCTACGTGATCTTGGGTAACCTCAGAGCCTCAGTTTCCTCCTCTGTAAGGAGGGGAAAGATGATCTCCAGGGCTCCTTCCAGCTCTGACATCCTATGAATCTGCTGAGACATAACCTTCCACCCATGAAACCACACATTTCTCTTGAACACAGTTTAATTAGCCACTCTGTGCTCTAACTCAGAGAACAGACACTGTTTTCAGAGGGCAACCAGGTGTTACAGTGGTTGTGTTTCTTTAATTCTTAAACTGAAAAAGCTGCTCTGGTGCTAGTATGATCAATGCCTGGGTATTCAAAGACTTGGGTGGAAAAAGAAATAGCAACCTGCTGAGTGGACGTGGCGATTCAAAGTCACGCTGGCGTGTTATGGCACTGTGTTGCCGTAACCAAGGCTCGGGAGGCTTAGTGCCTCAGCTGTTCTATCAGCTGGAACTATTCGTGTTTCTCAATTCTCACAGCTACTCTGCCTCAGGCAGAATTATTTTCCACAGGCACATGACAGGTGGCCTGGGGTTCCCACATGCACCCAGGGCAGCCATAATGCCCAGGCCTTCTGCAGACAACTTTCCAGAAGAGGAAGTCCCTTATTCCATAACCTGGAGGAGTCTTCGTCTAAGCTAGCCTCTTCGTGATTCATCTCAAGTCTGCTTTGATTATCCCGTTAATAAACTACTCCCAGCTCTGGCCATGGCGTCATAAATCTCAGTTTTGCAACTTAGTAGGAACATCACCTTGCCCTAGCCTGTTTGGCTCAGTGCTTAGAGCATCGGCCTGCAGACTGAAGGGTCCCGGGTTCAATTCCACCCAAGGGCACATACGTCGGTTGCAGTCTCGATCCATGCGGGAGGCAACCAATCGATGTGTCTCTCTCACATTGCTATTTCTCTCTCTCTCTCTTCCATTCCCTCTGAAAAGCAATGAAAAAAATATCCTCCGGTGAAGAATAATAAAAAAAAAAAGAGAACATCACCTTGGTTAAGTCATCTAGCACCTCCAAGCGTCAGCCTCCTCACCTGGAAAATTGAGATTATAGTACCTTACAGGGTCACTGAAAATATTAAATAAGAGACTACTTATACGGAAACATGTCTAGCATAAGGTTTGCATACCTGAAGCATTCAATAAACATTTGTTAAATCTGAACCCTAAGCTGTAATTCTCAGTGTCTGGGAGGGGGAAGTCAAAGATTTTATGTCACTCAGAGGAAATGACTTTGGAATTCTGCAACCCTCAAAAGTAATTAGAAATGTCATTCCATTTGTTCATGCAAGTCTTTATTGAGTGCCTACTATGTGCCATTGAATGCCTACCATATACCCAGTTTGCCACAGCCTCACTCTGTGACCTCAAGCAGGTCAAGCTACCTCCCTAGGTCTTAGATTCCTCATCTAGAAACTGTATTCATGCTGGCGAGGTGGGGCAGGAGAGTGGTGAAGAGGAGACAGGAAGCTGGACCACAACACCTCAAAAGTCTCTTTTTCAGGAGAACAGTTTGTCATGTGGGAGGTCACCGAGCTCCCTGGTGTGCAATCAGGTTCTTGTGTTCCAGTGGCCCCTCAACACTCCACACCCCCAGGTTTGAAGGGGATGTGTTCTTCGTCCATCCCAAGGGTCACTCCCAGTTATTCCCTTCAACCCTATTAACAGCCTCTCTATTCTATGGCCCGCTAGCTCTTGAAAGAATTGCTCCATAGCTTGTGTTAGCTGTCAGGTGGGGCCTTATAGATGCTGCAGGACAAGCAAGAGTCAGCCCAATCCTTTCCGAACCATTTCTAGAGGACTGAGTAAAAATTATACAAATAGTATGAATATATATATATCATGATTGTCACCCGATGAGGAATGGTATATACATATATAGAGAGAGACAGAGACAGGCAGAGAGAGATCTTTATCTATCTACCTATTTATCTGTGTATCACCCATCAAGAATCAGAGAGAGGGGGGAACCTGAAAATTTCAATAAAATATTAGCAGTGGTTTCCTCTGGGTCATGGATAATGGGTGACTACTATTTTCTTAAACTTTTCCAAACGTCCATCGATGAGCATGTATTATTTTTATGATACAACCAACAAACCTAACTCCTCCCCCCTTTTAAAAAGAGTTATCTAGAGCAGGCCTGGGTGTGAAAGAAACCTTCCAGCAGAATTGGTCCGATTGCCCCAGCAAAGTCCTCTGCGTTCCTGTCTCTTATTACCTTGGCTTGTCTCCCTGATTCCTAATCTGCAACACCAACTCCTAAGCAAAGTTTTTTAATAGCTCCCCAACTGAGCTCCTGGCATTTCCATGTGACCTCCCGCTATCAGCTTGGCAGGTCCCAAGGCCTCGGAGTGGCCACATACATTTGTGCAGGTTGTCCACTGTGCAGCTCCAGGGGTTACAATGGACAGAGATGACACTATGAGGGCTACCTTCTGAGTTGTGCAGTGCACAGTCCACACAGCCACACACGGCAGCCCTGCCTGATGCCCTGAGCCATCACCATGATCTTCTAAACATGCCGCAGAGTGAAGCGCTGCTCAGAAGATGACAGTGGCTGGGCTTGGGAGGCAGTACACCTAATGTATCACAGTGGGAGCCCTGACATCAAACTGCCTGGTTTATGCACTGCTTCTGCCACTCAGCAGTTGAGTGACCTCAGACAAATTACTTCACTTCTCTGTTAATACAGTTTCAGTTCCTTTACCTGCAAAATAAGATAACACTAGTACCTATTCCCTAGTGTTGTTCTGAGGATTAAATGAAGTTAAAATATAGAACACTTAATCAATTTTCTGTCCCAGGGTAAGTGCTCAATAAATGCTAATTATTGTAACTGTGATTTCCTCTGAGGTCACACACAGAGACCTAGAGACAAGGTCTTCAGTGCTAATTAAATTCTGCATTTGTATTTAGCTTTATCTGGGTAGAGTGTGAGGGGAGGGCCAGCCAGGGCAGGGATGAGTTCCACAGGGCCAGATTGGATCATGGGTGCTCACCAAGGCTGCATAAGGTTCAGAGAGCCAGAGCATCCAGCTGAGTTGGGGTTGGTTAGGGTTGCTGCCTAAGAATAGATACCAACAGCTAAGGCAAGAGAGAGGAAGGAGATGAGGGCTGTGAAGCCCAGAGTTAGGATCAAGGAGGAGCTCTAAATCATCCCCGGAACACCCTTGGGATACTCTCACCTGTGGACACTGGGTCTGCTGGAGCTCCTGAAAGGTCAGGGTTAATGCCTTTTCTTTCTACAGTAATTAGGGTCAGCTCCAGCTGTGAGTTTTGAAAACATGTAGCAGCGGTTTGAACAAGATGTAAATTGGTTTCTCACTCCAGTCAAAAAGGTAGAAGTAGAAATGCCAAGGCTGACTTGTGGCTCTGCTCCTTCCAGCTCATGCCTGCACCTCCGCTGGGTGTGGCTTCATCTGCATGGTCCAGTTGGCATCCACAGCTGGGCATCGGGATAGAAGAGAGGTGAAGAAAGGGAGGGGGTGGGGCCCTGCTGTCTGCCTGACATTCCCAGGAGCCTCCACACAACTGCTCATCTACACCCAGAACTCACACCCACACTTGAATGCGAAGGAGGCTGAACAATGTCCCTTTTATTCTGGGCAGTGTATTAGTTTCCTGTTGCTGCTGTAACAAATTACCATGAACTTAATGACTTAATACAACACTAATTTATTATCTATAATTCTGGTTGTCAGAAGTGTAAAAGGAGGCTCACTGGAAAAAAATCAAGGTGTCAGCAGGACTGGGTTCCCTTCTGCAGGCTCTGAGAGAGAATCATGTCTTGCCTTTTCCAGTTTTAGAGGCCACCCGAGTTCTTTAGGTCATGACTTCTTTCCAACTTCAAAGTCAGCATGGGCCAGTGAGTCTTTCTCCCAATACCATCTCTCTGACTTTGACTCTTTTGCCACCTTCTTCCCCATTTAAAGACTTGTGTGATTACATTAGATCCACCTGGATCATCCAAACTAATCTTATTTTAAGGCCATCTGATTAGCATCCTTGATTTAATCTATAACCGTAATTCTCCTTTGCCACCTAACATAACATATTCATAGGTTCTGGGGATTAGGACATGGACATATTTGGGGGGCATTATTCTGTCTACCCCAGGCAACCATGGCAAAAATTCTATCACTGTCGAAGAAAGGCATATGCCACACTCCCCAACAAGGCTATGATCTCAGAGAATGGGTGTCCCGGCCCCCCCAGTTCTGCCATGATGATGTGCTCATGGTGGAGGAGGTAAGCCTTCTTGTCTGCCCAGCATCTCTGAAGGGACTTCCTCCCCTAAGTGTCGTGCAGGTGGTTCAGGTGGGAGAGCCCCCCCCCCATCCTTTTAGCTTCTGGTGGTGCCGATCTGAATTCTCCTGCACACAGCAATTGCTTCAGGAAATGGGCATGTCACCCAAGCCAGGCCCATCATGTAATTCTTGGGCTGGGATTTTGGGAGTGATGGTTTCCTTTATTTCTAGTATCACCAGCGTCGAGGACAATGGAAGCTGGGGGGTGCCACTGGCCACCTTTGTCACCACTGAGTAGAGCCTGCCTATAGTCGCAGCCAGTACAGAGGGGAGCAAGGACGTGAAATGCAGAGCACATGACCACAGCCCCAGAGCCACCCCTGGGCTCTTCACTCATGTGGGCCAATAAATTCCTTGTGCTGTTTTACTTCTCCTTAAAATATTTTGAGTTTCTTTCACTTGCAGCCAAGTGCCTTGACTAATATACCCAAGAAATACCTGTCAGGGCAAGTCACAACTTCCCATAGCCCTAGAGTGTCTCCTAAATCCCAGCTCTCAAATGTTCTGACTCTAAGTCAGTGACCATGAGACCCTTCCAGCCTTTATATGCCATCATCAATATTCAAATACCCTGGCTTCACTTGGCCTAGCTCAGCCCATAAGAATATATGATTTCCCCAAGTCACTTATTTTACATGGGAAACAGCCCGTGTAACCAAAGGCCCTTCCTGGCAACTCTCCTTCTCTTTTCCTGATGCATCTGCTGGGAACTCTAACAAATACTCCAGAGGCAACTGGAGACCTCCATGACTCTTGCAGAGCATCCACATGGAAACTCATGGCAGCAGGAAGAAGAAAGGATCTGAGAGAAAAAGAGCAGCTTTCTTTCTTTGAGTGGCAGCTGCAAGAGGCTGTAGTTATTTCCTCTCTCCCCCAGCCCCAGCCCCAGCCCCAGCCCCAGCCCCAGAACAGTTTTTCCTACCTGAAGCTATGTCCCTCCCCCAACAACCTAGACCAGCTCTTGGTTCTGTCTCAAGTGAAAGACACTCCTTGAAATGTAACCTGAAGCAGGAATACTACCTTCAAAGAGTCCAGACATTGAGAAAAAAATTTAGGAGGAATAATTAACTATTCCCTAGTCATCCACTGTCCAGGCTAATGTCAGAATCAGAACCCTCGGAGTTGCCATATGAGGCAACTCAACTAATGAATTTTACGAAGCATCTGCTTTACTAATATGCATCCTATTTAAAAATTCCCTGCTGGTAGCGTGCCTGGATCACAAGAACAGTGGTGTGCATCTGTTCCCAGACTTAAACATCCACCAGCACCCTTTACGTTTTCCCAGGTGGATGGGACCTTCTTTCGCTGTGCAGAAATGGAGAGCTTATGAGACTCATCTGGATTCGGGTGTCTCTGAAGAAAGCAACACCCTCTTAGGTCATTTGTTAAATGGGAAATTCATCCTTGTCATCTTGGAATTTTGAATAAAATCAAATGTGAAATCATAGTAACTACTACAAGTAACAGAGTGCCTCCCATGTATCAGACACTCTACACCATTATCTCCTCTAAACCTAACTACAACTTACCAGGAGGTTTCATTACCCCCAATTTACAAATCCGCAGAGGGTACATTCATTGCCAGAGACTCGCTTACAACAAGAAAATATGTGCTGCCCAGCCAGCGTGGCTCAGTGGTTGAGCACCGACCTATGATCCAGGAGGTCGCAGTTCGATTCCCGGTCAGGGCACATGCCCGGGTTTTGGGCTCGATCCCCAGTCAGGGGCATGCAAGAGGCAGCCAATCAATGACTCTCTCATCATTGATTTTCTGTCTCTCTCTCTCCCTTCCTCTCTCTGAAATCAATAAAGATATATTTAAAAAAAAAAAAAAAAAGGTATGGCTCAAAAAACTTCAACCCCACTGAACTAATTAACACATAAATTTTACCTAGCAGTTAACTCAAAATGAGTGACTTGTCAGCATATGACGAGAGTACCCATCTCTGTTCCCCATGGGGAGCTCAACCTCTATCTTCTATATGACTCTGTTATGAGAAAAGTCCCATGGTCACATGTAGTTGGAAGACCACTGGGGTTATTGAAAGAGCTTGGATCTTGGAGAGAGAGGGTCTGGGATTGAATTTTGGCTCTGCCTCTAACTAGCTGTGTATAAGTCAAGTAACTAAGCTGAGCTTCAGTTTTCTGAAAAATGGAGGTATAGATACCCATAGCTACAGAATTTTGTAAGAATTTTGGAGAATCTTGGTAAAGTATGCAGCAATGAGCTCATAGTCAGAGTTCAATGCATGGTATTAGTGGCAGTTAGGTACTATAATTGGTTGATCTGAGACAGAGTGATAGACTCAATAAATGGGAGGGTGATAAGGGCAGAGAACCTCCTGAAAGAGGCCTGGAAGGGGGACTGTTAGGGGACTTTATGGGCAGCATGGGCAGAGGTCATGAGACAGCCAGGTATGAGGAACAGGGAGGTTGCAGCATGGACCGGGGGCTGTGGAAGGAAAACCGAGAGCCACAAAAGACAAGTGGTTCCATTACCCATGGTGCCAAGGACCCCATGGCCTAGAACCCAAGGGTTGGCTGGAGTCAGAACCCAGTCCAAGACCTCTCTCCCAGGGGGACCATTTGCCCAGATCCTGACCTAACACCAAGACCCTTCGGTTGACTTCCTGCGCAACGGAGCTGAGACTCTTGAGCAAGTTCACCTGCTCTGCTCTTCCATCAGAGAGAAACAGCCCCTCTGTCTCCTCCCCACCCCCTCCCTCATCTCTCTCCAGGAAGCCAGGTAGAAACATTCTCAAGCTACCTCTCCTTGCAAAGCCATGGGAAGGAGGCTCTTAAAAAGCAAATATTCAGCCTCATAAACATGTCATAAATCCATAACCAGCTCTCCATATTCTTTGTTTTCATGCGATGCATCTAATATTATTCCACCCTTGACTTTGAGCCCACATCTTTTGGGTCCAAATTACTAAGAAGCGGCTGTTCACAGGAGATTCTATTACTATTTATTACTGTTTTGTAAATGGGATGGTTGCTTCTTTTTTATTTCCCTCCAAGAAAAATATATTCCCTGATGCACCCAGACAAAACATGATATTAGATATATTTTTCTTTTTCTGAAGAAGTTGCTTCTAGTTCTGGTGTAATATTGACTGACCCAAGTCTCCCAGAGGCCAGCTTGCCTTAAGGGATTCAGAGTGGTGGCCATTGCATGGGAACCTACATCAGTTTCCTTGTCGCAGAATGAATGTGCTCAAGACAAGTGCCATCTGATGTCCAGCATGCCCCTTGCAAATTCTATCATAAATATGCATGAACCACAAAACAGGAAAGGAGCCAAATCTTGATTAACCAGTCTTCAATCAACCAGAACTCTCAGTTAACCAAAACTTTGTACTTGGCTTCAAAGAAAAAGACTAAGAACATGAAGGAAAGCAGCTAACACTGGAGGATTAGATTTAGAAACAAACATCTTCTAGTGGCTGTTATTTAGAGCCAATACTTCAGTAGGAGCTTACAGGGTGCTGGACACTGTGCTGAGAGGCTTACATATATTATCTAATTTAATCCTTACAACAACTCTTGAAGGGAGTATGGTTATTGTCCCCATTCTACAGATTAAAAAACTGAGGCTTAGAGTGGTTAAATAACTTGCCCAGTCACAGAAGACTGCCCTTGAACCCAAGACTCTGGCTCTAGAATCCACAGGCTTGACTTATACCACCTTGTTCTAAGAAGTCAATAAATTCAGGTCCAATGCTTACACCTTCTACAGAGACATCTAAAACTACAGTTGAAGAAATGAATGCCCTAAGAAAGGAAGGGGTCAGCCTGTGGGCACCCAGCCAGCAACTGACAGAGCCAGAATTTGAAACAAGTTCATCTGCAGGACAGAACCCAGAGGTTGCATGTTCAGAAAGATGACAACCAAGTTCCTCAGTTTCCAAGACAGTCCTCTCTGCTCTTCCTGTTGCTCATTAAAATAAGACAGTGAGACCTTAGCTTTTGGGCAAATTTCCAAGAAGAAAACTTGGAGGGGAGTAAGTTAGTCACTTAATTAACTTTTTAATTTATCAGTCAAGTAGCAGGACCTAATTGACGTTTCCTTTGGGAGTTAGATTCCATAAACCAACATAATAGCTAGCATTCATTGAGCACACAAAATGTGCCAAGTTCTACCCCAAGTAATTTACATGTTTTAACTTAGTTAATCCTCATACAACTTGATGACAGGGGACTGATAATATTATTCCCATTTCACAGGTGATAAAATTGAGGCACCGGGAGATTAAGCACTCTGCTAAATTTACCGAATATTTGCACAATAGTGCTTCCACATATATTTTTTCATTTGATGTCAGAACAAGCTTGTAATTCACAAGCAAATATTTTATTATTTTTATCACCTCTGTTTTAGAGTTGGAGAACCAAAGTTTTGCCTTGACCCTGTCACTTTAAGCTATGTTACCTTGAGCAGGCTCTTTACCTCTTGAGGCCCCAATTTCTGTAAAATGGTTTGGGATGGAACTGGATTCTCTCTAAGAAGCCCCCAGCTGGAATACCCAAGATAAAGGGAGATGGCCTTGTTCTCTGGAATGTCCTTCCCCTACCTCTAACAAACCTGAGATCTCTTGGCTTAAAATACAGGGAGGTTGGCATCTCCTTAGTGGTTCTGAATAATTATGCAGCTTAATTATCCATACGCCCAAGGGCAGAGGAGAGAGTGTGCATTTTTACACAGATCTAATCAATGACTGCTTAATTCAGGATGAAGCCTCTCAGATGGTGCAACAGCTCTATTTCCATGAGTACCAGATGGATGGTTGGGGGCCAGATTCCCTTTAGGTTATGTTGAGGGAGATTACTCATGAAAAGTCCTGGGGACATCAGCCAAGGGAAAAGTCACATGTTTCTCAATATAGTCCCTTTTACTACAAAGAGTGGAGATGGGTACTGCCATCAGGCCATTCCTCTCAAGGTCTATAGCAACAAGGAGAGTCCTCAATCACACCAGCTTGGCAAGATCAGAGGCTGAAGCCCTCATGGTTTTCTGGATATTTCTTTGTGCATGATTTTTAAAATTATTTTTTAAGGCATTCAACTCTGCTTACATTTTAAAAGGCACTGTGGTTTGACAGTGTTTGCTTTTAAAATAAAAGGTGGGAGATAAGTAAAAATTAATAGGCTTCTTGAGTACATGATGACCTGTCAAAGCTTTGACACCTGACATTTGGAGAGTGGGGAGCAGATAACAAATAACACAGTAAGGCTTTCACTGACTCAAAAGGCTCAGAGAACTGGGCACTTTTTCAGAAGCTATCAAACAACTACAATGTATTCAATTTGGAGACCTGGCTTTCCATCTAATACACGAGTGAAAATTATTTTTTTCTACCCAACACTAAATCTCCCTGGTCTAGGGAACTCTCCGCTAAAAATGCTGGGGTAAAACAGAGCCCCTCTCCACTACAGAAATCTAAAAGGCCAGATATTCACTTTCCCAGGTTCCCTTGCAGCCAACTCACAGCCAGTCAGAGGGTCCCATCAGCTTTCAGTCAGAAGCTGGTGATACAAAGAACCAGGGCCAATGGAAAGGCATTCTGGTGAGGCTGGCAGCAGTAGCAGAGGCATCTGATATCCAGGGACAGTGACGGCAGCAGTGGCAGTGTCCTCTGGTCAGGGGAGATGTCAGCAGTGTCCTCACTAGTCTGCTTCTGACATGATTCTGGCCTCAGTCCTGGCAGCCAGAGTTGATTTCTGTTGTTTATAATTAGGAAGTCTGATAGATAACACTAATTATATGATTTGGGCACATTACTTAATCTCCCTGACCCTCAGCTTTCCTGTCTGTAAAATGGGGACCATACTCCCAGGTCTTTCATTTATTGACTCAGTAAATGTGTAATCACTGAACATCTACTACCTGTTAGGCACTAAGCTCTCCGGTACTCATAGACTTACAGTCTGATGGGAAAGACAGGCATTAACAAATTATTATGGAAATAATTTATTATAACTGTGTAAGATTCTATGAAAAATGCATAGCAGCATTATTCATAATAGCCAAACACATAACAAATGTCTATCAACTGATGATGGAGAAAGAAAATGTGGTATATCCATACAGTGGAATACTAGTCGACTGTAAAAAGGAATGAAGTACTGATACACGCTTCAATATGATGAACCTTGAAAACATTATACTACATGAGAGAAAGCAGGCACAAAAGGCCACCTGTTATATGATTCCATTTGTATGAAATGTCCAGAATAGGCAAATGTATAGAGACAGCAAGTAGATTAGTGGTTCCCAAGGGCTGGGAGGAAGGGGGAATTGGTAGCGACTGCTAAAGATTACAGTTTCCTTTTAGTCATGAAAACGTTTTGGAATTAGAGAATAGTGATGGTCTCACAAATCCATGAGTAAAGTAAGAACCACTGAACTGTACACTTTAAAAAGGTCCATTTATGGTACATGGAGTATGTTTCTAAAGAGGGCTCTACTCATATTCCATTCCTCATCACCGCTTCCCTTTGTGCTGTGCCTTCTTTCTCTCCTAACGCTAAGAGTTTTCTCCACGCTGCTGAGAAAGACAGTCTCTGGTATCCCTAGATGCACAGGCTTCTGGCTGAGCAGCCCCCTCAGAAAGACCTTGCCTCTCTCCAGGCCTCTCCAGATGAAATCCAGAGAAGACCTGATTGGCCCATATGCCTTTCTATGGATTACTCACTTTGCCGAGGGTAGTGCCTATGATTGGCTCAGCCTAGTTACCTGGCAACCCCTGTGGGGAAGGAGGCTGGCCCTGTGATTAACAGCCCCACCAGAAACACACAGAGAGGGCGAAATTTTCCTCCAAAGGAAAGGAGACAAATGGGGATGAGATGGTGTGCTAGACAGCCAACAGGAACCAAGCTGTCCCAGGGAGCCAGAAACACCTCCATAAAGGACATCCAAGATAAGATCTAGCCCTGGTACACCAAAAGGTTTGATTTCCGGTCAGGGTGTATATGTAGGTTGCAGGTTCCATCCCCAGTCGGGACCCATACAGGAGGCAAATGATCAATGTTTCTCTCTATCTATCTCTAAAAAAAATCAACTTAAAAAAAGGATAAGACCTGAAGGGTAAGTGGAAACGTGGAATAAGCCCAGTACCCGAGGAAGAGTGCTGCAGGTGGAGGAGATAGCTCACAGGGGATAATCTATGTTAAAGTGCATCAACTCTAAGCCACTAAGTAATTAAGTTATTCTTCTAGGACCCGGGAATCCTGACTCCCAGGCTTGGTCTCTTTCTGCACTGGAGAGCTGTGGCCTAGGACACGCCTGCCTCAGGCTGCCTGCGGAGCTCCCCGCTGAGAGCATCGCTGCCGGTGAGCAGCTTCCCTGATTCCTGAAGACTCTCCGGCTGTTTTGTATCACAAGCAAAATAAATACAGTCTTTTTCTGCATAATGTTCTTCAGGTCAACGAGGGAGTGCCTACATGGACAGTGGTCCCGTAAGATTACAATGGAGCTGAAAAATTCCTCTTGCCTGGTGACACCCGGCCATCCTGGCGTCCTAGCTCAACGCCTTACTCACGTGTTTGTGGTGGTGCTGGTGTAAACAAACCTACTGTGCTGCCAGCAGTGTAAAAGTACAGCACATACAACTGTGTACAGCACATGATAATGATAATAAACAACTCTTTCTACTTGTAAAAAATTGATGCAAAACAGTATGTGTTACGCTGGCAGTAGCCTCATCCTCATGTTTACCACGTCTCCTAATTGCATTATTTTCTCTTGTGCTTGATTTAATCTCACGCTGTTTTATAAATTTAGAGCAACCTAAGTGTACAGTGTGTAAAGTGCAATAGTGCACAGTAACGTCCTGGCCGTTCACATTCACTCACCACTCGCTCACTGACTCACCCAGAGCAGCTTCCAGTCCTGCCAGCTCCATCCATGGTAAGTGCGCACACAGGTGTACCATTTCTATCTTTTATATCATATTTTACTGTCCTTTTCTATGTGTAGATATGTTGAGGTCCCCACCCTTGTATTACAGTTGCCTGCAGCATCCAGTACAGTAACATGCTGTACAGGCTTGTAGCCTAGGAGCAATCGGCTGTACCACACAGCCCAGGCGTGCAGGAGGCTATGCCATCAGGCTTGTGCAAGTGCTCTACGAAGCTCATACGATAATATTGCCTAATGACGAATTTCTCGGAAGGTGTGCCCATCGTTAAGCAGCTCACAACTATGTTATTTCCTACTTAGTGTTCCGACCCTCTTCCCAAGAAAGAAATTTCCCATAAAAGTTGCAAGCAGATAGTTTAACAGTCCACACTTCTAGGTAGCATGTGCTAAGAGAAGATAACGTCAGCTCAGGCACATCGCTTGCATTTTGGAACACCCTGCAGAGCAGGTTTGTTTTGTTTTAAGATGGAAAAGGGAGAGGAGGAGTTTGCAAGACTGGACTGATACAGATGCATAGCTTTCACGGGCCTGGAAGAGACAATGAAAGCCTTCTACCCACACATCTCAAAGATGGGGGAATAGAGTGGTACTGGACGACTTCAGTGCCTCTGCCAAAGCCACACAGATGCTCCTGTCCCCAAAGTTGGCGATTTCTGGCTTAGTCAGAACCCATTTGGCTGCAAGGACAGAAGCCAGTGAAAAGTCCACAGGCAAGGCTGGATCTAGGGGCTCAAATGATGTCATCAGGACACACTCTCCACTCCAATCTGCCCAGGACTGAAGGTGTCCCTAGGATGTGGGAGTTTAAGTTTAAAATCAGGAAAGTCTGGGATGAGTTGGTCACATCTTTAGCTGTGCAGTCCTCTGTGTTAGCTCCATTCTCTCCATCTGCTCTCACAGAGGCAAGGTGGTTACCAACAGCTGTAGGGCTCTGTCTACACTCTCAGCAACTCCTGTGGAAAAGAGCCTCCTGGTATCACCAGCAGGAGCCCTGCAAGTCTTTCAGATTGGCCTGATGTCTCACTGTATCTGAGAGGATGATTGGTAAGGTTTATGCTCAGCCCCTTGTAGATCTTCTAGAGAAATGGCTGCACAAGCCCACACGCCAGTCATCATTTTATTGCTATAATTTGATGACCATGTGTGATGCCTACAACCCTTTAACAAGATGTGTGTATATATAGGCTATATACAGGGTGGGGTAAAAGTAGGTTTACAGTTGTAAGTATGAGAAACACAAGAGTTATTCTTGTATTATTATATATTAATATTGGATTATTTCCCATACAAACAACTGTAAACCTCCTTTTGCCCCACTCTGTGTAAGATAAATAGATGATAGATAGATGATAGATAGATAGATAGATAGATAGATAGATAGATAGATAGATAGATGATAGATAGATAGATAGATAGATAGATAGATAGATAGATAGATAGATAGATGATAGACTGATTGATAACTGTATAACAAGATACATGATGTAGGAACTGTATAACAAAATGGTGCTGGTGGCCCTGTAAAAAATTGTCCCCAGCACCTAGTTGTGAGACCTAGATGAAATATCTTGACAATGGCACTTTCTGCAATCATATAAAATGACACTGCAGGAGTTTCAACAGGACCTCACGCCGGACAGGCAGAATCCCATCAGCACAACCCAGATGTATTTCCTAAGAGGAGATGGGGTGACAAAGGAAACAGTCCTCCCAGCACACCCTCCAGCCTGAAACCTCCTGGTCGGCCGTGCTGACAGTGCACCCTCTGTGCTTGTCACAGGGAATCGGGGCCTCTGTAAGAACCAGGGTCAGTTTTGCCAAGCCTCCAACCCTGTCCTGTGGAGGACAGCTTCACCTGGGCCACATGCCCACCCCGTCACTCGCAGGTGGGGCAGCCCCACCCAATGCATGTGTGTTAAGTATCAAGGAGGGGAGGTGCTGCTGCAAAAAGAAGGGGGGCAATGGATGTCAGAGTAACCAAAACAACACACGTCCACCCCGCCATCCCATGCTGTTTAATGTCGCTGACTTTTCATATTATCCTCCAGCTAATTGCACGGCTGAGCCATGTGAGTGTTAGGGACCAGCTGTTTTAACACGGCAGAGTGGACAAGGCAAGGGACATGAAGTCAGAAAAAGTGGGGGGTTAAATCCCCTCTTCATTCCTTACTGGCTGTGCTGGGCACTTCTCATTTGTCTTTCCACACCCAGTGCTGCCCTCCTCTGCCTTGCTCTGTGCCCCTCAAGGCTACAGCATTGGAATCTCTTGCCCTCTAGCTTCTGGTTGGGTTTATCAATGGGAGGCATCAGCAGGATATTGCAGGGCAGGAAGAGAGTGAGCCGGGTCTTTAATCCCCTTGGCTCTTTCTCCCAAGTCACTGGGACTTGGCCGTATCCTTTGACCAAAGGCCACAGCACCCATCTGGTGGCCCTCTCCCACAATCATGTTTCAGAGTAGGAACAGCACTGAGTGTCTGACATGTGCCAGGCAAGGTGTTGGGCTCCATATGTTATCCCATAAGGACAGTGTCTCCAGGTTCCTGTAACTGCTCCCTCCACTTGCCCCTGTAGAGCCCAGGGTGGGAATTCTCCTCCCTAGTGCTATCCCCAGGGTACCCACCATCCTCTGTTGGTTTCCCTTACCCTGCCCACACCACTGTCGACTGTCCCTTCACTAAACTGCTCTCCCTTCCTGCAGGGACCCCTGACCGACATCCCTGCTGTGAGACCTCAGGCAAGTAACTCAACTTCTGGAAGCTTAGTTCTCACAGCTGAGAATGAAGAGAACCATACTTGTCTCTCACCAACCTTATGGGATATCATATGGCGCCAACACCTTGCCTGGCACATATCAGACACTCAGTGCTGTTCCTACTCTGGAATAGCACTCTGGATCCATTGGTTTCTCCAGCCTTGGGGGCTCCTGAGGCTGCTTCAGCCTTTAAAACTGTTTTAAGCACAAGAAGATGGCATGCCCCACACACAAGGATGGATACACTGGTTTCAAAAAGTCTCTGTTGTTCAAGGGTTGAACACTGTGGAAGATGCTTCCCTCACCTCCAAAGGGCTCTGCTCCTGGTATCGCAGAGGAGGCGCTTCACAGTCAGGCCCTAACTTGCCTTCCAGCCTCACTGCCTGTCTCCTTCCATGCAACCTCTGCTCCAGCAAAATTGAGTCAACACCTTTCCCCAAATGCCACGGGCACTTTCACTCCTGCATGGCTTTGCCCTCTGCCCAAATGTCATCCTCTTTTGTCCTTTGTCCAGAGAAGCCAGGTTTGTCCTTCAAATGTCAGCTCTTCTATGGAGCCCTCCATGATTTCCCCATAACAGAATAAATTTCTTCCTCCTCTATGATGCTCTATTATTTTGCACCCATAGACCATACATTACATCCTATTACAATGGGTCTATCTCCCCAATAGATGATCATAGTCTCTAGCACTTATTGAGCATCTACTATGTGCCTACTGCTACATAAACATCTCATCCAATTCTCACAACTCTGTAACTAAATGCCATGGCTGCAGAGACCATCTGAGTATGCGTTTTGGGGCACTGAGCTTTTTTTCTTTTCTGTTTGTTTTAGGGAGGGTTGTTTTGCTTTGTTTTTGCTTTGTGTGTTTGGGAGAGTTTTTTAGGGGGGTTTCATTTTTTCTTTCAGCCTTATACCTCTAGTGCCCAGTATTGACATAGTAAGTATTCAACAATACTTGTTGAATAAATGAAAATTAGTATTATTTTTACTTATGGCAACACTCCAAAGCAGAGACTTGAATGAACTTGCCCATGACCTTTCACTGAGCCCAGCTGGTGCCCGATGGGCAAGAGTCACACCTTACTCATCTTTGTCTCACCAATTGCAGGACTTCATGTGGCATAAGTACCAACTAAAAGCTTGGAGAGGAATCAATAAATGTTTATTCACTGCATATCCCAAAGGATTATAACTTGATGACAGCCAATTGAAAAAGGTAGAGTAGCCCGGCCAGCATGGCTCAGCGGTTGAGCTTCGACCTAGGATCCAGGAGATTGGGGTGGATTCCCGGTCAGGGCACATGCCCGCTTTGGGGCTCGATCCCCAGTGGGGGGCGTGCAGGAGGCAGCCAATCAATGACTCTCTCAGCATCGATGTTTCTATCTCCCTCTCTCCCTCTTCCTTCCTCTCTCTGAAATCAATAAAGATATATTGAAAAAAAAAAAAGGTAGAGTAACAGCAAAATCCTACTACATAGCTGTAGAAATCAACTTTCTCATATATGACATAGAAACTATGTAACTTGCCATAAGTAATGCTAGCAGAAAAGTATATTTGCCTGTTTCTTAAGTTAAAAAGACTTTTTATATAGCCCCCTCCTCTTATTTTGTATATTCCTGGCATGACTTCTTCCTGGGGGGCTGCACGCAAATCAAACATTTGCAAATGAAATTGATTTAATTACAGGACCCTTTGCTTTTTCAAGACACACCACTACATACCCTTTGGGAAAATTAAGACTGCTTCAATAGAATGAATAAAATGATAATTTTATGCTTCAGTAAAATGAAATCAGCTCCCAATTTGTTTCACACAGGGGCCCAGCAGGTTACAAAACTCTGCTCAAATGGTTTAACTTAAGAGGTTTAAATGAAGGGAAGGGATCAGTTCCAGAGGAGTGGACGGAGGTGAGGGAGCCTACAAGAGATGAGGGCAGCTGGAAGCGGTTGCTATGTCTGCATCTCAGGGGCAAGAGGAGAAAAGTGATTTTGCAGAATCCAGTGGGAACCGAAATCAGGGCAGAGCAGCTGCCTGGCAGGAACCAAAGTCGTGGCAGGGCTAAGCCGAGGGTGCTGAAGCAAAGAGGGAGAGAAAGAACAACTCTGACTTTTCTCCTCTCACTCTCCAATCCATCACAGGTAACTCTCATTGACCAAACCCAATGGGAAACCAGAGGACAAGGGAGCCCAGGGGAGGTGGCCTGTAGGGCTCGGCCTCCCTGGAGGATGCTGAGAGTAACCTGCATGATCCACCACTTTTGAGTCCACTCAACATCCATCTTGCTCTCCCTTCAAGTGAGGAGACTCATTCCCATCACTATTGAGGCACAAAGTCCTGTTGACTGCCACGTCATGGCAAGGAGATGTCGATACAGTCACACTCTCACTCATAACCTACATTGCAGCACACCCGTCACACGAGGTGCAGAGGCAAACTGGAAAAGAAAATTATAATCAATTAGCTAAGACACGCTACAGTCCACACCTCAGCTACTGGTCATGCAACGGAAATAAAAAATCCTTCTTCTACCTTCTCCACCTTCTCCATACTGTCAGCACTTCAAATGCCTGGAATTTTGTTGTCTGAAAGGATGAGTTAACCCTTCGTTTCCAGAGGATTGGAGCCCTTAGTGACCCTGTACCTACGGAGTTGTCATACTTTTCCACTAACCATTGTTATTGTATGTGAGAGTAGTAGGAAATGGCCCAGTGAGTCTTCTGGGTCCTGGATATGGTTTTTCTTGCCTTCTTTGGGTAACAGTAACCTGATTTCCCCTAATAATTAGGATCAATTGCTCTACTCAATACAGCAATCTTCTGTCTGCTTGTTGGTTCAGTGGCATGAGGAACCTCAAATAATCAGGGACAATTTTAGCTTCAACTTTAATGGGACCATGTCTGTGCTTCCTGGTGGGTCTTCAAACCCGCAACCCAAGATTTCAGGGATGGGAAGCCAAAATGCTCCAAGTGAATTGTACGGTGTAATAGTCTGAAGTGAGGTGGGGCTACTCCCATCTCCTCCCTTGGTTCCAAGACCATGCATTCCAGATATGGGGGAAACATTATGTTTACTAAATTCTGTAGAACAGGAGCCCCAAACTTTGAGGATGTTATTTCCCAGCGGTCTTTAGATGATCATTGGAGGCTCTGTCAAGCTTTTGAGTGACGGGTTACACAGTAAAATCAGCTAATGTTGTCAGCACTAACCCAGCACTAAACTTTTTTTGCCATCAAATGAGTTCCTTGGTTACTTAGGGGTGATATTGTGTAGGATGCCAAGACAATCAAGGTGCCTTCAGACTACGCAATGGCAGCTATGTTAATAACCAGTCGGCTCTGTCTCGGTCCTGAGTTATGTGCATGGAAGAAGAATTTTCTTCCTAAGATCTAATAGTCCACTCTCTCTGCCCTTACTCTCCCTGGTACCCTCCTGTAAACTTCAGGAGGCAGAATGGTATCACAGGAAGAGCCCAAGCTTTGGCATCAAAAGTCCTGGATTCGAATCCCAGCTCTGCTCCTTGTGAGCTGTGTGATTCTAACCATGCCGTTTCCCTGTGAATAATATGGAGATAGTACACCTACCATTAAATAAAACACTATGGAGAGAAGGCAGGCACATGATAGGTAGCCAATAGGTACTACTTGCCTTCCTCCTGACTTCAAACTCAGTTCTACAACTGAAGCATCAGTTTTAGAAACAGTTTATAACAGAAGGGTCACCTTAGGGAAATTTATAAAATATCACCAGCTGAACTTTCTCTGGGCTTGGCCTTGCTGCCCTGATGATGCTCATCCCATGGTTTTATAAGCAAAACCTACAGCTCTAAGCTTGTCAATTCCTCATCTTCTGCTTTCACACATGGACAGCTCAACCTTCTTCTGTCTCAATATGTCTAAATCTGCCAATTCTGTGCAAGCTAAAATCCCCTGTCCGGGCTTGAGTCCAGTCTTTTCAGCAGATGATTTCTTTGGTAAGTCCTAATGCTTACAAATCATCCTTTCTAGTCTAATTCAACCCTTGGCACGAGTGTGTACATAAGCACATGAGACTCAGGGGCTTAGAGGAGGGATGGGTGGAGGAGACATTGTGTGTTTGTGTGTGACCCAGTCTCTGAATACTTTTCCTACATGGAAGGTCCACACCATCAGGATTCGTGTTTACAAGCAACAGAAATGGACCCTGACTCTCCTGAGCATAAATATTTTATTGGAAGACTACCAGGGTCCATAGCGTCATCACAAGGCTAAAGAAACAGGCGTGGAAAACTGAGGTGGGAACGAAGAGAACCTGAGAAGACCAGACAGCAAGGACCTTGGCAAATACACTGCAGCAAAGACAATCTGGGCCAATACCCCTCCAACCATGCTGGCCAGGAACGCCCCCCAACAAGGACCCATCAACCGCCTTCTGTACTCCCCCCAGGAGAGTGTGTGATCCCCCTAGCCTAAGTCACATGCCTGCTCCTGGCTCGACCACAGCAGGGAGTGAGAAGATCTGGTCCCTTCAGGTCCTGTATTTGGAAGTAAGTGCAACCTCCCACCAAGACACGGTAAGGCATCCCCCTGAATCAGGGGGCTAGCAGGAGGTTCTAACTGGGTGGTTTTATACATACATATATATATATACATATATATATATATACACATATATATATGTGTGTGTGTGTGTGTATATATATATATACATTTTCAGCACACACCCATTCATTTGTTAGTTTTAGGCAATTTCATCCTTTGCTTATTTGTTTAAAAGAAACTTTTACATAATTGATTTGTAGTGAGAAATTTATAACATTTTTTAAGGCATGTGATAATGGAACATTTCATTTCATGGTACAGGACCATGTGCAGAGAAGAACCATCTCCTTCAAGATGGGTCAGGTAGGTGAACCCAAAAAGAGAAGATCCTCCTGAATATTGTTCCAAATGGAGCTCCTGCCTCCTCTCTGGGCAGGCCCAGGCAATCGGAAAGACGTCCTTCCAGCAACACAGGCCATCTCCCCCAGGGCAGAGGAAGCACAGACTTTGTTCTGTTCTTGGCCCAAAAACCAGAGACAGTGAGCTCTCACTCAGAACAGTGAGGCTCCAGCCCTCAGCTTCCATCCACCCATTCATTCCTTCTTCCGCCTCAGCCAGGACCTTGAAAGCCCTCCTTGGCACTTCCCTGTCCTCATCCCTTGCATTGGTCAGGCACCAGGCCCCGCAGTGTTTGCCTCCTACTCGTGTCTCAAGTCGGTCCCCTCCTCCCAGCCCCGCGCCCGCTCTCCTGGCTCTGGCGCTCATCAGCTGCTGCCTGAAAATAGCGGCACCCTCCTAACTGGTCCCCCCGTCTCCTGTTTCCTGCCATGTGTTTCTTCCACCCCCCCACCCTCCCCGAGACACCTACCTGCAGCACAATCTGCCCTTGTCATTTCCCTGCCCACAGCCCTCCCGTGGTACCCATCGCTTCAGAAATGCCCAAGCTTCCTAACGAAGCTCAAGAGCCCTCTGCGACCTGCCCCTGTCCCTCTCCACACTTCCCGCCTCCCACTCTGTCCTTCACCGCACCCGTGCTTGTCCCCTCCCCTTGTCATTGCTCTGCTGCCCCCTCTACCTGCATGTCACCTGACTCCCATCTTTACCTTCATCAGTTTCCTCAGTTCCCTCTCACTCTTTAAGACCCAGCCTTAGGCCAACTCCTGGAAGCCCCCCCCCCATGATTCCAGCCAGGTCGGGTTAGGTGCCTTTTCCTAGTGAGTGTCCCAATAATCCCCATGCAAATCTCTATCACTGCACACGTCAGAGTTGTGGAAATCCATATTTATGTCCCTTTCTCTCCCTATGGCCTATACGCTCTGAGTAAATGTTCGTGTTTGTGCTCCTTGAGATGCTTTAGAAGAGTAGTAGTAACGTAGCAAAGGTGTGCTGTATCCCTGTTGAGACAATGAATAAATGATATTCTATAATAAATTTTACAGCCTGGCCCTGGCCTGTGTGGCTCAATTGGTTGGGCATTGTCCTGTGCACTAAAAGGTTGCCAGTTCGATTCCCAGTCAGGGCACA
The DNA here is from genome assembly GCF_054644295.1 of Miniopterus natalensis. Taxonomy (NCBI): domain Eukaryota; kingdom Metazoa; phylum Chordata; class Mammalia; order Chiroptera; family Miniopteridae; genus Miniopterus; species Miniopterus natalensis. The sequence continues at coordinate 33,027,383 of NC_142096.1, read as the reverse complement.
TGCCCAGGTTGTGGGCCCGATCCCTGGTGGGGGGCATGCAGGAGGCAGCCGATCGATGTTTCTCTCCCTCTCTCCCTCTCCCTTCCTCTATCTCTCTACAAAAAAAAAAAAAAATCTTTGAAGAAAAAAGAAAGAAGTTTCACAGCCTGTAAAAGGATTTCTTTCAAAAAACCCACACCTAAAGATAACCACTCCTTTTGTTTTGTTGACAGAGGAGAAAAAAATCTAATTTATGTGCCATCTCTTCAATTTATACACAATTTGAAGACCTTTAGCATAGGCTTTTAAGGAATACCATTTTTAGCAAAGCAGATGTTTAAAAGACTAAATTATTTCTTAAATTACTACCAACAGTAAAGCCTGATTGAGAATATGTCCCTTAAGGAACTGAATCTCTCAGGCAGCAGTCAGAATGGGAAAGAAGATGAACATTCTGTACTTCTTGTTAAATTACTTTCTTCTTCCTGAAATGAATGTACTGTTGTTTAAAAGAAACCATGGGTTCTTTTTTATTTTTGTTTTTATTGAATCAGCTGAGACAAACAGTAAAATGTTTTTCAGCCCACAGTCCACAATTTCTAGGCTGCAACTTAGACATTCAATTCCACATACACTGACACCTCCTATGTGCCAGGCATCAGGCATCAGCAGTGAGCAGAACATGCTTTTGCTTTCTGGGGGGAAATGATGGGTTTAAGACAGGCAGAGACATGCAAACCACCCAAGAAAAAGGACATGAGAAGACTGTACTTTTCTATTTCCCAACGAAAATTTGTAGTTATTGTTAATGATCACCCTTCAACCAATGATGTCACAGTTACAGTCATCTCTATAACAAGTGTGTTTATAAATGTGAAAACTGAACACTTTAAGTGACTTCTCCAGAATTTGACAAATCAGTAGCTGACACATATAGGAAACACATTTAACATGACTCACAAACCACTTCTCCAATCACTAGAGTTGACAAGTCCGAACATGCAGTGGTCACAGTTTGTCAAGTCATAACAAGCTGCAGATCTACATTCGATCTGATGGTCAGGTAAGGACTTACAAAGCACCTGATTGTTCGATTCTGCTATTTCTCTAGGATCCTGGCTGACACTGAATAGTAGCCTCTTTAGGGACTCAAATACCTGTATTGCTTTTCTTGTACTCTGGACCAAACTCATTGATGAGAGGTCCTGATAAAATATGATCACTGGAATGCGTAGATCATAGGATTTGAATTTTACTTTGAAACTTACATTTCTCAGGGACATTGGTCAGACAGCAAGATTCATGGAATATTCTAACCCTTCGGGTTTGATCTCATGGGGCCCAATTCCCGTGACTGCTACTCACTAGCTCTGTATTCGAATGAGTCTCTTCTTTCGGCCTTCGCCTCCTTGTGGGTAAAAGGAGGAGATTGAACAAGGTAACCTCTAAAAGTTTGGCTTGACTTGTAAGTAGACCTTTAAGTGGTTAAACATATCTGAGCCTCAGTCTCTTCATCTGTAAAATGAGGATTAAAATACCTACTTTGCAACGTTAGTGAACATTAGTGATACCAAGTAAGTAAACCACCAGATACAGTGTGTGGATGAATTTTAGTCTGAGCTCTTGTTGCATGTGAGAAATCTCAGCACTAAAATTTGCTACTCAACCATTCAAGATACCATTTGAAGGACTGTAGATCGGCTTGTTTTAAACAATATCAGGCACTAATACAGCACAGTATTTAAAGCTTTATACCCATAATAAATTTAACATACAAACTTATCATAACAAATTTAACATCCTCATTTTAAAATTTGTGTTTTTTTATAAGACACTGGACGTCTGGGTTACTGGTGTAAATGTTGTGGTTTCAATCATTCTTCTATATTATAAAAAAGTTAGCAGCTTTGTCTCCAAATGAAAAAAGAACTTTCATTAAAATTGAACAATTGGGCTATGAATGAAGGATTATAGCAAAATGTCCTTCACCCTCTCTGAAAAACAGAACCAGGGCCACATTTGAGGAATACCAAATGATTCTCATTAAAGTAATGAGAATATTTTTGGTGACATGTGTCTGACAGACTTATGGCAGCCAGAGACCCAAAAATAACACACAGCCGGCAGTTCCTGCTCAAACACACCTAACAGACGTATTTCACACGTTTCAAGGCTGCTCCACCCTAGGCAGACTGGGTGTAAGGTCATATGGAAATTGTTGTGGCATTAAACATGCATTCCTTGTGACAATACTGACAGGTTGGCTTTAATACACTGAGTTCCTCCAGCTCTTCCTTCATAAAAGTCGCTCTAACTGGGACAGGGTGAGCCAACAAATTTGGTTGATTCCAGCCTCTGCACCCAACAGTTAGTTATTTTTAACTTATAACTACTGTTGATAAGTATTTTACACACACACACACACACACACACACACACACACACCTTTCAGAAAGAGAAACTCTGAAAAAACAAAACATCATTAATTTCAGTGAGAAGTGGTCAGTCCAACGAATGTCATTTGGCTTAGAAACAACAAAGCACTTCATATTTATCCAAGTTTTTCAGTCCTTTCTATAATTTCTCTGAACAGCCTAAAATTGTACCAGGTCTACCTTTGAAAAGCTTATTCTTCCGAACTGAATAAGACCCATTTCCATAGCTCCAGGTGTGATAAACAGTAACTAATAATACAAAAACTATCATTTCATTGTACAATTTGCTCCAATTGACACATTTTCTTATATCTGGAAATTAGCTGAGTGACCTCAAAAGTTCAAATTTGGTGGGGAAGATAGACAGGGCCTTGAGGAAGTCAAAGATGGAGGGGTCAAATTTGCATAAAAATAATAATGACTCCCATTGATGTTGGCTCCATTATAGGTTCTTTGTACATATTATCTCAATAAATCTTCACAACACCCTTTAAGGTAGGTACTATCACTATTCTCATTTCACAAATAAGGGCAATGTGGCACAGAGAGGTTAACTTGCCCAAGGTCACATAGCTATTTAAGTGGGGAAATATGATTTGAACCCAGTCATCTGGCTCCAGTTGGAATTGGCAATAGACCTGGGTTCCAGCTTGGGTTCTACCACATACTAGCTGGGGGTTCTTAAACAGACTATTTAACCTTTCTGAGCCTCAGTTTTCTCATCTGTAAAATGGGGATAACAATACCCAGCTCACAGGCATTTGTGAGGAGCATTAAACAAAATGATCTTTGCAAAGTGCTTGGCACAGTTTCTTCAGCATGGCTAGCATCTACCATCAGGGGGAAGAAACATATTAAAACTACTTTCTAACATTCTACCTTTTGACCACCTTCCCCATTTGCCTCACCAAGTGGTAAGGCACCGCTGCTGGAGACTTCAGCTCTGTGGGGTAGAACTGGGGGCTGCCAGCCCTCCCCTTTCCCCACCTTGCTGTGTCCTTAGAAGTGACAAGATATCAATAGGTAAAGACATGGGAATAATAGCATCCCAGGGTAGTTCAGCAACACTTATTGAATTATTTCTTGTCTGTCATGTACCAAGCACCATGCTAGGGACTGTGATGACCAGACCACTAGGACACAGCCCTACCAACAAGGAGCTCACAGAGAAGCACTTGTAAAAAAATCAAATAGCCAGCATGCAATCCATTGCATGAAGCTGCTCAGGGGAGGCAGCAGCTCAGTGTCCATGCCATGGAACTCAGGGCGTGGTACCCACATGGTGTACACGGCCCAAACCATCAGGCCAGGGTGATCCTCCCCAGCCTGTCCCTTGTGAAATTCTCAGAGTGTCCTCCTGCCTCTATATCTTCAGTCCAAAGCTATGACACGGACACTTTGCCTTTGTGATTCTCAAATGCTCAGCCATGGTAGGACTTCCAATCGCAGAGCCTCTGCAAAGTCAAGCTAACATTTGATGTGAAGGTAACTGTTCTAGATGTGGCCTAGTGCAGTCTTTACCTTGAGGAGCTCAGCATTACAAGGCTCCCTAGCGGAAACCATGTGTTTGAAGAAGTGTCAGGTTAAATTTTTAATGGTGCAAGAAATCTAAAGCCGTCCCCCATACTTCAGAAGAAGCCTGAGGTAAGATATGGTAGCCACAATTTTTAAAAAATATATTTTTATTGATTTCAGACAGTGGAAGGAAGAAGGAGAGAGAGAGAGAAACATCAATGATAAGAGAGTGTCATTGATCAGCTGCCTCCTGCCTGCCTCCCACTGGGTATTGAGCCTGCAACCCGAGCATGTGCCCTGACTGGGAATCGAACCACAATCTCCTGGATCCTAGGGCGATGCTCAGCCACTGAACCACACCAGCTGGGTAGCCACAACTTTTTTCTCTGAGAAGGAAGATAGAGCTGAAGGACTACAGACAGACACTGAGGCTTCCTGTGAGTAGTTCTTAGACAAAAGGAACCAAAAAATTTTGTGATTTCCTACTTGTGCTTAAATTTTAGAAATTAAAAAAAAAACTTTCATAAACTTTCAGCCACTCAACCCTTTATAGCAGTCAGCTATTGACACAATGGTGCTGTGGAATGAAGGAGCACAATAATCTAAGTGGCACTCAACAATAAACATTTATTTTCTTGCTAACATATCTGTGGGGCAACTGGGGTATCTGCTCCATGTGTCCTATCCTGAGACCAAGGCTCAGGGAGTAGAGGCCACCTAGGGCATTCTCTTGCCATTGCGTCAGTGAAAACACAGGGGGATGAGCCCAACCAGACAAGCACACACATCATATCCTCTGCTCACATCACATCCAGAGCACCCCATTAGCCAAAGCAAGTCACATGGCCGAGCCCAATGCCAACAACCAGGGAAGTTCCCATCACTAAGTGGCCATGGACCATGTAGATGCATAACACTACCAAGGGGAGGAAAGCACTGGTACCAATAATCCCATCACCGCACTTTTTAAACAATCTTGAAAGGTAGGCCTTATAGGCTCTATTCTTTCTTGACAGCTGAGAAAGTTGAGCCTCTAGAATTTGTCATTCATACAGGTTGGACACACAGTACGTAGCTTTAGCCGAATTAGAATCCAAATTGTCTGCCTTCTTTGGTTTCTACAGAGATGTAGCTAACTGGTATGTAACTAGCAGGCATCTTTAATAATCATATGCCTTAATTATGCTTCCTTGCAGACACTGATTCTTTCCAACAAAGGCCAGACCCAACACTGTCTCATCTGTTAACATGATCATTTGTTTAGGACCTTCTGCAATGTTTTTACAAGCTATTTTTACTATTACTACACTAATAAATTATTTACAGTGGGAAACCTGAATCAGAAAACTCTGGCAACTTGAAAACAGACTTTATTACAAACACCTCCTTTCTCCTCCAACATGTACCCTCCCAAGACACACACATTCTCTTTGCCTACCCTGAACTTTAAAGTTTGCACAGAGTTGGTGCAATGAAGACATGGGTGGCTGCGGAGGCAGGGATCTGGATGAATCAAGTTGGAAGCTAATCCTTGAGCAGGGAATTTTCACTCTGATGTCACTGCCCTGTGCCATCTAATCACCAAATGGCTCAGGCTGTGAAGCGGCATAATTATGAGTCATGAGGGGCAAGAAGCTACTGTGATGCCAACAGCCTCTCACATCCATTCACCTGTTCATACAACAAATAATTGTTGAAGGTCTATCTACTCTCGGCCTGGAAAAGTGCTCTCATGGAGTTTACATTCTGCAGAGAGGGATAGATTGTTACCAAAAAAAAAAAAAATTTTAAAGTGAACGCAAACAGGGTAATTTCAGATCCTACTAAGGGTGGTGAAGAAACTAGCCCTGTGGCCTGGGTAGGTCACTGGCTTACCCCTTCTCTGGGGCCCTTGGTGCCCTCAGCTGGCATTCACAGTGCAGTTCCTTTAGTCCAGGTGAGTCGGGCGGAGGGGCATTCTCGGTCTCTCCCTTGACCCTCACCAAAGCTAAAACTCTTCCCCTTTTATTTCCCAGAAAGGATCTAATAGCCCAAAGATGCAGAAAGGGGGTGGGGTGGGGTACAGAGGTTCTTCAAGACAAAAGCCCAGCCCAAGTACCCTGGAGGGGGTTCAGACAGAGAACGGGGCTAGGACGCCCCTAACCTGCTCCCTGGCGGCTCGGTGCCCGGCCAGGCCTGCTCGCTTGGGGGTGCGCGTGGGGGGGGGGGGCTGCCCCCGACTCTCCTCCCACCGGCTGGGCCCAGGTGCCGCCTGGACTCCTTCCCTCTCCTCCTCCCTTTGCCACCCGGGGAAACAGGCCTGGTAGCGTACTTGGGACCCGTTAACGACATTTGGAGGCAGGGTGGGGTGCGGGGCTGTCCCGCCTCTGTCCAAGAGTGGGGTCTAGGCAGTGCGAGGGGTCAGGAGGCTGTGCCCGGGCCGCGCCCCCGGGGGCTGCTCGGGCGGCGGGCTGGATTTTGACAGCTCGGGGTGGAAGGGGGGTGGAAGGGGACCTGTCCCTCCTCCCCACCCCCGCCCGCAGTGACCCGGACGCCGCCCCGGCCTCCTCCTCGTCGCACTCGGCCAGCCCGGGAGCCGCGGGAGGGGGGACGCGGCTTCCCGAGCGCCCGGCCCCGCTCCCGGCGGCGGCAGCTGCGCCCTGGGGGCGGGGAGGGGGCGGCGGGGCCAGAAGCGGAGGGGCGGCGGGAGCCCCGGCCTGGCAGCGCCGCCTCAAGTTTCCACCCGCGCGCGGTTGTGCAACTGCTAGAGGAGCAGGAGCCGCGGGCGCCTCGGAAAACAAGCCGAGCCCATAAACAAAGCCACGTGGCCTCGGGGCCGGGGGGGCCGGGCTAAGAGCAGGCGGCTCTTCCGGCAACAAAGAGCGGCGGCCAGCGGCCCGCGATAAATACCGCGGCCGGGCCGACGCGCCGCACTCCCCAGCCCCGCGCCCCGCGACCCTCCCGGCGCGGCGCCCTCTGCAGCGCAGCGCTCCGCCCGCACCCCGAAACCGCACCCTCCTCGCCGCTCCCTCCGCCGGCCCCGGCCCCCGAGCGTCCGCCCAGGGCCGGCCCCGCGCCCAGCTGGTCCCGCCGTCGGCGCGCGCGGTGCCATGCCGTTCCTCGGGCAGGACTGGAGGTCCCCTGGGCAGAGCTGGGTGAAGACGGCCGACGGCTGGAAGCGCTTCCTGGACGAGAAGAGCGGCGGCTTCGTGAGCGAGCTCGGCAGGTGAGCGGGCCCGCCGCCTCCCAGCCCCCGACGCACACCCAGGCCGGTTTCTGGGGAGCGGGGCGCGGGGGTGGGGGTCAGGCGAGGCTGGAATAGGGTGACCCGGGGGATGGGAGCGAGCTGCCTGGTTTCTGCAGAGGTCATCCGAGCACGGGATTCCGGGGATGCGAGTTCTCTGGTTGTCCAAGGTCAGCGTCTACAAGTGGGCGCTACTCCCCGCAGAGCCCCGCGCCCCTCCGGGAGTCCGACGACAAACGCGGATATTGGCCACAAACACTCAAACCTAAGCACGCCATTTGAGGGGTCCCCTGCCTTAAGGACAACGGAGTCGCGCCGTTTGCGAGCGCGGGGGCGCTGGCGAGTGGGCCGCGCGCCTTTCACCGCCGGGGCGGCGGGGCTGCGGGGGGCCCAGCGCCGTGGGCGCAGCGGGGTGACGGCGCTGGGTGCGGGCTCCGCCGGGTGCGCGCCGCCGGGCTCTTCCCACGCACGGGCGACCGCAGTGGGCGGGCGGGATGAGTAACCAGGAAGGGCCCGGCGCCCGCTCGCGGGCAGGCTTCCGAGGCGGTGGTCAGGCGTGGGGGCCGCAGAGCTGCAGGGGAGGGAGGGAGAATGAACCCCGCAAGTCCCCTCTTCTGGGGGGACCAAGCGCCTGCACCTGTTTCCTCGGCGACGCCTTGGGTTCCTGTTCTTAGTATAGTGAGTGCGCCGGTTTGGGCGGGTGCTTGTGAAACGCGGAGCCCCCGGGCCGAGGCCACCGTCCGCCCAGCCGGGGGCTCTGCCGGAGGACGCGGAGGCTGGCCGGGCGCTGCGAGCTGCCCGCCCTTGTTCCCAGCGGTGGGCTTCCAGGGAGGGCCCTGGCATTGGGCCCAGGGAGGAGAGCAATGGAAGTGGGTCCCGAGGAGGCCTGGGCAGCCTGAGTCACCCGGGGGTGCCTTTTCTCACCCACTCTGATGAAAACCCCTGACCTCCCTCCTCCTTAAATTGATTTCAGTGGACAGTTTTGTAACCCCCAGGTTCCCACTCACAGAGGCTTACTCGTGGTTGTTTAACTGACCTCTTGACACTTAATTTTAAGAAAACTATCAAGAAAACATGGTTATTTTGACAGCCTGACCTCCAGAGCCCACCCACCCCCATCTGTTTGTGATTTGTAAAGCAAACAATGGAAAAACAAAATCAAAACCAAAAAACAGTGTTTAATCTTGAAGGCCTGTCTGGAAAAGACAAGAGCATATTGACCTCTATGCTAAAGACACTTAGAGGCAGATCCTGGGCAGTTTGGGGAGCACTGCAAAAAAATTGTATTTATGGAAAATCAGATATTTACTTACAGAAAAATTAAAAGATCACCTGCTATCACCAGACTTTGTCATTTGGGAACTCAAGTTACCGGTTGGGCCTGAATTATTATTCTCAGGAGAGAAGCTTCCTTCCTCCTCATTCCTAAGGAATGACCATGTCATATTTGGTTATTTCTGTGTAACAGTTCAGATTCTTTCTAGAGAGGTGCAGCCGACCTGCCGAGCTGTGTCACAGTGACTCACCCAAATATGATTGTAGGATGCTCCTCAGTGGGAAGCAGACCGCTGGGTTCAGCAGGAGAGGATTCAAAATAGAGACTCTGGTTCATATAAATATTCCCACTGTACCTGCTCCGGGAGATATGATGGTGTCATGCCTTTCAAAGTAAATAGTGATGCCTCTCTCTCCATGTATGGGAGTCATGAAGATGGTTTTAACTTAGCACAAACGTTAAACCTAGACTGAGATTGCTTGTCCCCTTCCTGAGTCTACCTTTCCTTTCCCCCTTTTCACACCCTCTAAACTGGAGCTGCTGCACTGGCCACCATTATCACAAACAGTGATCGATAGAGGGACTGCCTGCGGTTCTTTGATGAGTCAGAGGTTAGGAATCATCTGGTAGCTTCTAGCAAAGCAGCTGGCTGTTTGTTTGTGGAGTCCTGTATTTTTTCCCCCCTCGCAATTGTAAACAATCCCTTCCTTACTTAGCATAAGAAGTCTGCCAACTTCTTAAAAGCAGTTGGCCTTCTGAGACCTGGGTTTGTAGTCTCAAATATCCCCACTGTTTTCAGTCCTGGTGATGTTTCTCTGTGATGTGGGGTTTGGGCTGAGTGCCTACCTACACAGGTGAAGTTGAATGCCTCTCCTGTTAGGAGAAAACAAAAGGCAGGCCCTTTCAAAAAGGAAAGGGGGTTTGTAAAACAGAGGACTACAGAGACAGGGTACACTTCTCTAATTCCACGGACCATTCTGTGAGCTGCCCCAACAAGGTCAGGGATGAAGGGTGCATTGGGAGTGTCTCAGCCTGAGGTTAGTGTTTAGAGCTGAACACAGCATGTGTGCACAGCACACCTTCTCTGAGTTCTGCTGGCCATTGTCTCTGTGACCCGAGGCCCTGTCCTCTGGCGGCCCAATGTTACAAAACCCATCGCTGCTAAGTGCCCCGAAATGAGATTGTGGAGGATTCCAGATAAGCTTAAAGCCGGGCCCCTTCTCTAAAAGTCAAAACTATGTAAGACAGAGAAGGAATGACAAGTGTTTAATTTGGTGGGACAGATTTAAAATCCAAGGAAAGAGCTCAGAATGAGTTGAGGTGCTCCAAGAAGCCTCAAGGAAGTGATAGTTAAGACACCTGAGACAGCCCTTCTCACCAACAGGCCCCCTCCCGGCCCCCAACCCCACCCCAACCCCAGGTGAGTCATCTTGGCTCTCTGAGCCTCAGCCACCCTTCTCCAAGCCTCCATCCAGTCCTGCAGTTGAAAAGTTTAATGTTGCTTTCCAGTATAGCTAAAGCTGAACCAGGAAGCAGGAAGTTTACCTTGGTGCCCTGGATGAATAGGGCATAAGAAAATAAAAATAACAGTTAAGATTTTTATGAGTGCTTACTGTGAGCAAGGCACTGTTCTAAGAGCTTTATACGCTAAGCAGTTGTGTGTGTGTGTGTTTTACCATGCAGTCCGGGTCCTAGCCATGTAAGTTTGACAATTTGGGTATGTAATGGGGCAAATCAGCTAGAAATCTCATTGGCCTTCATGTTCAGTCGAGCCCTTTAGAGTAGCCACTGCTTTCTTTTCTTTCTTTTTCAAATTTATCTTTATTGTTGAAAGTATTACAAATGGTCCCTTTTTTCCCCCATTGATCCCTCCACCCTGTACCCGCTCCACCCCCAGGCCTTGCCCATACCATTGTCTGTGTCCATTGGTTATGCATTTATGCATGTAAGTTCTTTGAGATGGCCTGTTACTGCAAATGAAATGAGAAATAAGGCTCCCCACCCTGCCCCCCCCTCCCTTTATCTCTGCTGCCAAAATCATCTTACTCGGAAGTCTTTCCACCTTTTCTCAAGTTGTCTTCAGGTGTCTTGGGATGTGTGATGGTGGTACAGGGCTGGGAGAGGCCATCTTTCTTATTCTAGGCCCGTGCCTATAAAAATCAACCTTTAGCAAGAAGTGACTGCAAAAGAGCAACTTATTAGCTGTGACTGAGGTGCATGAAGAAAGCAACCTCTTTCAATGGTTTTGCTTTTTTCAAAGAAAATAAGTAAATAAATGTCCAGGTTCCTGAGTGGTGGTAGCTTTTCTTGTTTAAAAAAATTTTTTTTAATCTGCTGTAATTTCCCATTGGCTTTGCATTGCATATCCTTGGAATGGATATAATTGAACTCTCAAAATATTATTGCTTAAAAGAAAACATATAAGCAGGCAATATAAATAAGCCCCATAACCATCCCTTCCAGGCCCTACTTCTGGAGCCCAGAACCTAATAACCAAGTGAAAAGTGCATGGTTTCGCTTTGGTCCAAGCTTTTCTGCATTCTACAGTGAGAGAGCCTCGTCAATTATGTCAAATTCTGAAACTAGCTTTGGGAATGAGTCCCTGGGGCTCAGAGCAGGTTATTATTGTTCCGGTGAGGAAAGCCAGGGCTCAATTTTTTTGAGGAATGTTTTCAGTGAGAAAAGAATATGGCAAAATAAGTATTTAAAATCTCTAAGGAAGGGTCACAATCTATGGCCCTGGCTCTAAGAATTTTCTGCCCCACCTTCCTTGTGTGATTGAGAATAAGACAGTTTCGTTTTATGCTTCTTTATATGTGGAGCTTAAGCTGTAGGGTTTTGTTCATGGTACCTGTGTGTGTTTCCTTTCAAAATAAGCTGTCGTGTGGTATTTTTGCACACAAAATGTCCCAGCCGCTTTCTAAAGCTGTTCTCAGCCTTAGGACCTCATGGGTCAATCAAGTGACCTTCCATTTTTTCCCTTCTCCTCAAGCTTGATTGAAATTTCTTAAGTTAGCTGTCAAGACTGCGAGTTCTGCCTTCCCTTTGTTCTGCCACTCTTCTGCTGCAAGTGGACAAACACACTCACGTGTGACACAAAGCCTGGTCCAAAACGTTCACCCTTGGCGTGCAGAAGAAAGTACCTCCAAGAGAGGACATCTCTGCAGCAAGCTCTCTGAAACCTAAAAATATCCTGTCTCTCTGAATGAAAAGGAGAATGCTAAAGATATTAGGAAGCTCAGTAAATGCTATTAAGCAGGGCCTTCTGAGGGAAGATTAACAAATGATTGGTTATCCATTAAGCTTATCCTGATGGGTCTAGAAACACTGAGTGTATTGTTGGTGTTGTCACGTGCGAGCATTTTAGCAAGTTATTTATTGTACGCATTGAAGTGTTACTTGAGAAACTATCATAACAACAGGCTACTGGAACTTGCCTCAAACCCTCTATTTTACCATTTATACAATGTCCACAGATTGGAGAAATACAGGTGTGTCTGTTTGGACCCAATAAGTATGTCCAAAAAAGATATAAATCAAATCACATTTTATTTTATTTAAATATATCTTTATTGATTTCAGAGAGAGGAAGGGAGAGGGAGAGGGAGAGAGAGAGATAGAAACATCAATGATGAGAGTCATTGATCGGCTGTCTCCTGCATGCCCCTGACTGGGGATCAAGCCCGCAACCCGGGCATGTCCCCTGACCGGGAATCGAGCCCTGATCGCCTGGATCCTAGGTCGATGCTTAACTGCTGAGCTATGCCTGGCTGGGCTTAAATCACATTTTAAATTCAGCAGAGGAACTCAGAAAATTATAAAGGACTGTAATACTTTGGTGATGTAATTTTTTAAAAAACCTTATTTATGTTTTACTACTTGGCATTCTAAAACCTGCCTTGCATATACCTACATAGCTCGTGGGAGTTGGGAGAGTTGGGAACCTACCTTCCCCATTCTACCTCAGTATTTCTCCTGCATCCCTTCTGTGGAAACTCTGCAGAGATTGACTTTGAAGTGACATTGTATAGTAGGCCAGAACTCAGTCAGTCCCTCCAAATGATGCCTCAGCCTACGAGGGGAAAAAATCCACGTGACCCGGGTTGAGCCTACGATTCCTCCAGTGACCTGGGGGTTGGGCAGTTCTGTCTTCTCAGCCCTTATAAACTTATGAATTGTGAACTAAGCTTGTTTCCTTTAGGACCCGCGGTCCTCGCCTTGCAGCATGACCCCTAGTGTTAGTCCATTACATGAAGACTAAACAGCTAGCTTGGTTCACAAAACACCTCGTAGAAATGGAGTTTGCAAGTCGGATTTTTGTAAATGTGATCAGATTTTAAAGGCCCGACAGAAGCGTGCTAGTTAAAAGCAGCTTGGGTACACTTTCAATAGGAGAATTGTATGGTAGGGGAATTATATCTTTTTTTTAAAGCAGCGTGGGGTGGGTGCTGTTGCAAAATGAGGGCATTGTGTGTTACAGGGGTACCAGTAATGGCCCCCTCCCACCCCCTCCATTCATCCTTCTTGCTTAAAGTAATATTGTAGCACCCTGCGTCACCCACCCGCGGTGAAAGAGTGCCGGGCTGTGTGTCAAATACAATGGCAGGCACTGTTGGGAATTCACAAGGAGCAGAAGCCCCCATCCCCGCCTTCCACTGAGATGTGACAATATGTGATCCTCAAAAAGGGATGCCTGTGCCTGGAGAGACCTCTAGGGAGGGATCTGCATTGTCGTGTTGGAGAAGCTTGTATGGCCGTGTTTTATAATCCAGTAAGTTAGGTAGGGAGGTGGCTCCCGTCAGAGCGTGACTGTCACAGCACTTCCTCTGTCTTCTTTTTCCTAGTTACCGCAGCAAGGACGCATACAATAAGGGGAATCTCTTCAACAGCCTGAACTACGATGTCGCGGCCAAGAAGAGAAAGAAGGACATGCTGAACTGCAAGGCCAAAACTCAGTGTAAGCCCTTTGCTCTGCGCTTCAGAAAGCCGCTCCAGGGCCGCTCTGCCTGCTGCTTTGGGGGACGCGGGAGGAGTAATCTCACCTCCAGCGGCAGACACCGGCTTCGAGGTTCACTGTGTCCTTGACGGGGTGCCGGGATCTTTGCACCCAGAGACCCGCCTCTGCATTTTATGAGCGAGATTAATGCGTTCTTTATAGTCTTGTTTATAAGTCAGTTGCTAGTTGGGATGTGGGGTTTTGTTTTGTTTTTTTCCTGCTTGTCACTTGTGTTTGACATAGTTAATTTAGTGATATGGTCAGCTGAATCAATTCCAGCATGGGCATTTATTTTGAACTGTTTTGGGGCTTTGAAAATTGATTTGTTTCTCCCTCTTTCCTTGTATAAGTGCTAGTAACACTTCTAGATGCTGTATGTGAGCATCAACAGAGAGTATTAAGTTATATTAATAAGCAGGAATTACAGATCTTTAGCTTAAGCCATCTGTACTGCATGGTTCTCTCGTGTTATCTGTTTTATTTCTACTTTTTATGGCCTTGTATACATTGTAGGTTTGGCATATAAAAAAACTTGTACTTGGGTGTCAAGGGTTTTTTTTTAATTTGGAGCTATGAGATACTAGATTTGAGTATCAAAGATTTGGAGTGCTTTAGACAAAGTAAATTGTAACTCCAGTATTTATACACTGCAGAAAGTAGGCATGTGCAGCCTCTTAGATTATCAGTGGAGTTTTTGTGTCTTTTTTTGTTGAAACTTTTTACACTTTGGGATAAATGAAAAAGAAACAAGCTTAACATCTTGGGCATGTTAAAGCTGGGTAATTTTTCTTTTTGTCTCTAGATTTCCACCAAGAAAAATGGATCTATGTTCACAAAGGAAGCACTAAAGAGGTGAGCACCATCCGTTTATTAAAGAGTATGCTTAGCTTTATGCCTTTCCCTACAGAGTGGGGGGAATTGGGCAACAATGTTATTTCAAATCATGACTGTCTTCTTGGGTGTGGGTGGTGGTGACGAACAGCCCACTAATTTGCCTACCATCAGAATTTGGGGCTCCAGAGAGAGAGAGAAGCAGAAGTCACTAGGTTGGCCCCCCGCCAATCATTCAGTAAGATAATGTATGTAAAAATGTTTATAAAGATGCCCACCTCAAATATATTATTATAAAGCCCTGGCCTTTGCCTCAGGACAGTGCCTCCTTTTTGTTCTAAGACCTCTTTAGACTTCAACTCAGTTAAGTTTTAGCCCTGGAAAAGCTAGTCACTAAATATAGCAGAATTTTTTTCCTACTCCGTGTGAGGCACCGAGTGAGATGTAGAAGGGGAAAAGACACTGTAATAACCACATTTGCATGGCACTTTATAAAACCCTTTTGTGTATATTTTCTCTCTGCCCAGGCATTTATTTGCTCAGACATCCAGGATACAAGGCAGTAGGAGAGCGATAGAATTTCGGTCACTGTCAGGGACCTTGGAGAACAGCTAGTTCCCTCTGGGATACAAGGCCTTGAGGGGGTCAGTGGTGCACCCAGATACTCAGAGCCGAGCTGGGAATATGAGCCGGAGCTCTCTACTCCCGGTTCCCTGTGGGTTCATAGGTCAAAGATCAAAACTTCCTTTGCTTCTTCATGAAGCCTTAAGAATGCTTCTGATGATCAGATTGAGAAAAGCACTAGAGATGCGAGGCAAGGTAGCCGGCAGAGTCGGCAGGTAGTCTGATCGTCCTCCCAGGAGTATGTTACAGTGAGCAACTCTCATCGTCTCACGCATCACATATCCAGCTCCCAACCTTTCCCTGATGAGCAGCTGCTTATGAATTTCCCCAGCTACTCTGTGCAGAGATCGGGGCCCGAATGGCACAGTCACGAAGGGTGTTCACATGTGAGTCACTGACTGAAGCAGCTGCCAGCTCCACTGCCCCCACATTTGTGGCTCTCAGGGGGTTCCCAGGAAAAGCATGTCATGGCACAAGAAAGGAGCAGATGGTCGTGGTTACCTAGACAGGCACCAGCCTTGTTCAGCCCAGTCCAGGTGCACTGCTCTGGGGTAACCTCTGCACCCCCTTCTCATGCTCAGCGCCATGGCTACTGCACGCTGGGAGAAGCTTTCAACAGGCTGGACTTCTCCACCGCCATTCTGGACTCCAGGAGGTTCAACTACGTCGTGCGGGTAAGTCTCAGGAACCCAAAGGCCGATCCAGCCTCTCAGGTTGAATTGTCTTTTTGTGGTTGTCTGCAAGTAGTTTCCCCAAACAAGCAACTTTTCAGGACATTGAGAACTTTGAGGGAAGCAGAAATGGACTCAACTTCCCCCTCCCCCATCAAACTTGAAGTTCTTATGTGGATCCTTGAGGTGTCCCTGAGGTTGGCCCCGACCGACGGGGACTCCAGGATACTTCAGGGAGCCGCTCCCAGGCCCCGTGGATAAATGGGAGCGCACCGCAGCCAGCGTGGGCTCTGGCAGCGACATTAGCAAGAGAGAATTCAGCGGTAAGCAAGCTGTAAAGCACCTCGGCTTGTTTTAAAAACCTTCTGCGCCTCTGACTGTTCCTGCCGTCCAATTCCTGGTTCTAGTGCAGCTGACTCTAGATGGCCCCAAGGCACTCGGGGTTCAGACCACGACACTGGATGAGTTCAGAGCACCTCAGGGCTTCTTTCCCAGGGCTCCCTTCCACCTCCGCCCTCCTGTGATGACAACATCAGCCCTGTGTTGACCCAAAGCTTGAAACTACCTGTTTGGGCCCATTGCTTTAGCAAAATATCACTGATGAAGATAGTAATGCAAATAAATCTGACCCTGCCCTTCAAGTCAGGGGTTCTTCTTAATTAGTTTATTATCATTTCCCCCCCCCCCAAGCAGCCTTGTGGGTCAACCTGGGAGGAGGTAGCAGCTGTTTGGGTCTTAGGCTCAGAAGTAGGAGGGAATTTTCCCCATGTGGGTGTTGGTTTGGTTTTTATTTTCTTCTCCCTGGGTTGTTGTGCTTCTCGTGGCATGTCATTGAGTCAGATGATTGCAAAGACTCTGCCAGAGCGATGACATTCAGGCCCCTTTGAGGCCCGGATCATTCACCTGTCCTCTGGGCAGATGCAGGGCTGCCATCCCAACTGACCTGATGGAAACCCAGGCGTCCTCGTAGGTTAGGAGCTTGAAGCTGAGCCCAGGACCACATGAGCGGCTCTGTCCGCTCTTCAGCTGAGCCCTTATTCCAATCCAAAAGGGTTGAAAATGTGAGCCCGTCTCGATGAAATGTACGTGTCATTCGGTGTGCCTGCCACCTCAGGGAGGTCACTGTAGCCGGCAGTCCAGCCCAGGCTGGTTGGAGACAGGCCCAGGAAGATCTGGAAACTGTTGCTAAGAATATGAATAGTTTCCATCCCCTGGGTATTAGAGCCAGACACCCAGATCTGGTGTCTTGATTACAAACTCGTCAGCAACATGGACAGTTTTTAGATGGTTCTCCTTCCCACCTGTTATTCCTTTCACAAGAAATAAAGTTACAAAAAGGAACAAGGATGGTGGCAGTGAAAACCTGTTTCATACACCCACGTGCATTACCCTCCTTTAGCCTTTCAGTAACCCTGCGAAGTGTAGGGGCTTTTATTATCGATGTTTAAACAAATAGATAAAGATAAAATGACTTGTCCAAGGTCATGAAGCTACATAAATACAAAATGAGGATCTGAAACCTGCACAGTCTACAATAAGTCCTAAGCAAGCAAAGGATTGAAAGTAAAATGGCCTGGGATCAGAGGATTGAAGCTCCACTACTTTCACTGTTTCAGCCTCTCTAAGACTCAGTTTCCCTCTCCTTAAAAGGGACTTTGAATAACCTCACTGCATGGGGTGGCTGTGAAACTCAGTAATATATTATATGTGGAGATACTCTGCAGAGCAGAAGCTTGCAAAGTCAGCTCCCGATATTTATTATTACCTACTTACCGACAAATTATCATTGATTCCCCCTAAAATACCTTTTTAATTTAGTTTATGAACATGTTTCCTACTTAAAAAAATAATAATTAACTGGGAAATCTCACTGATTAAGACTCAGCACAGAGGACTTGTGTCTGAGAGTGTCTAATTGCAAACTGTATCATGGGCTCTTTCTCATAAATAATTTTTAAGTTCGAGAAACTGCCGAATGCTTTCAGAGTCATTAGGTTCAGAAGTAGTGGAAAAATATTACTGTTTTGGAAAGAACAATCTTTTTTTCCCCTTCACTCTTAGAGCCCTCTGTAATTTGAGAAATAATATGTTATTTTTATGAAGAGCTTAAAACATTTTAATGATAGGCACCACGTTTTGAGGCTTTTCTTCTAAGGAACTGAATACACTTCTCATATATTCTTATCCTTAAACCAACTTTGCAAAGCGGTTTCCAGCATTTATCCCCATCTTAGTACTTCACCTAATGGCTTCTTCATGCTACAACGATTCCTTAGTTCCAGTAAGAAACTGAACCAACTTTGAAGGCCTTTAAAAAATTTTTTAAATCTCTTTAAAGGCAAAGTACATTTTAAAAAATACTGTGTTCATGCTGGCTGTCATCTCCAGAAAAAGAGACATGCAAAGGGAACAAAAGCGACCACCAACACTGCTGTCTCAAAATGTCATACTTTTTATCAGTAAGCACAAGAATTTTGTGGAATTTTTGGAATCAAAATTTTGAATATAAATTGCAGAGGTTTTTTTTATAGCATTTGTATCTTAACTGGCTTCAGGCTGCACTCATTGCCTCTATCTCTTCCCCACCCACAATGGTTTAAATACAATTTTAACCGTGGGTTTTAAAGATGATTTAAGATCTTTAGAAGCAGCAACTTGCTCATTTATGAATGGTCATTTTAAAAAATTTGTTTACACCACGTCTCAAGACCAACACATTTTGGAAATTCCCCTGGGGCCAGGTGTGGATTCCAGGAGCTGGGCTAGTGGTAGGGCTGGAACTTGGTAACCACAGGAGGGAAGTGCTAACTAACTCATCCAGGGTAGGAAGAAGCCAGCAAAGAAAGGGAGTCTCCAGTAAACCGGGAGGGTTTCAGAGACCACACACTGCTCTTGGCTCTGTGAAGGACCCGCTATGGCCAAATGGTCCCAACGGTCCCAACCCTGGCTGCATGTTAGAATCACCTGTGAGGCTCGTCTACAGAAACCCACCTCTTCGGGGCCTGATTTCATTAGCTGAAGTGGTGCCCAGCATTGCTACTGAAGTGCATCCACCAGGTGATCCCAATGGGTTTTCAAGTTTGCAACCCATCTCAGGAACTATTTGGGGGCCCATCTGTTGTATTTTGCACACTGGGTTTTTAAACAAGGCGCTGAGGCAGGCGCACAGGAGAGGGCTCTAATGCTTTAATGCCAGGGGGGCCTGGTCCTCCCAGCTCTCTCTATGGAATGCGAATGCGGCCGCATAGATGGTAACCGTAGATGCCATGTTCAGACCAGGAAGGTCCTGGAGAACCTTGAGTATCAGTCTCCTGACTGGGATGAACGGACCCCCATACCTAGCAGATCAGGAAAGAATCAAAAGCTTGCAACTCTCTCTGTCCCTCTGCAGCAAAGAACTTCACCATCTAAACCAATGCACATTCTTATTTTTTTCCTGCATCACCACCCGAAGTCCATTTGAATGTTTCCAGCAAGCTATGCATTCCTACCACCCCTAAAAGTCTTTTCCAAAAACATGTTTTAGTTTAAGTTGACTGGCGGTTTGGCAAACAAAGGCTGAAATAGGGCACTGTGACTCAAATGCAAACCCAATGCCTTCAATTAAGGGAGTGCTCTTGCCAAGCCCCTGGTGGGTCGTGATGTGCGTGAGCAGCCAGCCCCTCTGCCACAGTGCCCTTGGGTTAATTTAGTGCTGCACACACTCGGTGGCTGGCCTTCCGTTGATGGAGGGTGGCCTCTACCACTTGGATCTTAACACTGATGGTATCTTTTTCCACTGGGACTGAGAAGCTGGGATAGAAGGAAGGTGGCCAGCTACCTTGACAGCAACAGAGTCAAAACAGCAGAGCCAAGAGCCCATTTGAAAATGGCTCGCAGAAATGGTAGGAAACCGTGGGCACCAGCAGCGAGGGCACAGGACAGGCCTGCTAGTGATTTCACAGGAGCAAGTCTGCATCTCTCGGAATTCCTGGCCGTCTCAGTGGCAATAAACATTCACATAAGCAGATCCCGCAGTGTCTGGGTGCCCACAGAGGTAGGGACACTCATAGACATGAGGATATGACCACAGAAGTGGGGGAGCACATGCAGAAATGGGGGCTACCTGAAGGAGTGAAGGGTGCCCACACAACCACAGAAGTAATGGAGTCATTCCAGAAGTAGGAGGGTTTCCACAGAAGTGGGGACACCCAAAGAAACAGGGGAAGGCTGAGACCAGATAGTGGGGTTTTTTGCCATGGACCCCTAACAGTAAATAAACAGTGAAAACATGTGCTGTCCATGTATGTATATTCATAAATTCATTTGTAAGTCACATTCCTTTAAAAGGTGCTAATAAGGGGACCTACCATTGTGTTGCTGGAAGAATTAAACTGAGTATAAACACGTAAAAGGTGTTCAAACAGTGCCTGGTACATGGTAAGCACTCAATGAGTATCAGTTGTTGCTGTTACTATGATCTTTCTTTTTCTTTTTTCTTTTACTTTTTTAATGGTGCCCTTGACCAGAATTGAACCTGAGACCCTTCAGTCCACAGACCAACACTCTAACCACTGAGCAGAGCCACTAGGGTTGCTACTTTTATCTTAAATAGAGTCCTAATTACAAGCATTGGAAACACTCAAAAATGGAAATTAAAGATGAAATAAAATACAGAGATTGATTTTTTACAATTTTTCTTTCCCATCCCACTTTGGAGACCATTGGATCAAAGGTGTGCCCATTTTTGTATAACATTTTTCCTGAGGATTCAGAATCTAAACATCCTACCACGGGCCCCAGAAATATATTTAGACTAAAAGTCTACCTAGGTTTCTAGGCTAAGTCAGGGGAATATGCTAAACTGGACAGGTGAGCAGAGTTTTAAGTGCCAGTTCAGCAGACCTTTCTCCCATTCAAGGAGGGAGGCCCCTGGGAGCGTTTGACATTGTTGTCTTCATTGCTGTGGTTGAAGGTAAGACAGAGGTTTATTTTAAGTATCTGTCACCTAGGATCAGAAGTCCCCTGGAGTCCACTAAAGGAAGAGCTCTGCAATGGCAAGGAGTTGGCAGCACCTCCTGCTAGGTCCCCATACATAGCAGATTGCTTGGGGTGAATGCTTTTGACTCCCTAAACTGGTATTTTGTATTAAACCCATAACCATATACCTAGCGTTGCCATAGCCACTTGAGAATCATGTACGACTGGGCCCCAGCTTGTCAGGAGCTTCTGGGCTATTTTGGGGGAACATGGTACCACTACTGACGTTGTAATTGAACTTGGCCCTGTTTGGAGGGAGGCGTGCTGGAGACAGCGTCTTGGAGGCGGTAGAACCTGAGTGTCTCCTTCCCTGAAGGATGGCCAGGACTGGGCTGGGTGAGGAAGGTGAAAGGCTGTGCAGGGACAAATGCCCTGAAGAGAAACCTGAGATGGGAAAGAACAGAAGTGGAAGGGAGTGATGGTGGGCCAGGGGCTGAGGGCCATGTGACATCCAGCCTCACAGAATCGTAGGGTAGAGGTGAGGGGTGCTGGAGTAGATGGGGAGTCCAGCTTAAGCAGGACCATTGAGTCAAATACAGCTGCTCAGACTGATGCTACAGAGAGTAGGGCACCATTGCAAGTTCAAAAATATCTGGGATGGATGGAAGACAGAGGCAAGTTTCTCTAAGCTGAGAATACAATTAATTTGTCTAAACTTGGCCCTTCTTCTTAGGATTTTAACGCCCTCAGTTAGAGAGATGTTTCACTTGCAAATAATATTTACTCAGTCTGAAGATTATTCATGTAGCTGAAAGTTTCCCTCTTCCAACCTGTCAGTGTTCAAGCTCAAAGTCAGTACAAAACTTTCCAGGTTTTTAATTTGTTTTAAATTTTATTTATACGTTGAATAAATAAGGGCTTGTAAGTACAGAGCACTCGGTGCAGGCAGAGGCACTGCCTCTGTACCCGAGAGTTTATTGTAAGAGGCATAATCTTCCTGTGGGCACCTGGCTGGGTACTGCGCATGTGAGGAATGGCAGGGGCTTTCTTGAAGCTTCTTTTCTACCTTTGATAATCCTGTGGCATGTTTTCCAATCAGACATAGAATTCAAACTGTCATAGGAGATGGAGGGACTTAGGGATAAATTATGTTCTTAATATTCTATGCAAAATGGAGTATACTTGGGGAATAGCCTGATAGCTAACCTTGGTGTGGTTTTATTTCATACTAACAGGTAGGGCAGCTGCTGTTTTGTTTGTTGATGCTTCTGAAGCCCCAGTTATTTAATGTCCCTCTAGATTTCAGCTGCTTGCCCTACTGGAAAGTATTTGTGATATGTTTACATTGTAAGTAATTTACTCCTGGGGCATCAGTCTGGGACCAGACCCCATGTGGATACCAGCCTAACAGTTCAGACCATCTACCATTGACCTTGATTGTGTCATTGACCATCACGAGGAGCCTCCTCCTCTATAGCAGGAGTTGGGGTATATTGTTTCCCAGGCCCCTTCTAGCTATAACACTCTTTGATTCTAATCTATTAACAGACAAATATTGGTTGGCTACCTACCATGTGCCAGGTTGGGGTAGAGGGATACACAAAACAACCCCTGCTGTCTTGAAGTTTATATCCCAATTAAGCAATCAGCAAATAAATAAACAAGATCATTTCAGATGCATATAAATGGAACAATGAAGAACAGTAAACCCAGAATAAGAAAAAGATGGCAACTGGGAGGCTCCCATATAGGATGGTGAGGGAAGGTCTCTCGCAGCGGGTGACATTTGAATGGAGACCTGAGGGGCAGGATGAGGCCAGACTGAAGACATGGCCAGGGCAAAGGCTGGGAGGTGGGAGCAAGCCGAGCCTGTGCAGGGACCCGACGGCAGGCTGTGTGGCCGGAGCAGAATGAACTGGGGAAGCACTGCAAAGGGAGGCTGGAGGAACAGAAACCAGGTCGGGGAGGACCTTGCCATTCCTGATAAGCAGATCAGATTTTTTCTAAGTGTAGAGGGAAGCCATTTAGGGTTTCAAGCAGAGAAGTGACATGAGCTGATTTATTTGTTAAAGATGAACTGAAGGGAAGAAAAGAGAGGAAACCTGCTTTTATTGTAGATAAAGTGAGATAGGAGGAAAATCTCTCCTCTGCCCATTCATCTTCAGACTGTGGTTGATATCCACTCTGAGATTCACTAGACGACATTGCTTGCAGCTAGATTTTTCTCTTACTCATGTCCTAACCGAGCATGAGCCAAAGCTCAGCGCAGGATGTGGTTTCGGTGTGCGGTGACCATCCCTTCCTCCAGGAGCCCAGAGCCACTGCTGGTACTGCACAGCTCGTCACTGCAAATCACGCTACAGGCCCGACGACCACATGGCGATGATGCCATGGAGCTGAGGAGGAGCCCAGCACCCCCCCCCTCCCCGCCCTCCTGCCTCTCCCAAAACAGCCACAAATAACTGGCACCTGGGCTAAAGTTTGCCCAGCACAAAACAAACAGCCGCTTCCAAACAAGACATTTTCCTCCACTCTCTTTCTTTTTTTTTCAATCCTCACCCAAGGATATTTTTTTCCATTGCTTTTCAGAGAGAATGAAACAGAAGGAAGGACGGGGGGAGAGAGAGAGAGAGAGAGAGAGAGAGAGAGAGAGAGATGGATGTGAGAGAGACATATCAATTGGGGCAGGGGATGAAGCCTGCAACTGAGGTAGATGCCCTTGACCAGAGTCGAACCTGAGACCCTTCAGTCCGAGGGCTGACACTCTGACTGAACCAAACCAGCTAACGCTGCTCTCTTTTTCTTTTGTGTCTGGGGCAAAGAATCCAGTTGGCTAAGCCATCTTGGTAAATCAATTGCTAGATGCAAGTCTACTCTCCTACGCACACAGCTTCCTTGACACACAAACAAAATTAATAATTTCTGTCCTCTTGACCACGAATTTCACACAGTACTACCTACTGGTTGGTTCTGGGCCTTTAGCATTATGCTGATATGAAAAATAGAGCTAAATGGTTTATCCAAGGCTATTGCCTCATCCTAAACATGTTAACATGTTCTGGGTATCATTTCTCCCTTAATGTCAAAAGCTGATTACCTGTCACAAGGTAATATAGATATAAAATTTCCAGACTCTGTTTCCCAGAACATAACCATACATGGTATTGCTACTATTTTTAGAGTAAAGTTTGGCCCTAGATGCAAATTTGATTGGCCTTGAAAAACTGAAGTTTTGAAGCTATCAAAATACATGTTTTCTGTTAGACATATCTGGGCCCAAGTTCTGGCTCCACCACTTACTACTGCTGGTATGTCTTAGGAGAGTTACCTGACTTCTCTAAGCTGCAGTAGCCTCTTTTGTCAAATGAGGAACCCCCTCCCCCCCCGGGTTGCCATTGAAGATTAAAGGAGATCACACATGTAAAGTGCTTAGCACAGTCACTGTCATGTAATAAACACCCATTATTATTAGCAAAATAAGACTTCATGGTAGATGCACCTGTGTAAGTCATAAAATGTATCAACATTAACCTTTATCAACAGAGAGGGAGCTATTAAATGTATCACAAACATAGTAAAAATGACAGAAAGGAATATTAAAATTTGAAAGCATTTAAGCATTTGGTTGACAGTACATAAAATTGAAATACAAGGGTTCTAAAAGTCTTTAAACCAGCAGTAATTTTACCTAGTAATATTCTAATGATAAAAACTAATAATTCTTGGTACCGGGCACTGTTATGAGTGCTTTATGAACACATTTAATCTTCTCAGCAACTCTGAAATAGGTAATAATATTATGCATGTTTTGCAGATGGGAAACTGAGCCAGGCAGTTTGGCTCTGCAGCCCTCATTCTTGAACTCTATGATATATACAGCAGAAGTTGGCAAACTATGATGCAAGGCCGAATATGGCCCCCCACCTGTTTTTGTAAATAAAGTTTTATTGGAACACAGCCATACCTACTCAGTTACATATTGTCTAAAGCTGCTTTTATACTACAACTGCTGAACTGAGTAGTTGCAACAGAGACCATATGGCCCAGAAAGACTATGATATATATATCTGACTCTTTACAGAAAAAAAGTTTGCTAACTCTGATATCAACTTTAAACTTCTCTGAAAGATTAGGGTTGAGAAGGGGAAGCAATAATACCTCATAATAATAATACTGCCTTATATTTGGTTTACAGTGGGTTTTTACATATTCATCTCATTTAATTCTCATAACAACCCTGTGATATAAGTAGGCCTTTTATTTCCATTTTAGAAATGAAGAGACTAGGGTTCTGAGAGGTTAAATACTTGCATCATAGACTAGACAGTAAACTCCTTGTGTCTAAGGATCATGTGTCTCTATCCGCATATCCACGTCACCTACCACAGTGGACCCAGTGGCCACTCAAAAAACACCTGCTAAATGAATGACAGTTGTGAAGGTCACCCAGCTAGAGAGTCTAAGTCTCCTGACCCCACAGCTGCCCTGGAGATGAAAAGAAGGACTTTCTCGAGATAGGATTAAACACAGGGTGGTTAACATGTCATTCTGCTGTCAATGGACAAAGTTTGGCTGCTGTACTCCTCCTCAGAGATCATCTCAGTCAGACCAAAGGGTTTTTTTCTTTCCCTCAAATGCATAGTCATAGCTCTGAGAGTGTGCTTGTCCTTGTGATTGGCACATTTTTAGACAAGATTAAAAGTGACACCCTCATGAAATGGTAGTCACATGGACTCCGGGTTTTGGATGCCCGCCCTCCTCCCACCCCCTTGACCCACCTCCCAGCCCCTGATGAGTCACAGTGCACAGCCGACCGCCCTTCCAAGAACCACTCCAGGCTTTGTTTTCTTTCATCATGCTTTGTGTTGGTCATGTGAGGCTCAGGGTATTAATAGACCATCGCTTGGCCTTCTGAATCTTGTTGGTCCGGAAGATAAATGAAAGGTTTGGCCAGTCTCTCTGTGCCATATTTCTCTCCTCTTTTGACTGTCACATGCTGGTTGGTGACAGAGCTGAGCCAGACAGGCAGAGGGCATCCAGTGTGGCCACCACCCATGGACGTGGCCTCTACTGATGTTTTGAATTCTTGCCTCTCTTAGTGGTCATTTGGTCAGCTCCTCACTTCCGACCTTGGATCACTAGGACTGATCTTAACAAACCAGCCGCAGCCTTTTCTCGCCACCTTCTCCCAGTCAGATGGCGGCATCTCTGCCTTCATGTGTGAGAGATACATATGCCAGGCAGGGAAAGGTTTGGGGGTGGGGTTTTGGGGGTTGTTTTTTTTTTAACTTAAAGTAAAAATTATGCTCAGGAAATTAGAGTCTGTACGTGGTTTGACAGGCTCCCAAGGGGCTCCATGGGGACAGAATTTTTAAACAAATGCTTTGGAAGCAGAGGGTTTTTGAATTGCTGGGGCTTTGATCCAAAAGTTTTCATTCTCCCCTGCAGTCCAAATTTTAGAATGTCACTTTGCTAGTTTCGTCAGCTCTGATTCCAGCACCCAGCACAGTGTCATACCCAGTGTTTACTGACCTGAAGAAAAGTTGGGCTGGGGCCTGGCCAGGAGATGAAACTCCCCTGGAAAGTTTCCTAGGAACAGAGTCAATCTTTAAAATAATGCTAGGATCTTGGTTCTCTAAGTCTAGTTTACTTTTAAGTCTAAAGTTAGTTTTTCTTGGGGGCCTGGTGGGTTCTGGTAAAATTATTTTCACTTTACATCAGCTTCTTTTGTTTGCTGACTTTGTGAAAGCATGAAGGGTGTTGAGAAGGACTTTGCCAAGGCTTCTCACTGCTTGTGGAGTAATTGGTAAGATTTAGTTTCTCCAGCCTCACTTTGCTCATCTGTGAAATGGGTCAATCCAGTCTATAGTTTCCCTTTTCGACAATAGAATCACTGAATTTTTTCAAAATCTTCCCACACATATAAAGAATTTTACTATGGAAGCAATGAAAGATTGGACTGAGGATAGACCAACTTAAGTTATTATCTCTGTTCTTAATTGGTGATAATGGGGGCAGAATGGGAGATACGCCTTCAATAAATAAACTCACCTTTATTTCCCACCTAGTTAATGCCAGACACTGTGCTCAGGGCTGTGTGCGCATGCCCTCATGTAAAGCTCTCAACAATCTTGGGGACTCTAACTGTTAGCAGTACAAGTGAGGAAACTGAGGCACCAGGAAATTCAATAATTTGCCCATAGTCACAGAGACAATAGGTGGTGAAGCCAAGACTTGAACATAAACCTAGAGCTGCAAGGATCCTAGCCTCTTAGAAATAGATACTCTGCATCCCTGAATTTCTTTCTCTTCCAGTGATTGAACTCTTTCTACAGAAAGTTAAGTGCAATGAAAGAGTCTAATTAATAGACACTTTCATTGAATGCTGCGTAAGCAGGAGATATCCTGAAAAGAATGGCCACTTCCTTGGAAAGTGCACAGGGATGCTGAACATGAGCATTTAGGTGCCTTGCGAGCAGTCAGTGCCGATGGGAAAGAAGTTCAAGGGGGGAGAAGTGATTACAGGGAACTCAGACATTCACAGGTCATAGGAGGTTTTGTTCCCTTCAGAGAACATCAGCTCCACTTGCTGAAGTGGGACAAGCAGAATGAATTAGCCCCGGCTGCAGCCAAACTCTTTATATGTAAAAGAAAAAAAGCAATTAAATATTCAGCCTGATTCTTGGGTTTTGAATTACCCCCATTTGTCTTTCACTTTGAGCATCTGCTTTTTATTGCACTGTGGCCCTGCCTGCCGTTTATCTCTCCCCGTCAGTCTGTATCTACGTGTCATGTGACTCAAAAGCAAAGATTAGAGGAGAAAATATCTCTGTATTCTAAGCCTGGCAACTTCTATTTTTATCCACAGCTGTTGGAACTGATAGCAAAGTCACAGCTCACATCCCTGAGTGGCATCGCCCAGAAGAACTTCATGAACATTTTGGAAAAAGTGGTACTGAAAGGTGAGCTCTCTCTCACTCTCTCACCCCTTTTTATAGGCATGGGGACGGACAGATGGATTTTCCAATAGAATGGACATGTCGTTAGATTTAAGGGATTGTGAGCGGATGGAAATGGATAACTCCAGATGCATCTCAGATCCCATTTCAGAAAAAGGTACAACTCATGCCCATGGCAGAGTAAGAGCATCACCCTCCTGTCCTTTTACTGAACTCTTCCATCCCGCCATATGCCTCTTAGGCTTCTCAGCGTCGACACATGTTCCCACCTTGACTACTGAGCCTCTGGATTCCAAATTCCTAGAAAAGTGAGCTGTGTACAAGGCAGAATAGATATATAGACTCTGAGCTAGAAGGAACCTTAGGTTTTGGGATCAACTGAGTCAGTGTACATATGGGAAAACTGAGGCCCGTGAGGAAGAGCGATTTGTCCATAATCACACAAAGGGGCATCCATACAGGGTTAAAACCCAAGCTCCCAACTCCCATACGCTCGTGCCACTGACCACCTAAAAGGGACGGCATCGCGGGCCAAAGCGACTGCCTTCAGGTCAGGTGAGCCCTGGTGCTGGTGGAACCATGAAAAAGAAAGAGTCTTTGTAGAAAACTAGGGAGGCGAGAACAAAGAGGGACCCAGATAATGGAAACTCTACCCAGTAACCTCGAGTGCAGAAACTCCGCCAAGTCGAGAAGAGACACCGGCGAGAAAGAAAACCGCATCCCCAGAGGCAGTACCCCGGTAACAGGAGCAGGGTGGAGAAGAGGCCCGCTTAGACCATGCCGCGTCCCGGGCCTAACTGCCGCTCCTGTTTCCTTCCCCACCCAAGTCCTTGAGGACCAGCAGAACATCAGACTAATAAGGGAGCTGCTGCAGACCCTCTACACCTCCTTGTGCACGCTGGTGCAGAGAGTCGGCAAGTGCGTGCTGGTCGGGAACATTAACATGTGGGTGTAC
Source organism: Miniopterus natalensis (assembly GCF_054644295.1). NCBI lineage: Eukaryota > Metazoa > Chordata > Mammalia > Chiroptera > Miniopteridae > Miniopterus > Miniopterus natalensis. The sequence goes on along the minus strand of NC_142096.1, from coordinate 32,998,960 downwards.
CGGATGGAGACGATTCTGCACTGGCAGCAGCAGCTGAACAACATCCAGATCACCAGGGTAAGCAGGCCCCAGCCCCGGCCCGGCGGCAGAGGCCTCAGCCGGCCGCTCCGCCCAGATGCCCGGCAGCCTCGCCAGGACCTTGTCTCCGCCCTGCTGAGGGAAGAGCCTGGCCGTTCTGTTCCGACGCTTTATCCTGAGTGCTGGAGGGGGGCTTCCTGATAAAGGGAGGGTGGGAAGAGCTTGGCAGAACAGGATCCGAGTGCGTGAAAGATGAAGCATGGTGGGGAGGCCAGAAAGCCAGCTTTGGGGAAGATGTCGGCCCCACCACTGAAATCTTTAGTGCGATTTGGAGATCTCTCCTCTTTGGCCTTTTGCTCTTAAAGCCTGTGTTGTTTGCAGCTTTGGGGTGCTGCCTTGAGTACAATAGAGCTGTGATGGCAGTGGCTTGAAGAACTGGTCCCAGCCTTTTAAAATTCTAGTTCCAATTCTCAATAGTTATGACAAAGGAAGCCTTTGATTAAAGACTATGAACATACATCTAAGAAAAGATGAGGAGTTCCTATTCAAAGCCAACGAAAAAAAGCCCTGTGTTTCCAGCTTAACTACTATCAGTTGTTTCTTTTAGGCTTTAACTTGGCCTTCAGCTCTTGTCCTCTTACTAGTGAGCAGGAGGAACAAGACCCACAAAAGCTGTGAGAAAGACGCTGGTGTAACCTCCGAAGGCTCCCTAATGGACGGGCGCACTCAGGCAGCTCACCGAGCACTTGGCTTACTTATCTAATCACTGACCGCAGCTGCTTTAAGTGGTTCCGGGACCAGAGCTGATAAGTTTGGGCTGCCCCACCTCTCAAGAAAGTAACATGAAAAAACCTCTGACTTTTTTAAAATGATTTTTTTACTATATGAAGTTTTCAAAATGCAATGTCTTTTGACAATACTGTTAACAACCTCTCTGTGCATTCATTTCTTAAACGCTGAAACAGGCCTCAGAGTTGTGACTTCCTTAGAATCACACACATATACACACACACACACACACAATGCTGAGCACAAGCCCAGGTAGTCTTTCAAAAGCTATCTCCATTATTTGATTATTGTAAGAGAATACAGGAATTTCTTATGAACATTTGTCTGATTTATTTTAATAATTTATTCCATTCCTGTCTTTCAAGGGTAGGCATAGTTTCACAATGTGAATTTGAGACACAAACTTCCAGCTTATCTCTCACAGAAAACCCACTTACACTTTCTACCTAATCTTTGGCATTCTCTTTAGCCTGGATTTAATACTTACTATTTTCTCTAAGCCCAGAAGAGAATTACCCAGCCGGTGATATAAATGAGCAAGTCCCATTTGTCCCAAAGGCATCTTCCCTCCAGCAACTTTGGGACACCCATTTGGATGGTCACTCTTGCCCAAGAGCTGGCTTTTGTTCACCTCTCAGGGCCCCCTTGGCCACATCTACCCACGTGCCTTGCACTTCCATGGGCTTACTTCCCCAGAGCCCCTTTTACTGGATCCACACACACTCTTGGGAGGTAGCCGTTGCAGTTGCTGTATCTTTAAGGGGTGGAACCAGAGAAGCCCAGTGACTTTCCCCAAGTAACTCAGCCGAGGCCAGAACCCTGGACTTCTTATTCCTAAAATGGCAAAGCTTTCTTAACATCAATGCTCTCCAAACTTTCTCTCAATCCAGCTTTCTTCCAACTATTTATTCAGTGATTCAGCTTTTTGCAAACCTTTTAAATCCAAAGAAATCCCACATAGAACCGATAAACACTGAAGCTCATCTCACTCTGTTCGTGGTGCTGCAGCTGGGCCAAGCTATTTTCTGCACACTCTGAGCTTGGTCCTGGCTCAGGCCTTTTCACTTGTCACCTCCCCTGACCACCAATCTATCGAAGCCACTATCATCTCACCTTCTTCAGAGCAGTTACTACCATCTGAAATGATCTCATACTGGGATTCACTCTCCTGTCTCCAGCTTATCAACTCCACAAAGAAAGGATGTTACCATCTTGTTCCCTGCTCTGATCCCTGTACCTGGCACAGAGCAAAAGGCAATCAATAAATTTTAGTTGAATGAATGAATGATTGAAAGGAAGTTTCCTCCCTCCACCTGCCTGAAGTACTTGATCAAAGTTCAGAGGATTACAGTCAGAAAAAATTGTCCTGTATTAGGGATGGTGATGACAATTTACCAACCACAGGATTCGGGGCAAGTTATTCAGCCACTTCCTGTCTCAGTTTCCTCATTTGGAAAATAGGGCAACAATGTGTGTCTCATATCCCTGGGGTAAGAGTTAAGAAGTTAATGCACAGAAAGCACTTGGAACCGTGCAGTTAAGTATTATAAATGCATCACTGTTATTATTATTAAGGGCCCGCTCTGTGGCAGACACTCGTCTAAGTCCTTTACATACAGGGTGGTATGTATACAGAGTTTATTCTTGTATTATTATTTATTACTGTATTATTTTCTATATAAACAACTGTAAACCTACTTTTGCCGCACCCTGTATATTAGCTCATCTAGTACATGACTGTAAGTAGGAGACATTATAATAGCTAAGGACTTCCGTGAGTATCTCACCATTCCTCCCAGCAATACTCTGAGATATGATTTTCTAATTTTATATATAACTGAGTAGTTAGGAATAACCTGGCCAGGTCTCAGCACTGGTAAGGTGTGTGTGGGGATGAGCCCAGGCCTGTCTGCAGACGCCGTGCTCTCTCCTCCCTCTTGCCCTCCTTCCCGACCCTCCTTGGCTCTGAGCTGCATGATTTTGAGAGCAGGGAACCCAGGGGGCCCTGAAGAGCTTTTCACACAAATGCCCAGCTCTCCAGAGGGGGAAAAAGGGGGGGGGGGGAGGGACTTAATTACTTCAGTCTGGACTGTATTTAAAAAGCTTATTCTTTAACAGTTTGGACCAAAGAAATGTACATTATTGCACAAAAATGTTAACAGGTGACATTTGCAGTAATTGCTTTCTAGTTGCCAAAGTTCTATCAGTATCTCGTTTTCCATCAAAATTTTATATCTAACTCTATGGAGCCAGTTTTTATTGGCAAACTAATTAATACAATAAAGGATGGACAAATGAAGAGAACTGGTGGGGGGGTAAATAGAATTAGAGTGTGCTGTGAGCGGCGCAGGGCTTTGAGGTGTGTGGGGTTAGAGCGGGTAAAGGAGCTTGGCCACATGCTTGATCACAGAAGCGATAGGAACTTGCTTTTCTCTTAAGTGTTCATATTGAGAAAAAAGGCACAGAAGCAGTTAACCTTGTATCGGGAGTGAGGGCTCGGCATGGGGTCTGGGCAAGAATTTTGAAAAAGTTCAGGTTTGAAAATTCAAGGGTGAACCCTGCCAAGCGGACTTTAATAGGAGTTCATATAATAATTGGCCTGGGAGTTTTAACCAAAAAAGAAGATGCTTTGAAGTGCTGGGAACAAAAAGAAAATCTCATGGCAGTTTTATTAGCTCATATGATCAGCAGCAGATGATAAACGACAAATGGGCCTAGGGCCTTCTGCAGCCCGGCAAAGCCCTGAATTTTGCAAACAATTGAAAGTTCAACGCAGCAGCCTGAGCAATAAAAATCGCCAAGTCATAGACACTTCTGATGAGTTAGGAGGCTGAGACGGCTCCAGATCTGAGCTTGCTGGAGCTGGAAGGGATCTTCAGAATCTTCTAAACCAGTTCATTTTGGACGTGGGGAAAATGAGACTCAGACTCCCGAAAGACACCCGGTGCCCAGATCTGTTGCGTGGCCATCCCGTGTCCCTCCCTGCAACTGCCCATTCTTCTCCCAGACCGTCTTTCCAGGGCCCCTGCCACTGCCCACCTTCCCTCTGCGCACCTGTCCTGCTTTGCAGGGGACACAGGATGGAAATGCTAGGACTGCACATCCCCCAGGAATCCTGTGTGTTTGGGCTTCGATGTGCTTCCTACGGTCTAGTTCCCTAGAAATTGGAGGAGGGAACTCGATACCCACTCCCCAGATATTTTTCTCTGAGCTAAGAAAGGGTTCCTTCGTTCTGTACTTGTTTTCCTGTGACCCCCAGAAGTGACAGAATACTGAGCTAAAAATGTTAGTAGTGCAAACTCAAAAGCTCACCCAGGAATCAAGAACCACAGTCTAAGGTGATTTGTGCCGACTTCTTACCAGGATGGCAGCATCCGGCTGATGTGCAGGACCTATCGGCAAAGACTGAGGATCTTCTGAATAGAGATTGTTCTAGAATTATTTGCTTATGTTTCTGGGTCTCTCCCTTGCCTAATGAGCCCACAGTAAGACATCTGAAGATGTTGCTTGCACTGGGCTAGTCTGTAAAGAATACAAAGTTAGACCTCTGACTTGAAGGCTGTGGGTCTGGGTGGGTTAACATGAGCTTATCAAATTAAAACAATAAAGGACTTAAGTAAAAGTTCAGGAATATAGTTTGAAAAGCTCATGATTAATTACCAATGTATTATCCACAGACAACAGTTTTCAAAATGGTCTTTGGAGCGCTAGGTTTGAATAGAGATACCTCCGTGGATGGTGGCATTTAGGCCAAAGGGTTCTGGATGCCATTTTCACAGTGTGAGTACATGTGCACACACATGCGAGTGCTCATACACCTACACACACACACACACACACACACACACACACACCAGGGCAGGGTCTTTTTGTTGCTGTTTACCTATTTTATTTTCCGGGTGTCATTCATTCCACAGTATTATTGAGTGCCTACTATATGTGAGGCACCCTCCTAGACACTGGGGACACAGCAAAGAAAAACGACCAAGCTTCCTGCCTCCTTGGACCTTACGTTCTAACAGGACTGTTCCATTCCAGCTTCCTTTTGGAAAAGGGTTGCATTACAAACCAAAAGGGGGCTTGCTGCAAAAAGTACCTGAAAGAGGCCATAGGGATTCTAGGGGATGCAAAGAATGAGGCCTGAGGGAGTCAGAAGAGCCGAAAAGGCCTTTCAGAGGAAGCGGATTTGACTGAGCTGAGGAAGAGTAACATTTGGATCAGCTGGGCAGGGGAGGCCCCATGCGCAGCGTGTTTGGGGGCGGTGAGAGAGCCTGCTTTCGGGGAACAGTGGTCACCAGGGCCAGTGAGATGGGGGCCGGGGCGGCGGGCAGGTGGTGCTCTGTCCAGGGCAGTGAGCCCTTCCAGAAAGTAGTGAATCTCGTAATCGAGTGAACGGACTGAAGCAGGAGAAGCTGACATGTGTTGCTGGGAGAATCTTCAGGAGTCGAGTATGAGGCTTTGTAAAACAGGAAAACCTCTCTGGCACCATTCAGCTCCCAGCTGGTCCAGGCTGTTCTTTGTGGTCTCAGCCATGGTCCCGTAGGGCAGGGAGACTTGCTGCGTTTGATTGCTGAATAAACCAGCTTGAAGATGGGGGGCAAGGGGACAGCTGCATCCTTGGAGGGTGTCGCCTGGTGAATTGTTGCTCTCCACCCCGAGACTTAACATCACCCTTCCCTCCGCAGCCTGCCTTCAAAGGCCTCACCTTCACCGACCTGCCTTTGTGCCTCCAACTGAACATCATGCAGAGGCTGAGCGACGGGCGCGACCTGGTCAGCCTGGGCCAGGTGGCCCCCAACCTGCACGTGCTCAGCGAGGACCGGCTGCTGTGGAAGAGGCTCTGCCTGTACCACTTCTCCGAGCGGCAGGTGGGTGGGGCCCCGGACACTCCTTTCCTCTGTCCCTCCTCTGTCCCACCCTCAGGCTTCCCTGGCATCTTCTCTAGCTTAAAGCATGGGTGCCCACCCTCCAGGGCTTCCTAGTTTGACTGGAAAACAACAGTTCAAGGAGTTTCTAAGTAATGTGTGTGAAGTTTGGGGGTTTTTTAGGTGGTTTTGATGGGGGGCAAAAAACTCTCATTCTTAACCTATCCACATTTTACAACTTTCTCAAAAAAAAAAAAAAATCACAAATTGACACCAGTCCTTCTTTTCTATAACAAAGTAACTTATACTTTTATGATGTTTTACAGCTAAAGTGCTTTTACAGATATTATTTCATTTTATTTTAGTGACCCAGGGGAGGGTAGATATCATGATGCCTCCTTTAAAAAGAAGGGACTGAGTGACATTGAAATTAGTAAAAGGGTTCCCTAGTTGAGGAAACTGGCCTTGAATTTGAATCTGGGCCTTCTGACCAACTCTGGGCTCTTCCCTTCCTCATGGTGCCTCAGTCTTGTTTTCCAGCTTCTTTATGTAGACATGTGAGTTCAACAAGTTCTGCTCACAAAGCCTGTGATATTTAGATATAAAGTAGAGTCACCATGCCGAGCACTTACTGCATCTCCCTGGAAATGATCGCTCAAGTTAGAGCAAAGAAAAGATTGACGTTGATCATTAAGATCACTTAAACTTCAATTTTTTTAATTTATTGATTTAGAGAGAGAGAGAGAGAAACATCAGTTTGTTATTCCACCTATTTATGCATTCATTGGTTGCTTCTTGTATGTGCACTGACCCGAGATCAAACCTGCAGCCTTGGCATTTCCAGATGATGCTCTAACCAGCTGAGCTACCTGGCCAGGGGCCACCTAAGCTTTAAAGGACCATCCAAATGCAGTTTAGTAGAGGTCACTAGGAAGATGTCACCAACCACCTGTCTCTTTTAAAGACTGATTAAAAGCCACTGTTTATCAGAAGATACTTCTTTCTATCTTGGCTATTTTCCCTACCTATTGCAGGGTAGAGATGAAAACGGAGGGAAGGGGTGGGCGCAGAACTTTCAGAACCAGAAATCCACAAACCCTCCTCTTGCTGGGCTCTCCTGCAACGACCTTTATTTGATATTTAGATCCGCAAGCGATTAATTCTGTCAGACAAAGGACAGCTGGATTGGAAGAAGATGTATTTTAAACTTGTACGATGCTACCCACGGAAAGAGCAGTATGGAGACACCCTACAGCTTTGCAAACACTGTCACATTCTTTCCTGGAAGGTATGTGTCTCAGAGGTGGCTGCCGCAGACCCCTAGCCTAGCCCCTAAGAGCCTATAGTGTCAGCCGTTACACCGCCAAATCCTTTACTAATCTTCACTATTGCAACTTCCAGACAAAGGTGAAGGTAAAAACAATTCTGTCCCTGGGGAGAGAAACTTTCAAAGACCTTAATTTTCTTAAACACAACCCCCCCATGGGTTTATTTTTTTTCTGTAACCCACCCACCTGCAAATCCTCCCATCTTTGTACACAAGTGCACACACATACACACACACGTGCGAGTGAGTGCACACAGCTCTTTAGTTTTTCCAGAATTTATGGCATTCTTGGCAGAGGGATGTTGTTTTGAGGTTGGGCAATGCCGTATGGTGCTCCACGCCAGTGAGATGTTTCTCAGAACTCAGACCTGACCTTGATGTTCCTTTCCAGGGCACTGACCACCCATGCACGGCCAACAACCCAGAGAGCTGCTCCGTTTCGCTCTCTCCCCAGGACTTTATCAACTTGTTCAAGTTCTGAATCGCAGCACATGACAGCACTTCAAAAGGGTCCCCTGCTGGTTGGA